>NC_134046.1:25243210-25543210 GCF_965140245.1 Athene noctua | reverse complement strand
GGTGGGCTCGAGGCTCGGTTCAGGGCTTGTCTGCTCTCGGCTTTGAGCTGGGCTCAGGGATCTGTTCTGTGTTCGGCTCTGGACTCGGCTCTCCTCGGCTCTAGGCTGGGCTTGGGGATTGTCTCGGGGCTCGTCTCGAGGCTCGGCTCTGGGCTCTGTGCTCGGCTGGGCTCGGGGCTCGGCTCGAGGCTCGGCTCTGGGCTCGGCTCTAGGCTGGGCTCTAGCCTCGGCTCGGCTCTAGGCTCTGCTCGTTGCTCGGCTCTGGGCTCGGGTCTGGACACGGATCTAGGCTGGGCTCGAGGCTCGGCTCTGGGCTTGTCTTCTCTCGGCTCTAGGCTGGGCTCGTGGCTCTGCTCTGGGCTCGTCTCTGGACTCGGTTCTAGGCTGGGCTAGAGGCTCGGCTCTGGGGTCGGCTCGGCTCTAGGCTGGGCTCGGGGCTCGGATCTGGGTTCGGCTCTGGACTCGGCTCGCCTCGGCTCTAGGCTGGGCTTGGGGATTGTCTCGGGGCTCGTCTCGAGGCTCGGATCTGGGCTCTGTGCTCGGCTGGGCTCGGGGTTCGGCTCGAGGCTCGGCTCTGGGCTCGGCTCTGGGCTCGGCTCTAGGGTGGGCTCGAGGCTCGGCTCAGGGCTTGTCTGCTCTCGGCTTTGAGCTGGGCTCAGGGATCTGTTCTGCTCTTGGTTCGGCTCGAGGCTCAGATCGCGCCCGACTCTCGGCTCGGCTCTGGGCTCTGTGCTCGGCTGGGCTCGGGGCTCGGCTCGAGGCTCGGCTCTGGGCTCGGCTCTAGACTGGGCTCTGGCCTCGGCTCGGATCTAGTCTCTGCTCGTGGCTCGGCTCTGGGCTCGGGTCTGGACTCGGATCTAGGCTGGGCTCGAGGCTCGGCTCTGGGCTTGTCTGCTCTCGGCTCTAGGCTGGGCTCGTGGCTCTGCTCTGGGCTCGTCTCTGGACTCGGTTCTAGGCTGGGCTCGAGGCTCGGCTCTGGACTCGGCTCGGCTCTAGGCTGGGCTCGGGGCACGGATCTGGGTTCGGCTCTGGACTCGGCTCGACTCGGCTCTAGGCTGGGCTTAGGGATTTTCTCGGGGCTCGTCTCGAGGCTCGGCTCTGGGCTCTGTGCTCGGCTGGGCTCGGGGCTCGGCTCGAGTCTTGGCTCAATACTCGGCTCTCGGCTCGCCTCTAGACTGGGCTCTGGTTCGACTCGGCTCTGGGCTCGGCTCTAGGCTGGGCTCTGGCCTCGGCTCGGCTCTAGGCTCTGCTCGTGGCTCGGCTCTGGGCTCGGGTCTGGACTCGGATCTAGGCTGGGCTCGAGGCTCGGCTCAGGGCTTGTCTGCTCTCAGCTTTGAGCTGGGCTCAGGGATCTGTTCTGCTCTTGGCTCGGCTCGAGGCTAAGACCGCGCCCGAATCTCGGCTCGGCTCTGGGCTCTGTGCTCGGCTGGTCTCGGGGCTCGGCTCGAGGCTCGGCTCTGGGCTCGGCTCTAGGCTGGGCTCTGGCCTCGGCTCGGCTCTAGGCTCTGCTCGTGGCTCGGCTCTGGGCTCGGGTCTGGACACGGATCTAGGCTGGGCTGGAGGCTCGTCTCTGGGCTTGTCTGCTCTCGGCTCTAGGCTGGGCTCGTGGCTCTGCTCTAGGCTCGTCTCTGGACTCGGTTCTAGGCTGGGCTCGAGGCTCGGCTCTGGACTCGGCTCGGCTCTAGTCTAGCCTCGGGGCTCGGATCTGGTTTCGGCCCTGGACTCGGCTCGACTCGGCTCTAGGCTGGGCTTGGGAACTGTCTCGGGGCTCGTCTCGAGGCTCGGCTCTGGGCTCTGTGCTTGGCTGGGCTCGGGGCTCGGCTCGAGGCTCGGCTCTGGGCTCGGCTCTGGACTCGGCTCTAGGGTGGGCTCGAGGCTCGGCTCAGGGCTTGTCTGCTCTCGGCTTTGACCTGCGCTCAGGGATCTGTTCTGTGTTCGGCTCTGGACTCGGCTCGCCTCGGCTCTAGGCTGGGCTCGTGGCTCTGCTCTGGGCTCGTCTCTGGACTCGGTTCTAGGCTGGGCTCGAGGCTCGGCTCTGGGATCGGCTCGGCTCTAGGCTGGGCTCGGGGCTCGGATCTGGGTTCGGCTCTGGACTCGGCTCGCCTCGGCTCTAGGCTGGGCTTGGGGATTGTCTCGGGGCTCGTCTCGAGGCTCGGCTCTGGGCTCTGTGCTCGGCTGGGCTCGGGTCTCGGCTCGAGGCTCGGCTCTGTGCTCGGCTCTGGACTCGGCTCTAGGCTGGGCTCGAGGCTCGGCTCAGGGCTTGTCTGCTCTCGGCTTTGAGCTGGGCTCAGGGATCTGCTCTGCTCTTGGCTCGGCTCGAGGCTCCGATCGCGCCCGACTCTGGGCTCTGCTCAGGACTCGGCTCGGCTCTAGGCTGCGCTTGGGGCTCGGATCTGGGTTCGGCTCTGGACTCGGCTCGCCTCGGCTCTAGGCTGGGCTTGGGGATTGTCTCGGGGCTCGTCTCGAGGCTCGGCTCTGAGCTCTGTGCTCGGCTTGGCTCGGGGCTCGGCTCGAGGCTCGGCTCAATACTCGGCTCTGGGCTCGCCTCTAGGCTGGACTCTAGCCTCGGCTCGGCTCTAGGCTGGGCTCGGGGCTCGGATCTGGGTTCGGCTCTGGACTCGGCTCGCCTCGGCTCTAGGCTGGGCTTGGGGATTGTCTCGGGGCTCGTCTCGAGGCTCGGCTCTGGGCTCTGTGCTCGGCTGGGCTCGGGGCTCGGCTCGAGGCTCGGCTCTGGGCTCGGCTCTGGACTCGGCTCGGCTTTGGGCTGGGCTCTGGGCTCGGATCTGGGTTCGGCTCTGGACTCGGCTCGCCTCGGCTCTAGGCTGGGCTTGGGGATTGTCTCGGGGCTCGTCTCGAGGCTCGGCTCTGTGCTCTGTGTTCGGCTGGGCTCGGGGCTCGGCTCGAGGTTCGGCTCTGGGCTCGGCTCTAGGCTGGGCTCTAGCCTCGGCTCGGCTCTAGGCTGGGCTCGGGGCTCGGATCTGGGTTCGGCTCTGGACTCGGCTCGCCTCGGCTCTAGGCTGGGCTTGGGGATTGTCTCGGGGCTCGTCTCGAGGCTCGGCTCTGGGCTCTGTGCTCGGCTGGGCTCGGGGCTCGGCTCGAGGCTCGGCTCTGGGCTCGGCTCTGGACTCGGCTCGGCTTTGGGCTGGGCTCGGGGCTCGGATCTGGGTTCGGCTCTGGACTCGGCTCGCCTCGGCTCTAGGCTGGGCTTGGGGATTGTCTCGGGGCTCGTCTCGAGGCTCGGCTCTGTGCTCTGTGTTCGGCTGGGCTCGGGGCTCGGCTCGAGGTTCGGCTCTGGGCTCGGCTCTAGGCTGGTCTCTAGCCTCGGCTCGGCTCTAGGCTCTGCTCGTTGCTCGGCTCTGGGCTCGGGTCTGGACACGGATCTAGGCTGGGCTCGAGGCTCGGCTCTGGGCTTGTCTGCTCTCGGCTCTAGGCTGGGCTCGTGGCTCTGCTCTGGGCTCGTCTCTGGACTCGGTTCTAGGCTGGGCTAGAGGCTCGGCTCTGGGATCGGCTCGGCTCTAGGCTGGGCTCGGGGCTCGGATCTGGGTTCGGCTCTGGACTCGGCTCGCCTCGGATCTAGGCTGGGCTTGGGGATTGTCTCGGGGCTCTTCTCGAGGCTCGGATCTGGGCTCTGTGCTCGGCTGGGCTCGGGGTTCGGCTCGAGGCTCGGCTCTGGGCTCGGCTCTGGACTCTGCTCTAGGGTGGGCTCGAGGCTCGGCTCAGGGCTTGTCTGCTCTCGGCTTTGAGCTGGGCTCAGGGATCTGTTCTGCTCTTGGTTCGGCTCGAGGCTCAGATCGCGCCCGACTCTCGGCTCGGCTCTGGGCTCTGTGCTCGGCTGGGCTCGGGGCTCGGCTCGAGGCTCGGCTCTGGGCTCGGCTCTAGGCTGGGCTCTGGCCTCGGCTCGGATCTAGGCTCTGCTCGTGGCTCGGCTCTGGGCTCGGGTCTGGACTCGGATCTAGGCTGGGCTCGAGGCTCGGCTCTGGGCTTGTCTGCTCTCGGCTCTAGGCTGGGCTCGTGGCTCTGCTCTGGGCTCGTCTCTGGACTCGGTTCTAGGCTGGGCTCGAGGCTCGGCTCTGGACGCGGCTCTAGGCTCGGCTCTAGACTGGGCTCTGGCTCGGCTCGCCTCTAGGCTGAGCTCGGGGCTCGGATCTGGGTTCGGCTCTGGACTCGGCTCGCCTCGGCTCTAGGCTGGGCTTGGGGATTGTCTCGGGGCTCGTCTCGAGGCTCGGCTCTGTGCTCTGTGTTCGGCTGGGCTCGGGGCTCGGCTCGAGGTTCGGCTCTGGGCTCGGCTCTAGGCTGGGCTCCAGCCTCGGCTCGGCTCTAGGCTGGGCTCGGGGCTCGGATCTGGGTTCGGCTCTCGCTCGGCTCGCCTCTAGGCTGAGCTCGGGGCTCGGATCTGGGTTCGGCTCTGGACTCGGCTCGCCTCGGCTCTAGGCTGGGCTTGGTGATTGTCTCGGGGCTCGTCTCGAGGCTCGGCTCTGGGCTCTGTGCTCGGCTGGGCTCGGGGCTCGGCTCGAGGTTCGGCTCTGGGCTCGGCTCTGTACTCGGCTCGGCTTTGGGCTGGGCTCGGGGCTCGGATCTGTGTTCGGCTCTGGACTCGGCTCGCCTCGGCTCTAGGCTGGGCTTGGGGATTGTCTCGGGGCTCGTCTCGAGGCTCGGCTCTGTGCTCTGTGTTCGGCTGGGCTCGGGGCTCGGCTCGAGGTTCAGCTCTGGGCTCGGCTCTAGGCTGGGCTCTAGCCTCGGCTCGGCTCTAGGCTCTGGTCGATGCTCGGCTCTGGGCTCGGGTCTGGACACGGATCTAGGCTGGGCTCGAGGCTCGGCTCTGGGCTTGTCTGCTCTCGGCTCTAGGCTGGGCTCGTGGCTCTGCTCTAGGCTCGTCTCTGGACTCGGTTCTAGGCTGGGCTCGAGGCTCGTCTCTGGACTCGGCTCGGCTCTAGTCTGGCCTCGGGGCTCGGATCTGGTTTCTGCCCTGGACTCGGCTCGACTCGGCTCTAGGCTGGGCTTGGGGACTGTCTCGGGGCTCGTCTCGAGGCTCGGCTCTGGGCTCTGTGCTTGGCTGGGCTCGGGGCTCTGCTCGAGACTCGGCTCTTTGCTCGGCTCTGGACTCAGCTCTAGGGTGGGCTCGAGGCTCGGCTCAGGGCTTGTCTGCTCTCGGCTTTGAGCTGGGCTCAGGGATCTGTTCTGTGTTCGGCTCTGGACTCGGCTCTCCTCGGCTCTAGGCTGGGCTTGGGGATTGTCTCGGGGCTCGTCTCGAGTCTCGGCTCTGGGCTCTGTGCTCGGCTGTGCTCGGGGCTCGGCTCGAGGCTCGGCTTGGGCTCGGCTCTAGGCTGGGCTCTAGCCTCGTCTCGGCTCTAGGCTCTGCTAGTTGCTCGGCTCTGAACTCGTGTCTGGACACGGATCTAGGCTGGGCTCGAGGCTCGGCTCTGGGCTTGTCTGCTCTCGGCTCTAGGCTGGGCTCGTGGCTCTGCTCTGGGCTCGTCTCTGGACTCGGTTCTAGGCTGGGCTCGAGGCTGGACTCTAGCCTCGGCTCGGCTCTAGGCTGGGCTCGGGGCTCGGATCTGGGTTCGGCTCTGGACTCGGCTCGCCTCGGCTCTAGGCTGGGCTTGGGGATTGTTTCGGGGCTCGTCTCGAGGCTCGGTTCTGGGCTCTGTGCTCGGCTGGGCTCGGGGCTCGGCTCGAGGCTCGGCTCTGGGCTCTGTGCTCAGCTGGGCTCGGGGCTCGGCTCGAGGCTCGGCTCTGGGCTCGGCTCTGGACTCGGCTCGGCTTTGGGCTGGGCTCGGGGCTCGGATCTGGGTTCGGCTCTGGACTCGGCTCGCCTCGGCTCTAGGCTGGGCTTGGGGATTATTTCGGGGCTCTTCTCGAGTCTCGGCTCTGTGCTCAATGTTCGGCTGGGCTCGGGGCTCGTCTCGAGGCTCGGCTCTGGGCTCTGTGCTCGGCTGGGCTCGGGGCTCGGCTCGAGGCTCGGATCTGGGCTCGGCTCTAGGCTGGGCTCTGGCCTCGGCTCGGCTCTAGGCTCTGCTCGTGGCTCGGCTCTGGGCTCGGGTCTGGACTCGGATCTAGGCTGGGCTCGAGGCTCGGCTCAGGGCTTGTCTGCTCTCGGCTTTGAGCTGGGCTCAGGGATCTGTTCTGCTCTTGGCTCGGCTCGAGGCTAAGATCGCGCCCGAATCTCGGCTCGGCTCTGGGCTCTGTGCTCGGCTGGGCTCGGGGCTCGGCTCGAGGCTCGGCTCTGGGCTCGGCTCTAGGCTGGGCTCTGGCCTCGGCTCGGCTCTAGGCTCTGCTCGTGGCTCGGCTCTGGGCTCGGGTCTGGACTCGGATCTAGGCTGGGCTGGAGGCTCGGCTCGGGGCTTGTCTGCTCTCGGCTCTAGGCTGGGCTAGTGGCTCTGCTCTGGGCTCGACTCTGGACTCGGTTCTAGGCTGGGCTCGAGGCTCGGCTCTGGGATCGGCTCGGCTCTAGGCTGGGCTCGGGGCTCGGATCTGGGTTCGGCTCTGGACTCGGCTCGCCTCGGCTCTAGGCTGGGCTTGGGGATTGTCTCGGGGCTCGTCTCGAGGCTCGGCTCTGGGCTCTGTGCTCGGCGGGGCTCGGGTCTCGTCTCGAGGCTCAGCTCTGGGCTCGGCTCTGGACTCGGCTCTAGGCTGGGCTCGAGGCTCGGATCTTGGCTTGTCTGCAATCGGCTTTGGGTTGGGCTCAGGTATCGGCTCTGCTCTTGGCTCGGCTCGAGGCTCAGATCGCGCCTGAACCTGGGCTCGGCTCTGGACTCGGCTCGGCTTTGGGCTGGGCTCGGGGCTCGGATCTGGGTTCGGCTCTGGACTCGGCTCGCCTCGGCTCTAGCCTGGGCTTGGGGATTGTCTCGGGGCTCGTCTCGAGGCTCGGCTCTGTGCTCTGTGTTCGGCTGGGCTCGGGGCTCGGCTCGAGGTTCGGCTCTGGGCTCGGCTCTAGGCTGGGCTCTAGCCTCGGCTCGGCTCTAGGCTGGGCTCGGGGCTCGGATCTGGGTTCGGCTCTGGACTCGGCTCGCCTCGGCTCTAGGCTGGGCTTGGGGATTGTCTCGGGGCTCGTCTCGAGTCTCGGCTCTGGGCTCTGTGCTCGGCTGGGCTCGGGGCTGGGCTCGAGGCTCGGCTCTGGACGCGGCTCTAGGCTCGGCTCTAGACTGGGCTCTGGCTCGGCTCGCCTCTAGGCTGAGGTCGGGGCTCGGATCTGGGTTCGGCTCTGGACTCGGCTCGCCTCGGCTCTAGGCTGGGCTTGGGGATTGTCTCGGGGATCGTCTCGAGGCTCGGCTCTGTGCTCTGTGTTCGGCTGGGCTCGGGGCTCGGCTCGAGGTTCAGCTCTGGGCTCGGCTCTAGGCTGGGCTCCAGCCTCGGCTCGGCTCTAGGCTGGCCTCGGGGCTCGGATCTGGGTTCGGCTCTCGCTCGGCTCGCCTCTAGGCTGAGCTCGGGGCTCGGATCTGGGTTCGGCTCTGGACTCGGCTCGCCTCGGCTCTAGGCTGGGCTTGGTGATTGTCTCGGGGCTCGTCTCGAGGCTCGGCTCTGTGCTCTGTGTTCGGCTGGGCTCGGGGCTCGGCTCGAGGTTCGGCTCTAGGCTCGGCTCTGGACTCGGCTCGGCTTTGGGCTGGGCTCGGGGCTCGGATCTGGGTTCGGCTCTGGACTCGGCTCGCCTCGGCTCTAGGCTGGGCTTGGGGATTGTCTCGGGGCTCGTCTCGAGGCTCGGCTCTGTGCTCTGTGTTCGGCTGGGCTCGGGGCTCGGCTCGAGGTTCATCTCTGGGCTCGGCTCTAGGCTGGGCTCTAGACTCGGCTCGGCTCTAGGCTCTGCTCGTTGCTCGGCTCTGGGCTCGGGTCTGGACACGGATCTAGGCTGGGCTGGAGGCTCGTCTCTGGGCTTGTCTGCTCTCGGCTCTAGGCTGGGCTCGTGGCTCTGCTCTAGGCTCGTCTCTGGACTCGGTTCTAGGCTGGGATCGAGGCTCGGCTCTGGACTCGGCTCGGCTCTAGTCTGGCCTCGGGGCTCGGATCTGGTTTCGGCCCTGGACTCGGCTCGACTCGGCTCTAGGCTGGGCTTGGGGACTGTCTCGGGGCTCGTCTCGAGGCTCGGCTCTGGGCTCTGTGCTTGGCTGGGCTCGGGGCTCGGCTCGAGGCTCGGCTCTGGGCTCGGCTCTGGACTCGGCTCTAGGGTGGGCTCGAGGCTCGGCTCAGGGCTTGTCTGCTCTCGGCTTTGAGCTGCGCTCAGGGATCTGTTCTGTGTTCGGCTCTGGACTCGGCTCTCCTCGGCTCTAGGCTGGGCTTGGGGATTGTCTCGGGGCTCGTCTCGAGGCTCGGCTCTGGGCTCTGTGCGCGGCTGGGCTCGGGGCTCGGCTTGAGGCTCGGCTCTGGGCTCGGCTCTAGGCTGGGCTCTAGCCTCGGCTCGGCTCTAGGCTGGGCTCGGGGCTCGGATCTGGGTTCGGCTCTGGACTCGGCTCGCATCGGCTCTAGGCTGGGCTTGGGGATTGTCTCGGGGCTCATCTCGAGGCTCGGCTCTGGGCTCTGTGCTCGGCTGGGCTCGGGGCTCGGCTCGAGGCTCGGCTCTGGGCTCGGCTCTAGGCTGGGCTCTAGCCTCGGCTCGGCTCTAGGCTCTGCTCGTTGCTCGGCTCTGGGCTCGGGTCTGGACACGGATCTAGGCTGGGCTCGAGGCTCGGCTCTGGGCTTGTCTGCTCTCGGCTCTAGGCTGGGCTCGTGGCTCTGCTCTGGGCTCGTCTCTGGACTCGGTTCTAGGCTGGGCTCGAGGCTCGGCTCTGGGATCGGCTCGGCTCTAGGCTGGGCTCGGGGCTCGGATCTGGGTTCGGCTCTGGACTCGGCTCGCCTCGGCTCTAGGCTGGGCTTGGGGATTGTCTCGGGGCTCGTCTCGAGGCTCGGATCTGGGCTCTGTGCTCGGCTGGGCTCGGGGCGCGGCTCGAGGCTCGGCTCTGGCCTCGGCTCTGGACTCGGCTCTAGGGTGGGCTCGAGGCTCGGCTCAGGGCTTGTCTGCTCTCGGCTTTGAGCTGGGCTCAGGGATCTGTTCTGCTCTTGGTTCGGCTCGAGGCTCAGATCGCGCCCGACTCTCGGCTCGGCTCTGGGCTCTGTGCTCGGCTGGGCTCGGGGCTCGGCTCTAGGCTCGGCTCTGGCCTCGGCTCGGATCTAGGCTCTGCTCGTCGCTCGGCTCTGGGCTCGGGTCTGGACTCGGATCTAGGCTGGGCTCGAGGCTCGGCTCTGGGCTTGTCTGCTCTCTGCTCTAGGCTGGGCTCGTGGCTCTGCTCTGGGCTCGTCTCTAGACTCGGTTCTAGGCTGGGCTCGAGGCTCGGCTCTGGACTCGGCTCGGCTCTAGGCTGGGCTCGGGGCACGGATCTGGGTTCGGCTCTGGACTCGGCTCGACTCGGCTCTAGGCTGGGCTTAGGGATTGTCTCGGGGCTCGTCTCGAGGCTCGGCTCTGGGCTCTGTGCTCGGCTGGGCTCGGGGCTCGGCTCGAGTCTTGGCTCAATACTCGGCTCTCGGCTCGCCTCTAGACTGGGCTCTGGTTCGACTCGGCTCTGGGCTCGGCTCTAGGCTGGGCTCTGGCCTCGGCTCGGCTCTAGGCTCTGCTCGTGGCTCGGCTCTGGGCTCGGGTCTGGACTCGGATCTAGGCTGGGCTCGAGGCTCGGCTCAGGGCTTGTCTGCTCTCAGCTTTGAGCTGGGCTCAGGGATCTGTTCTGCTCTTGGCTCGGCTCGAGGCTAAGATCGCGCCCGAATCTCGGCTCGGCTCTGGGCTCTGTGCTCGGCTGGGCTCGGGGCTCGGCTCGAGGCTCGGCTCTGGGCTCTGCTCTAGGCTGGGCTCTGGCCTCGGCTCGGCTCTAGGCTCTGCTCGTGGCTCGGCTCTGGGCTCGGGTCTGGACTCGGATCTAGGCTGGGCTGGAGGCTCGGCTCTGGGCTTGTCTGCTCTCGGCTCTAGGCTGGGGTAGTGGCTCTGCTCTGGGCTCGACTCTGGACTCGGTTCTAGGCTGGGCTCGAGGCTCGGCTCTGGGATCGGCTCGGCTCTAGGCTGGGCTCGGGGCTCGGATCTGGGTTCGGCTCTGGACTCGGCTCGGCTCTAGGCTGGGCTCGGGGCTCGGATCTGGGTTCGGCTCTGGACTCGGCTCGCCTCGGCTCTAGGCTGGGCTTGGGGATTGTCTCGGGGCTCGTCTCGAGGCTCGGCTCTGGGCTCTGTGCTCGGCTGGGCTCGGGGCTCGGCTCGAGGCTCGGCTCTGGGCTCGGCTCTGGACTCGGCTCGGCTTTGGGCTGGGCTCGGGGCTCGGATCTGGGTTCGGCTCTGGACTCGGCTCGCCTCGGCTCTAGGCTGGGCTTGGGGATTGTCTCGGGGCTCGTCTCGAGGCTCGGCTCTGTGCTCTGTGTTCGGCTGGGCTCGGGGCTCGGCTCGAGGTTCGGCTCTGGGCTCGGCTCTAGGCTGGGCTCTAGCCTCGGCTCGGCTCTAGGCTGGGCTCTGGGCTCGGATCTGGGTTCGGCTCTGGACTCGGCTCGCCTCGGCTCTAGGCTGGGCTTGGGGATTGTCTCGGGGCTCGTCTCGAGGCTCGGATCTGGGCTCTGTGCTCGGCTGGGCTCGGGGCTCGGCTCGAGGCTCGGCTCTGGACGCGGCTCTAGGCTCGGCTCTAGACTGGGCTCTGGCTCGGCTCGCCTCTAGGCTGAGCTCGGGGCTCGGATCTGGGTTCGGCTCTGGACTCGGCTCGCCTCGGCTCTAGGCTGGGCTTGGGGATTGTCTCGGGGCTCGTCTCGAGGCTCGGCTCTGTGCTCTGTGTTCGGCTGGGCTCGGGGCTCGGCTCGAGGTTCGGCTCTGGGCTCGGCTCTAGGCTGGGCTCCAGCCTCGGCTCGGCTCTAGGCTGGGCTCGGGGCTCGGATCTGGGTTCGGCTCTCGCTCGGCTCGCCTCTAGGCTGAGCTCGGGGCTCGGATCTGGGTTCGGCTCTGGACTCGGCTCGCCTCGGCTCTAGGCTGGGCTTGGTGATTGTCTCGGGGCTCGTCTCGAGGCTCGGCTCTGGGCTCTGTGCTCGGCTGGGCTCGGGGCTCGGCTCGAGGTTCGGCTCTGGGCTCGGCTCTAGGCTGGGCTCTGGCCTCGGCTCGGCTCTAGGCTCTGCTCGTGGCTCGGCTCTGGGCTCGGGTCTGGACTCGGATCTAGGCTGGGCTCGAGGCTCGGCTCAGGGCTTGTCTGCTCTCGGCTTTGAGCTGGGCTCAGGGATCTGTTCTGTGTTCGGCTCTGGACTCGGCTCTCCTCGGCTCTAGGTTGGGCTTGGGGATTGTCTCGGGGCTCGTCTCGAGGCTCGGCTCTGGGCTCTGTGCTCGGCTGGGCTCGGGGCTCGGCTCGAGGCTCGGCTCTGGGCTCGGCTCTAGGCTGGGCTCTAGCCTCGGCTCGGCTCTAGGCTCTGCTCGTTGCTCGGCTCTGGGCTCGGGTCTGGACACGGATCTAGGCTGGGCTCGAGGCTCGGCTCTGGGCTTGTCTGCTCTCGGCTCTAGGCTGGGCTCGTGGCTCTGCTCTGGGCTCGTCTCTGGACTCGGTTCTAGGCTCGGCTAGAGGCTCGGCTCTGGGATCGGCTCGGCTCTAGGCTGGGCTCGGGGCTCGGATCTGGGTTCGGCTCTGGACTCGGCTCGCCTCGGCTCTAGGCTGGGCTTGGGGATTGTCTCGGGGCTCGTCTCGAGGCTCGGATCTGGGCTCTGTGCTCGGCTGGGCTCGGGGTTCGGCTCGAGGCTCGGCTCTGGGCTCGGCTCTGGACTCGGCTCTAGGGTGGGCTCGAGGCTCGGCTCAGGGCTTGTCTGCTCTCGGCTTTGAGCTGGGCTCAGGGATCTGTTCTGCTCTTGGTTCGGCTCGAGGCTCAGATCGCGCCCGACTCTCGGCTCGGCTCTGGGCTCTGTGCTCGGCTGGGCTCGGGGCTCCGCTCGAGTCTTGGCTCAATACTCGGCTCTCGGCTCGCCTCTAGACTGGGCTCTGGTTCGACTCGGCTCTGGGCTCGGCTCTAGGCTGGGCTCTGGCCTCGGCTCGGCTCTAGGCTCTGCTCGTGGCTCGGCTCTGGGCTCGGGTCTGGACTCGGATCTAGGCTGGGCTCGAGGCTCGGCTCAGGGCTTGTCTGCTCTCAGCTTTGAGCTGGGCTCAGGGATCTGTTCTGCTCTTGGCTCGGCTCGAGGCTAAGATCGCGCCCGAATCTCGGCTCGGCTCTGGGCTCTGTGCTCGGCTGGGCTCGGGGCTCGGCTCGAGGCTCGGCTCTGGGCTCGGCTCTAGGCTGGGCTCTGGCCTCGGCTCGGCTCTAGGCTCTTCTCGTGGCTCGGCTCTGGGCTCGGGTCTGGACTCGGATCTAGGCTGGGCTGGAGGCTCGGCTCTGGGCTTGTCTGCTCTCGGCTCTAGGCTGGGCTAGTGGCTCTGCTCTGGGCTCGACTCTGGACTCGGTTCTAGGCTGGGCTCGAGGCTCGGCTCTGGGATCGGCTCGGCTCTAGGCTGGGCTCGGGGCTCGGATCTGGGTTCGGCTCTGGACTCGGCTCGCCTCGGCTCTAGGCTGGACTTGGGTATTGTCTCGGGGCTCGTCTCGAGGCTCGGCTCTGGGCTCTGTGCTCGGCGGGGCTCGGGTCTCTTCTCGAGGCTCGGCTCTGTGCTCGGCTCTGGACTCGGCTCTAGGCTGGGCTCGAGGCTCGGATCTTGGCTTGTCTGCAATCGGCTTTGGGTTGGGCTCAGGTATCGGCTCTGCTCTTGGCTCGGCTCGAGGCTCAGATCGCGCCTGAACCTGGGCTCGGCTCTGGACTCGGCTCGGCTCTAGGCTGGGCTCGGGGCTCGGATCTGGGTTCGGCTCTGGACTCGGCTCGCCTCGGCTCTAAGCTCGGCTTGGGGATTGTCTCGGGGCTCGTCTCGAGGCTCGGCTCTGGGCTCTGTGCTCGGCTGGGCTCGGGGCTCGGCTCGAGGCTCGGCTCTGGGCTCGGCTCTGGACTCGGCTCGGCTTTGGGCTGGGCTCGGGGCTCGGATCTGTGTTCGGCTCTGGACTCGGCTCGCCTCGGCTCTAGGCTGGGCTTGGGGATTGTCTCGGGGCTCGTCTCGAGGCTCGTCTCTGTGCTTTGTGTTCGGCTGGGCTCGGGGCTCGGCTCGAGGTTCGGCTCTGGGCTCGGCTCTAGGCTGGGCTCTAGCCTCGGCTCGGCTCTAGGCTCTGCTCGTTGCTCGGCTCTGGGCTCGGGTCTGGACACGGATATAGGCTGGGCTCGATGCTCGGCTCTGGGCTTGTCTGCTCTCGGCTCTAGGCTGGGCTCGTGGCTCTGCTCTGGGCTCGTCTCTGGACTCGGTTCTAGGCTGGGCTCGAGGCTCGGCTCTGGGATCGGCTCGGCTCTAGGCTGGGCTCGGGGCTCGGATCTGGGTTCGGCTCTGGACTCGGCTCGCCTCGGCTCTAGGCTGGACTTGGGGATTGTCTCGGGGCTCGTCTCGAGGCTCGGCTCTGGGCTCTGTGCTCGGCTGGGCTCGGGTCTCGGCTCGAGGCTCGGCTCTGTGCTCGGCTCTGGACTCGGCTCTAGGCTGGGCTCGAGGCTCGGCTCAGGGCTTGTCTGCTCTCGGCTTTGAGCTGGGCTCAGGGATCTGCTCTGCTCTTGGCTCGGCTCGAGGCTCCGATCGCGCCCGACTCTGGGTTCTGCTCAGGACTCGGCTCGGCTCTAGGCTGCGCTTGGGGCTCGGATCTGGGTTCGGCTCTGGACTCGGCTCGCCTCGGCTCTAGGCTGGGCTTGGGGATTGTCTCGGGGCTCGTCTCGAGGCTTGGCTCTGAGCTCTGTGCTCGGCTTGGCTCGGGGCTCGGCTCGAGGCTCGGCTCAATACTCGGCTCTGGGCTCGCCTCTAGGCTGGACTCTAGCCTCGGCTCGGCTCTAGGCTGGTCTCGGGGCTCGGATCTGGGTTCGGCTCTGGACTCGGCTCGCCTCGGCTCTAGGCTGGGCTTGGGGATTGTCTCGGGGCTCGTCTCGAGGCTCGGCTCTGTGCTCTGTGTTCGGCTGGGCTCGGGGCTCGGCTCGAGGTTCGGCTCTGGGCTCGGCTCTAGGCTTGTCTCTAGCCTCGGCTCGGCTCTAGGCTGGGCTCGGGGCTCGGATCTGGGTTCGGCTCTGGACTCGGCTCGCCTCGGCTCTAGGCTGGGCTTGGGGATTGTCTCGGGGCTCGTCTCGAGGCTCGGCTCTGGGCTCTGTGCTCGGCTGGGCTCGGGGCTCGGCTCGAGGTTCGGCTCGAGGCTCGGCTCTGGGCTCGGCTCTGGACTCGGCTCGGCTTTGGGCTGGGCTCGGGGCTCGGATCTGGGTTCGGCTCTGGACTCGGCTCGCCTCGGCTCTAGGCTGGGCTTGGGGATTGTCTCGGGGCTCGTCTCGAGGCTCGGCTCTGTGCTCTGTGTTCGGCTGGGCTCGGGGCTCGGCTCGAGGTTCGGCTCTGGGCTCGGCTCTAGGCTGGGCTCTAGCCTCGGCTCGGCTCTAGGCTGGGCTCGGGGCTCGGATCTGGGTTCGGCTCTGGACTCGGCTCGCATCGGCTCTAGGCTGGGCTTGGGGATTGTCTCGGGGCTCATCTCGAGGCTCGGCTCTGGGCTCTGTGCTCGGCTGGGCTCGGGGCTCGGCTCGAGGCTCGGCTCTGGGCTCGGCTCTAGGCTGGGCTCTAGCCTCGGCTCGGCTCTAGGCTCTGCTCGTTGCTCGGCTCTGGGCTCGGGTCTGGACACGGATCTAGGCTGGGCTCGAGGCTCGGCTCTGGGCTTGTCTGCTCTCGGCTCTAGGCTGGGCTCGTGGCTCTGCTCTGGGCTCGTCTCTGGACTCGGTTCTAGGCTGGGCTCGAGGCTCGGCTCTGGGATCGGCTCGGCTCTAGGCTGGGCTCGGGGCTCGGATCTGGGTTCGGCTCTGGACTCGGCTCGCCTCGGCTCTAGGCTGGGCTTGGGGATTGTCTCGGGGCTCGTCTCGAGGCTCGGCTCTGGGCTCTGTGCTCGGCTGGGCTCGGGGCGCGGCTCGAGGCTCGGCTCTGGCCTCGGCTCTGGACTCGGCTCTAGGCTGGGCTCGAGGCTCGGCTCAGGGCTTGTCTGCTCTCGGCTTTGAGCTGGGCTCAGGGATCTGCTCTGCTCTTGGTTCGGCTCGAGGCTCCGATCGCGCCCGACTCTGGGCTCTGCTCTGGACTCGGCTCGGCTCTAGGCTGCGCTTGGGGCTCGGATCTGGGTTCGGCTCTGGACTCGGCTCGCCTCGGCTCTAGGCTGGGCTTGGGGATTGTCTCGGGGCTCGTCTCGAGGCTTGGCTCTGAGCTCTGTGCTCGGCTTGGCTCGGGGCTCGGCTCGAGGCTCGGCTCAATACTCGGCTCTGGGCTCGCCTCTAGGCTGGACTCTAGCCTCGGCTCGGCTCTAGGCTGGGCTCGGGGCTCGGATCTGGGTTCGGCTCTGGACTCGGCTCGCCTCGGCTCTAGGCTGGGCTTGGGGATTGTTTCGGGGCTCGTCTCGAGGCTCGGCTCTGGGCTCTGTGCTCGGCTGGGCTCGGGGCTCTGCTCGAGGCTCGGCTCTGGGCTCTGTGCTCGGCTGGGCTCGGGGCTCGGCTCGAGGCTCGGCTCTGGGCTCGGCTCTGGACTCGGCTCGGCTTTGGGCTGGGCTCGGGGCTCGGATCTGGGTTCGGCTCTGGACTCGGCTCGCCTCGGCTCTAGGCTGGGCTTGGGGATTGTTTCGGGGCTCTTCTCGAGTCTCGGCTCTGTGCTCAATGTTCGGCTGGGCTCGGGGCTCGGCTCGAGGTTCGGCTCCGGGCTCGGCTCTAGGCTGGGCTCTAGCCTCGGCTCGGCTCTAGGCTGGGCTCGGGGCTCGGATCTGGGTTCGGCTCTGGACTCGGCTCGCCTCGGCTCTAGGCTGGGCTTGGGGATTGTCTCGGGGCTCGTCTCGAGGCTCGGCTCTGGGCTCTGTGCTCGGCTGGGCTCGGGGCTCGGCTCGAGGCTCGGCTCTGGGCTCGGCTCTAGGCTGGGCTCTGGCCTCGGCTCGGCTCTAGGCTCTGCTCGTGGCTCGGCTCTGGGCTCGGGTCTGGACTCGGATCTAGGCTGGGCTCGAGGCTCGGCTCAGGGCTTGTCTGCTCTCGGCTTTGAGCTGGGCTCAGGGATCTGTTCTGCTCTTGGCTCGGCTCGAGGCTAAGATCGCGCCCGAATCTCGGCTCGGCTCTGGGCTCTGTGCTCGGCTGGGCTCGGGGCTCGGCTCGAGGCTCGGCTCTGGGCTCGGCTCTAGGCTGGGCTCTGGCCTCGGCTCGGCTCTAGGCTCTGCTCGTGGCTCGGCTCTGGGCTCGGGTCTGGACTCGGATGTAGGCTGGGCTGGAGGCTCGGCTCGGGGCTTTTCTGCTCTCGGCTCTAGGCTGGGCTAGTGGCTCTGCTCTGGGCTCGACTCTGGACTCGGTTCTAGGCTGGGCTCGAGGCTCGGCTCTGGGATCGGCTCGGCTCTAGGCTGGGCTCGGGGCTCGGATCTGGGTTCGGCTCTGGACTCGGCTCGCCTTGGCTCTAGGCTGGGCTTGGGGATTGTCTCGGGGCTCGTCTCGAGGCTCGGCTCTGGGCTCTGTGCTCGGCGGGGCTCGGGTCTCGTCTCGAGGCTCAGCTCTGGGCTCGGCTCTGGACTCGGCTCTAGGCTGGGCTCGAGGCTCGGATCTTGGCTTGTCTGCAATCGGCTTTGGGTTGGGCTCAGGTATCGGCTCTGCTCTTGGCTCGGCTCGAGGCTCCGATCGCGCCCGTCTCTGGGTTCTGCTCAGGACTCGGCTCGGCTCTAGGCTGCGCTTGGGGCTCGGATCTGGGTTCGGCTCTGGACTCGGCTCGCCTCGGCTCTAGGCTGGGCTTGGGGATTGTCTCGGGGCTCGTCTCGAGGCTTGGCTCTGAGCTCTGTGCTCGGCTTGGCTCGGGGCTCGGCTCGAGGCTCGGCTCAATACTCGGCTCTGGGCTCGCCTCTAGGCTGGACTCTAGCCTCGGCTCGGCTCTAGGCTGGGCTCGGGGCTCGGATCTGGGTTCGGCTCTGGACTCGGCTCGCCTCGGCTCTAGGCTGGGCTTGGGGATTGTCTCGGGGCTCGTCTCGAGGCTCGGCTCTGTGCTCTGTGTTCGGCTGGGCTCGGGGCTCGGCTCGAGGTTCGGCTCTGGGCTCGGCTCTAGGCTTGGCTCTAGCCTCGGCTCGGCTCTAGTCTGGGCTCGGGGCTCGGATCTGGGTTCGGCTCTGGACTCGGCTCGCCTCGGCTCTAGGCTGGGCTTGGGGATTGTCTCGGGGCTCGTCTCGAGGCTCGGCTCTGGGCTCTGTGCTCGGCTGGGCTCGGGGCTCGGCTCGAGGCTCGGCTCTGGGCTCGGCTCTGGACTCGGCTCGGCTTTGGGCTGGGCTCGGGGCTCGGATCTGGGTTCGGCTCTGGACTCGGCTCGCCTCGGCTCTAGGCTGGGCTTGGGGATTGTCTCGGGGCTCGTCTCGAGGCTCGGCTCTGTGCTCTGTGTTCGGCTGGGCTCGGGGCTCGGATCGAGGTTCGGCTCTGGGCTCGGCTCTAGGCTGGGCTCTAGCCTCGGCTCGGCTCTAGGCTGGGCTCGGGGCTCGGATCTGGGTTCGGCTCTGGACTCGGCTCGCATCGGCTCTAGGCTGGGCTTGGGGATTGTCTCGGGGCTCATCTCGAGGCTCGGCTCTGGGCTCTGTGCTCGGCTGGGCTCGGGGCTCGGCTCGAGGCTCGGCTCTGGGCTCGGCTCTAGGCTGGGCTCTAGCCTCGGCTCGGCTCTAGGCTCTGCTCGTTGCTCGGCTCTGGGCTCGTGTCTGGACACGGATCTAGGCTGGGCTCGAGGCTCGGCTCTGGGCTTGTCTGCTCTCGGCTCTAGGCTGGGCTCGTGGCTCTGCTCTGGGCTCGTCTCTGGACTCGGTTCTAGGCTGGGCTAGAGGCTCGGCTCTGGGATCGGCTCGGCTCTAGGCTGGGCTCGGGGCTCGGATCTGGGTTCGGCTCTGGACTCGGCTCGCCTCGTCTCTAGGCTGGGCTTGGGGATTGTCTCGGGGCTCGTCTCGAGGCTCGGATCTGGGCTCTGTGCTCGGCTGGGCTCGGGTTTCGGCTCGAGGCTCGGCTCTGGGCTCGGCTCTGGACTCGGCTCTAGGGTGGGCTCGAGGCTCGGCTCAGGGCTTGTCTGCTCTCGGCTTTGAGCTGGGCTCAGGGATCTGTTCTGCTCTTGGTTCGGCTCGAGGCTCAGATCGCGCCCGACTCTCGGCTCGGCTCTGGGCTCTGTGCTCGGCTGGGCTCGGGGCTCGGCTCTAGGCTCGGCTCTGGCCTCGGCTCGGATCTAGGCTCTGCTCGTCGCTCGGCTCTGGGCTCGGGTCTGGACTCGGATCTAGGCTGGGCTCGAGGCTCGGCTCTGGGCTTGTCTGCTCTCGGCTCTAGGCTGGGCTCGTGGCTCTGCTCTGGGCTCGTCTCTGGACTCGGTTCTAGGCTGGGCTCGAGGCTCGGCTCTGGACTCGGCTCGGCTCTAGGCTGGGCTCGGGGCACGGATCTGGGTTCGGCTCTGGACTCGGCTCGACTCGGCTCTAGGCTGGGCTTAGGGATTGTCTCGGGGCTCGTCTCGAGGCTCGGCTCTGGGCTCTGTGCTCGGCTGGGCTCGGGGCTCGGCTCGAGTCTTGGCTCAATACTCGGCTCTCGGCTCGCCTCTAGACTGGGCTCTGGTTCGACTCGGCTCTGGGCTCGGCTCTAGGCTGTGCTCTGGCCTCGGCTCGGCTCTAGGCTCTGCTCGTGGCTCGGCTCTGGGCTCGGGTCTGGACTCGGATCTAGGCTGGGCTCGAGGCTCGGCTCAGGGCTTGTCTGCTCTCAGCTTTGAGCTGGGCTCAGGGATCTGTTCTGCTCTTGGCTCGGCTCGAGGCTAAGATCGCGCCCGAATCTCGGCTCGGCTCTGGGCTCTGTGCTCGGCTGGGCTCGGGGCTCGGCTCGAGGCTCGGCTCTGGGCTCTGCTCTAGGCTGGGCTCTGGCCTCGGCTCGGCTCTAGGCTCTGCTCGTGGCTCGGCTCTGGGCTCGGGTCTGGACTCGGATCTAGGCTGGGCTGGAGGCTCGGCTCTGGGATTGTCTGCTCTCGGCTCTAGGCTGGGCTAGTGGCTCTGCTCTGGGCTCGACTCTGGACTCGGTTCTAGGCTGGGCTCGAGGCTCGGCTCTGGGATCGGCTCGGCTCTAGGCTGGGCTCGGGGCTCGGATCTGGGTTCGTCTCTGGACTCGGCTCGCCTCGGCTCTAGGCTGGGCTTGGGGATTGTCTCGGGGCTCGTCTCGAGGCTCGGCTCTGGGCTCTGTGCTCGGCTGGGCTCGGGGCTCGGCTCGAGGCTCGGCTCTGGGCTCGGCTCTAGGCTGGGCTCTAGCCTCGGCTCGGCTCTAGGCTCTGCTCGTTGCTCGGCTCTGGGCTCGGGTCTGGACACGGATCTAGGCTGGGCTCGATGCTCGGCTCTGGGCTTGTCTGCTCTCGGCTCTAGGCTGGGCTCGTGGCTCTGCTCTGG
The DNA here is from genome assembly GCF_965140245.1 of Athene noctua. Taxonomy (NCBI): domain Eukaryota; kingdom Metazoa; phylum Chordata; class Aves; order Strigiformes; family Strigidae; genus Athene; species Athene noctua. Next base: position 25,523,788 of record NC_134046.1, on the reverse strand, counting down.
GCTTGTCTCTGGACTCGGTTCTAGGCTGGGCTCGAGGCTCGGCTCTGGGATCGGCTCGGCTCTAGGCTGGGCTCGGGGCTCGGATCTGGGTTCGGCTCTGGACTCGGCTCGGCTCTAGGCTGGGCTCGGGGCTCGGATCTGGGTTCGGCTCTGGCTCGGCTCGTCTATAGGCTGAGCTCGGGGCTCGGATCTGGGTTCGGCTCTGGACTCGGCTCGCCTCGGCTCTAGGCTGGGCTTGGGGATTGTCTCGGGGCTCGTCTCGAGGCTCGGCTCTGTGCTCTGTGCTCGGCTGGGCTCGGGGCTCGGCTCGAGGTTCGGCTCTGGGCTCGGCTCTGGACTCGGCTCGGCTTTGGGCTGGGCTCGGGGCTCGGATCTGGTTTCGGCTCTGGACTCGGCTCGCCTCGGCTCTAGGCTGGGCTTGGGGATTGTCTCGGGGCTCGTCTCGAGGCTCGGCTCTGTGCTCTGTGTTCGGCTGTGCTCGGGGCTCGGCTCGAGGTTCAGCTCTGGGCTCGACTCTAGGCTGGGCTCTAGCCTCGGCTCGGCTCTAGGCTCTGCTCCTTGCTCGGCTCTGGGCTCGTGTCTGGACACGGATCTAGGCTGGGCTCGAGGCTCGTCTCTGGGCTTGTCTGCTCTCGGCTCTAGGCTGGGCTCGTGGCTCTGCTCTAGGCTCGTCTCTGGACTCGGTTCTAGGCTGGGCTCGAGGCTCGGCTCTGGACTCGGCTCGGCTCTAGGCTGGCCTCGGGGCTCGGATCTGGGTTCGGCTCTGGACTCGGCTCGCCTCGGCTCTAGGCTGGGCTTGGGGATTGTCTCGGGGCTCGTCTCGAGGCTCGGATCTGGGCTCTGTGCTCGGCTGGGCTCGGGTTTCGGCTCGAGGCTCGGCTCTGGGCTCGGCTCTGGACTCGGCTCTAGGGTGGGCTCGAGGCTCGGCTCAGGGCTTGTCTGCTCTCGGCTTTGAGCTGGGCTCAGGGATCTGTTCTGCTCTTGGTTCGGCTCGAGGCTCAGATCGCGCCCGACTCTCGGCTCGGCTCTGGGCTCTGTGCTCGGCTGGGCTCGGGGCTCGGCTCTAGGCTCGGCTCTGGCCTCGGCTCGGATCTAGGCTCTGCTCGTCGCTCGGCTCTGGGCTCGGGTCTGGACTCGGATCTAGGCTGGGCTCGAGGCTCGGCTCTGGGCTTGTCTGCTCTCGGCTCTAGGCTGGGCTCGTGGCTCTGCTCTGGGCTCGTCTCTGGACTCGGTTCTAGGCTGGGCTCGAGGCTCGGCTCTGGACTCGGCTCGGCTCTAGGCTGGGCTCGGGGCACGGATCTGGGTTCGGCTCTGGACTCGGCTCGACTCGGCTCTAGGCTGGGCTTAGGGAATGTCTCGGGGCTCGTCTCGAGGTTCGGCTCTGGGCTCTGTGCTCGGCTGGGCTCGGGGCTCGGCTCGAGTCTTGGCTCAATACTCGGCTCTCGGCTCGCCTCTAGACTGGGCTCTGGTTCGACTCGGCTCTGGGCTCGGCTCTAGGCTGTGCTCTGGCCTCGGCTCGGCTCTAGGCTCTGCTCGTGGCTCGGCTCTGGGCTCGGGTCTGGACTCGGATCTAGGCTGGGCTCGAGGCTCGGCTCAGGGCTTGTCTGCTCTCAGCTTTGAGCTGGGCTCAGGGATCTGTTCTGCTCTTGGCTCGGCTCGAGGCTAAGATCGCGCCCGAATCTCGGCTCGGCTCTGGGCTCTGTGCTCGGCTGGGCTCGGGGCTCGGCTCGAGGCTCGGCTCTGGGCTCTGCTCTAGGCTGGGCTCTGGCCTCGGCTCGGCTCTAGGCTCTGCTCGTGGCTCGGCTCTGGGCTCGGGTCTGGACACGGATCTAGGCTGGGCTGGAGGCTCGGCTCTGGGATTGTCTGCTCTCGGCTCTAGGCTGGGCTAGTGGCTCTGCTCTGGGCTCGACTCTGGACTCGGTTCTAGGCTGGGCTCGAGGCTCGGCTCTGGGATCGGCTCGGCTCTAGGCTGGGCTCGGGGCTCGGATCTGGGTTCGTCTCTGGACTCGGCTCGCCTCGGCTCTAGGCTGGGCTTGGGGATTGTCTCGGGGCTCGTCTCGAGGCTCGGCTCTGGGCTCTGTGCTCGGCTGGGCTCGGGGCTCGGCTCGAGGCTCGGCTCTGGGCTCGGCTCTAGGCTGGGCTCTAGCCTCGGCTCGGCTCTAGGCTCTGCTCGTTGCTCGGCTCTGGGCTCGGGTCTGGACACGGATCTAGGCTGGGCTCGATGCTCGGCTCTGGGCTTGTCTGCTCTCGGCTCTAGGCTGGGCTCGTGGCTCTGCTCTGGGCTTGTCTCTGGACTCGGTTCTAGGCTGGGCTCGAGGCTCGGCTCTGGGATCGGCTCGGCTCTAGGCTGGGCTCGGGGCTCGGATCTGGGTTCGGCTCTGGACTCGGCTCGGCTCTAGGCTGGGCTCGGGGCTCGGATCTGGGTTCGGCTCTGGCTCGGCTCGTCTATAGGCTGAGCTCGGGGCTCGGATCTGGGTTCGGCTCTGGACTCGGCTCGCCTCGGCTCTAGGCTGGGCTTGGGGATTGTCTCGGGGCTCGTCTCGAGGCTCGGCTCTGTGCTCTGTGCTCGGCTGGGCTCGGGGCTCGGCTCGAGGTTCGGCTCTGGGCTCGGCTCTGGACTCGGCTCGGCTTTGGGCTGGGCTCGGGGCTCGGATCTGGGTTCGGCTCTGGACTCGGCTCGCCTCGGCTCTAGGCTGGGCTTGGGGATTGTCTCGGGGCTCGTCTCGAGGCTCGGCTCTGTGCTCTGTGTTCGGCTGTGCTCGGGGCTCGGCTCGAGGTTCAGCTCTGGGCTCGACTCTAGGCTGGGCTCTAGCCTCGGCTCGGCTCTAGGCTCTGCTCCTTGCTCGGCTCTGGGCTCGTGTCTGGACACGGATCTAGGCTGGGCTCGAGGCTCGTCTCTGGGCTTGTCTGCTCTCGGCTCTAGGCTGGGCTCGTGGCTCTGCTCTAGGCTCGTCTCTGGACTCGGTTCTAGGCTGGGCTCGAGGCTCGGCTCTGGACTCGGCTCGGCTCTAGGCTGGCCTCGGGGCTCGGATCTGGGTTCGGCCCTGGACTCGGCTCGACTCGGCTCTAGGCTGGGCTTGGGGACTGTCTCGGGGCTCGTCTCGAGGCTCGGCTCTGGGCTCTGTGCTCGGCTGGGCTCGGGGCTCGGCTCGAGGCTCGGTTCTGGGCTCGGCTCTAGGCTGGGCTCTGGGATCGGCTCGGCTCTAGGCTCTGCTCGTTGCTTGGCTCTGGGCTCGACTCTGGACACGGATCTAGGCTGGGCTCGAGGCTCGGCTCTGGGCATGTCTGCAATCGGCTTTGGGTTGGGCTCATGTATCGGCTCTGCTCTTGGCTCGGCTCGAGGCTCAGATCGCGCCTGAACCTGGGTTCGGCTCTGGACTCGGCTCGGCTCTAGGCTGGGCTCGGGGCTCGGATCTGCTTTCGGCTCTGGACTCGGCTCGCCTCGGCTCTACGCTGGGCTTGGGGATTGTCTCGGGGCTCGTCTCGAGGTTCGGCTCTGGGCTCTGTGCTCGGCTGGGCTCGGGGCTCGGCTCGAGGCTCGGCTCTGGGCTCGGCTCTGGACTCGGCTCGGCTTTGGGCTGGGCTCGGGGCTCGGATCTGGGTTCGGCTCTGGACTCGGCTCGCCTCGGCTCTAGGCTGGGCTTGGGGATTGTCTCGGGGCTCGTCTCGAGGCTCGGCTCTGTGCTCTGTGTTCGGCTGGGCTCGGGGCTCGGCTCGAGGTTCGGCTCTGGGCTCGGCTCGCCTCGGCTCTAGGCTGGGCTCTAGACTGGGCTCTGGCTCGGCTCGCCTCTAGGCTGGGCTCGGGGCTCGGATCTGGGTTCGGCTCTGGACTCGGCTCGCCTCGGCTCTAGGCTGGGCTCTAGACTGGGCTCTGGCTCGGCTCGCCTCTAAGCTGGGCTCGGGGCTCGGATCTGGGTTCGGCTCTGGACTCGGCTCGCCTCGGCTCTAGGCTGGGCTTGGGGATTGTCTCGGGGCTCGTCTCGAGGCTCGGCTCTGTGCTCTGTGTTCGGCTGGGCTCGGGGCTCGGCTCGAGGTTCGGCTCTGGGCTCGGCTCTAGGCTGGGCTCTAGCCTCGGCTCGGCTCTAGGCTGGGCTCGGGGCTCGGATCTGGGTTCGGCTCTGGACTCGGTTCGCCTCGGCTCTAGGCTGGGCTTGGGGTTTGTCTCGGGGCTCGTCTCGAGGCTCGGCTCTGGGCTCTGGGCTCGGCTGGGCTCGGGTCTCGGCTCGAGGCTCGGCTCTGTGCTCGGCTCTGGACTCGGCTCTAGGCTGGGCTCGAGGCTCGGCTCTGGGCATGTCTGCAATCAGCTTTGGGTTGGGCTCAGGTATTGGCTCTGCTCTTGGCTCGGCTCGAGGCTCAGATCGCGCCTGAATCTGGGCTCGGCTCTGGACTCGGCTCGGCTTTGGGCTGGGCTCGGGGCTCGGATCTGGGTTCGGCTCTGGACTCGGCTCGCCGCGGCTCTAGGCTGGGCTTGGGGATTGTCTCGGGGCTCGTCTCGAGGCTCTGCTCTGGGCTCTGTGTTCGACTGGGCTCGGGGCTCTGCTCGAGGTTCGGCTCTGGGCTCGGCTCTAGGCTGGGCTCTAGCCTCGGCTCGGCTCTAGGCTGGGCTCGGGGCTCGGATCTGGGTTCGGCTCTGGACTCGGCTCGCCTCGGCTCTAGGCTGGGCTTGGGGATTGTCTCGGGGCTCGTCTCGAGGCTCGGCTCTGTGCTCTGTGCTCGGCTGGGCTCGGGGCTCGGCTCGAGGCTCGGCTCTGGGCTCGGCTCTAGGCTGGGCTCTGTCCTCGGCTCGGCTCTAGGCTCTGCTCGTGGCTCGGCTCTGGGCTCGGGTCTGGACTCGGATCTAGGCTGGGCTCGAGGCTCGGCTCTGGGCTTGTCTGCTCTCGGCTCTAGGCTGGGCTAGTGGCTCTGCTCTGGGCTCGACTCTGGACTCGATTCTAGGCTGGGCTCGAGGCTCGGCTCTGGACTCGGCTCGACTCTAGGCTGGGCTCGGGGCTCGGATCTGGGTTCGGCTCTGGACTCGGCTCGCCTCGGCTCTAGGCTGGCCTTGGGGATTGTCTCGGGGCTCATCTCGAGGCTCGGCTCTGGGCTCTGTGCTCGGCTGGGCTCGGGTCTCGGCTCGAGGCTCTGCTCTGTGCTCGGCTCTGGACTCGGCTCGGCTTTGGGCTGGGCTCGGGGCTCGGATCTGGTTTCGGCTCTGGACTCGGCTCGCCTCGGCTCTAGGCTGGGCTTGGAGATTGTCTCGGGGCTCGACTCGAGGCTCGGCTCTGTGCTCTGTGTTCGGCTGGGCTCGGGGCTCGGCTCGAGGTTCGTCTCTGGGCTCGGCTCTAGGCTGGGATCTAGCCTCGGCTCGGCTCTAGGCTGGGCTCGGGGCTCGGATCTGGGTTCGGCTCTGGACTCGGCTCGCCTCGGCTCTGCGCTCGGCTCTAGACTGGGCTCTGGATCGGCTCGCCTCTAGGCTGGGCTCGGGGCTCGTATCTGGGTTCGGCTCTGGACTCGGCTCGCCTCGGCTCTAGGCTGGGCTTGGGGATTGTCTCGGGGCTCGTCTCGAGGCTCGGCTCTGTGCTCTGTGTTCGGCTGGGCTCGGGGCTCGATTCGAGGTTCGGCTCTGGGCTCGGCTCTGGACTCGGCTCTAGACTGGGCTCGAGGCTCGGCTCTGGGCATGTCTGCAATCGGCTTTGGGTTGGGCTAAGGTATCGGCTCTGCTCTTGGCTCGGCTCGAGGCTCAGATCGCGCCTGAATCTGGGCTCGGCTCTGGACTCGGCTCGGCTCTAGGCTGGGCTCGGGGCTCGGATCTGGGTTCGGCTCTGGACTCGGCTCGCCTCGGCTCTAGGCTGGGCTTGGGGATTGTCTCGGGTCTCGTCTCGAGGCTCGGCTCTGGGCTCTGTGCTCGGCTGGGCTCGGGGCTCAGCTCGAGGCTCGGCTCTGGGCTCGGCTCTGGACTCGGCTCGGCTTTGGGCTGGGCTCGGGGCTCGGATCTGGGTTCGGCTCTGGACTCGGCTCGCCTCGGCTCTAGGCTGGGCTTGGGGATTGTCTCGGGGCTCGTCTCGAGGCTCGGCTCTGGGCTCTGTGTTCGGCTGGGCTCGGGGCTCGGCTCGAGGTTCGGCTCTGGGCTCGGCTCTAGGCTGGGCTCTAGCCTCGGCTCGGCTCTAGTCTGGGCTCGGGGCTCGGATCTGGGTTCGGCTCTGGACTCGGCTCGCCTCGGCTCTAGACTGGGCTTGGGGATTGTCTCGGGGCTCGTCTCGAGGCTCGGCTCTGGGCTCTGTGCTCGGCAGGGCTCGGGGCTCGGCTCGAGGCTCGTCTCAATACTCGGCTCTGGGCTTGCCACTAGACTGGGCTCTGGCTCGTCTCGCCTCTAGGCTGGACTCGGGGCTCGGATCTGGGTTCGGTTCTGGACTCGGCTCGCCTCGGCTCTAGGCTGGCCTTGGGGATTGTCTCGGGGCTCGTCTCGAATCTCGGCTCTGGGCTCTGTGCTCGGCTGGGCTCGGGGCTCGGCTCGAGGCTCGGCTCTGGGCTCGGCTCTAGGCTGGGCTCTGGCCTCGGCTCGGCTCTAGGCTCTGCTCGTGGCTCGGCTCTGGGCTCGGGTCTGGACTCGGATCTAGGCTGGGCTCCAGGCTCGGCTCTGGGCTTGTCTGCTCTCGGCTCTAGGCTGGGCTAGTGGCTCTGCTCTGGGCTCGACACTGGACTCGGTTCTAGGCTGGGCTCGAGGCTCGGCTCTGGACTCGGCTCGGCTCTAGGCTGGGCTCGGGGCTCGGATCTGGTTTCGGCCCTGGACTCGGCTCGCCTCGGCTCTAGGCTGGGCTTGGGGATTGTCTCGGGGCTCGTCTCGAGGCTCGGCTCTGGGCTCTGTGCTCGGCTGGGCTCGGGTCTCGGCTCGAGGCTCGGCTCTGTGCTCGGCTCTGGACTCGGCTCTAGGCTGGGCTCGAGGCTCGGATCTTGGCTTGTCTGCAATCGGCTTTTGGTTGGGCTCAGGTATCGGCTCTGCTCTTGGCTCGGCTCGAGGCTCAGATCGCGCCTGAACCTGGGCTCGGCTCTGGACTCGGTTCTAGGCTGGGCTCGAGGCTCGGCTCTGGACTCGGCTCGGCTCTAGGCTGGGCTCGGGGCTCGGATCTGGGTTCGGCTCTGGACTCGGCTCGCCTCGGCTCTAGGCTGGGCTTGGGGATTGTCTCGGGGCTCGTCTCGAGGCTCGGCTCTGGGCTCTGTGCTGGGCTGGGCTCGGGGTTCGGCTCGAGGCTCGGCTCTTGACTCGGCTCTAGGCTCGGCTCTAGACTGGGCTCTGGCTCTGCTCGCCTCTAGGCTGAGCTCGGGGCTCCGATCTGGGTTCGGCTCTGGACTCGGCTCGCCTCAGCTCTAGGCTGGGCTTGGGGATTGTCTCGGGGCTCGTCTCAAGGCTCTTCTCTGTGCTCTGTGTTCGGCTGGGCTCGGGGCACGATTCGAGGTTCGGCTCTGGGCTCGGCTCTAGACTGGGCTCTAGCCTCGGCTCGGCTCTAGGCTGGGCTCTGGGCTCGGATCTGGGTTCGGCTCTGGACTCGGCTCGCCTCGGCTCTAGGCTGGGCTTGGGGATTGTCTCGGGGCTCGTCTCGAGGCTCGGATCTGGGCTCTGTGCTCGGCTGGGCTCGGGGCTCGGCTCGAGGCTCGGCTCTGGACTCGGCTCTAGGCTCGGCTCTAGACTGGGCTCTGGCTCGGCTCGCCTCTAGCCTGAGCTCAGGGCTCGGATCTGGGTTCGGCTCTGGACTCGGCTCGCCTCGGCTCTAGGCTGGGCTTGGGGATTGTCTCGGGGCTCGTCTCGAGGTTCTTCTCTGTGCTCTGTGTTCGGCTGGGCTTGGGGCTCGATTCGAGGTTCGGCTCTGGGCTCGGCTCTAGGCTGGGCTCTAGCCTCGGCTCGGCTCTAGCCTGGGCTCGGGGCTCGGATCTGGGTTCGGCTCTGGACTCGGCTCGCCTCGGCTCTAGGCTGGGCTTGGGGATTGTCTCGGGGCTCGTCTCTAGGCTCGGCTCTGTGCTCTGTGCTCGGCTGGGCTCGGGGCTCGGCTCGAGGCTCGGCTCTATGCTCGGCTCTAGGCTGGGCTCTAGCTTCGGCTCGGCTCTAGGCTCTGCTCGTTGCTCGGCTCTGGGCTCGGGTCTGGACACGGATCTAGGCTGGGCTCGAGACTCGTCTCTGGGCTTGTCTGCTCTCGGCTCTAGGCTGGGCTCGTGGCTCTGCTCTAGGCTCGTCTCTGGACTCGGTTCTAGGCTGGGCTCAAGGCTCGGCTCTGGACTCGGCTCGGCTCTAGGCTGGCCTCGGGGCTCGGATCTGGGTTCGGCACTGGACTCGGCTCGCCTCGGCTCTAGGCTGGGCTTGGGGACTGTCTCGGGGCTCGTCTCGAGGCTCGGCTCTAGGCTGGGCTCTGGGATCGGCTCGGCTCTAGGCTCTGCTCGTTGCTTGGCTCTGGGCTCGGCTCTGGACACGGATCTAGGCTGAGCTCGAGGCTCGGCTCTGGGCTTGTCTGCAATCGGCTTTGGGTTAGGCTCAGGTATCGGCTCTGCTCTTGGCTTGGCTCGAGGCTCAGATCGCGCCTGAATCTGGGCTCGGCTCTGGACACGGCTCCGCTCTAGGCTGGGCTCGGGGCTCGAATCTGGGTTCGGCTCTGGACTCGGCTCGCCTCGGCTCTAGGCTGGGCTCTAGACTGGGCTCTGGATCGGCTCGCCTCTAGGCTGGGCTCGGGGCTCGGATCTGGGTTCGGCTCTGGACTCGGCTCGCCTCGGCTCTAGGCTGGGCTTGGGGATTGTCTCGGGGCTCGTCTCGAGGCTCGGCTCTGGGCTCTGTGCTCGGCTGGGCTCGGGGCTCGGCTCGAGTCTCGTCTCAATACTCGGCTCTGGGCTTGCCACTAGACTGGGCTCTGGCTCGTCTCGCCTCTAGGCTGGACTCGGGGCTCGGATCTGGGTTCGGTTCAGGACTCGGCTCGCCTCGGCTCTAGGCTGGGATTGGGAATTGTCTCGGGGCTCGTCTCGAAGCTCGGCTCTGTGCTCTGTGTTCGGCTGGGCTCTGGGCTCGGCTCGAGGTTCGGCTCTGGGCTTGGCTCTAGGCTGGTCTCTAGCCTCGGCTCGGCTCTAGGCTGGGCTCATTGCTCGGATCTGGGTTCGGCTCTGGACTCGGCTCGCCTCGGCTCTAGGCTGGGCTTGGGGATTGTCTCGGGGCTCGTCTCGAGTCTCGGCTCTGGGCTCTGTGCTCGGCTGGGCTCGGGGCTCGGCTCGAGGTTCGGCTCTGGACTCGGCTCTAGGCTCGGCTCTAGACTGGGCTCTGGCTCGGCTCGCCTCTAGGCTGAGCTCGGGGCTCGGATCTGGGTTCGGCTCTTGACTCGGCTCGCCTCGGCTCTAGGCTGGGCTTGGGGATTGTCTCGGGGCTCGTCTCGAGGCTAGGCTCTGGGCTCTGTGCTCGGCTGGGCTCGGTTCTCGATTCGAGGTTCGGCTCTGGGCTCGGCTCTAGGCTGGGCTCTAGCCTCGGCTCGGCTCTAGGCTGGGCTCGGGGCTCGGATCTGGGTTCGGCTCTGGGCTCGGCTCGCCTCGGCTCTAGGCTGGGCTTGGGGATTGTCTCGGGGCTCGACTCGAGGCTCGGATCTGGGCTCTGTGCTCGGCTGGGCTCGGGTCTCGGCTCGAGGCTCAGCTCTGGACTCGGCTCTAGGCTCGTGTCTAGACTGGGCTCTCTGCTCGGCTCGCCTCTAGGCTGAGCTCGGGGCTCGGCTCGAGGCTCGGCTCTGTGCTCGGCTCTGCACTCGGCTCTAGGCTGGGCTCGAGGCTCGGCTCTGGGCTTGTCTGCAATCGGCTATGGGTTGGGCTCAGGTATTGGCTCTGCTCTTGGCTCGGCTCGAGACTCAGATCGCGCCTGAATCTGGGCTCGGCTCTGGACTCGGCTCGGCTCTAGGCTGGGCTCGGGGCTCGGATCTGGGTTCGGCTCTGGACTCGGCTCGCCTCGGCTCTAGGCTGGTCTTGGGGATTGTCTCGGGGCTCGTCTCGAGGCCCGGCTCTGGGCTCTGTGCTCGGCTGGGCTCGGGGCTCGGCTCGAGGCTCGGCTCTGGGTTCGGCTCTGGACTCGGCTCGCCTCGGCTCTAGGCTGGGCTTGGGGATTGTCTCGGGGCTCGTCTCGAGGCTCGGCTCTGTGCTCTGTGTTCGGCTGGGCTCGGGGCTCGGCTCTAGGTTCAGCTCTGGGCTCGGCTCTAGGCTGGGCTCTAGCCTCGGCTCGGCTCTAGACTGGGCTCGGGGCTCGGATCTGGGTTCGGCTCTGGACTCGGCTCGCCTCGGCTCTAGGCTGGGCTTGGGGATTGTCTCGGGGCTCGTCTCGAGGCACGGCTCTGGGCTCTGTGCTCGGCTGGGCTCGGGGCTCGGCTCGAGGCTCAGCTCTAGGCTGGGCTCTGGTCTCGGCTCGGCTCTAGGCTGGGCTCGGGGCTCGGATCTGGATTCGGCTCTCGACTCGGCTCGCATCGGCTCTAGGGTGGGCTTGGGGATTGTCTCGGGGATCGTCTTGAGGCTCGGCTCTGGGCTCTGTGCTCGGCTGGGCTCGGGGCTCGGCTCGAGGCTCGGCTCTGGGCTCGGCTCTAGGCTGGGCTCTGGCCTCGGCTCGGTTCTAGGCTCTGCTCGTGGCTCGGCTCTGGGCTAGGGTCTGGACTCGGATCTAGGCTGGGCTCGTGGCTCTGCTCTGGGCTCGTCTCTGGACTCGGTTGTAGGCTGGGCTCGAGGCTCGGCTCGAGACTCGGCTCGGCTCTAGGCTGGGCCCGGGGCACGGATCTGTGTTCGGCTCTGGACTCGGCTCGCCTCGGCTCTAGGCTGGGCTTGGGGATTTTCTCGGGGCTCGTCTCGAGGCTCGGCTCAATACTCGGCTCTGGGCTCGCCTCTAGACTGGGCTCTGGCTCGGCTCGGCTCTAGGCTGAGCTCGGGGCTCGGATCTGGATTCGGCTGGGGCCTCGACTCGCCTCGGCTCTAGGGTGGGCTTGGGGATTGTCTCGGGGCTAGTCTCGAGGCTCGGCTCAGGGCTTGTCTGCTCTTGGCTTTGAGCTGGGCTCAGGGATCTGTTCTGCTCTTGGCTCGGCTCGAGGCTCAGATCGCGCCCGACTCTCGGCTCGGCTGTGGGCTCTGTGCTCGGCTGGGCTCGGGGCTCGGCTCGAGGCTCGGCTCTGGGCTCGGCTCTAGGCTGGGCTCTGGCCTCGGATCGGCTCTTGGCTCTGCTCGTTGCTTGGCTCTGGGCTCGGCTCTGGACACGGATCTAGGCTAGGCTCGAGGCTCGGCTCTGGGCTTGTCTGCAATCGGCTTTGGTTTAGGCTGAGGTATCGGCTCTGCTCTTGGCTCGGCTCGAGGCTCAGATCGCGCCTGAACCTGGGTTCGGCTCTGGACTCGGCTCGGCTCTAGGCTGGGCTCGGGGCTCGGATCTGGGTTCGGCTCTGGACTCGGCTCGCCTCGGCTCTAGGCTGGGCTTGGGGATTGTCTCGGGGCTCGTCTCGAGGCTCCGATCTGGGCTCTGTGCTCGGCTGGGCTCGGGGCTCGGATCGAGGCTCGGCTCTGGACTCGGCTCTAGGCTCGGCTCTAGACTGGGCTCTGGCTCGGCTCGCCTCTAGGCTGAGCTCGGGGCTCGGATCTGGGTTCGGCTCTTGACTCGGCTCGCCTCGGCTCTAGGCTGGGCTTGGGGATTTTCTCGGGGCTCGTCTCGAGGCTCGGCTCTGGGCTCTGTGCTCGGCTGGGCTCGGTTCTCGATTCGAGGTTCGGCTCTGGGCTCGGCTCTAGGCTGGGCTCTAGCCTCGGCTCGGCTCTAGGCTGGGCTCGGGGCTCGGATCTGGGTTCGGCTCTGGACTCGGCTCGCCTCGGCTCTAGGCTGGGCTTGGGGATTGTCTCGGGGCTCGACTCGAGGCTCGGATCTGGGCTCTGTGCTCGGCTGGGCTCGGGTCTCGGCTCGAGGCTCAGCTCTGGATTCGGCTCTAGGCTCGTGTCTAGACTGGGCTCTCTGCTCGGCTCGCCTCTAGGCTGAGCTCGGGGCTCGGCTCGAGGCTCGGCTCTGTGCTCGGCTCTGCACTCGGCTCTAGGCTGGGCTCGAGGCTCGGCTCTGGGCTTGTCTGCAATCGGCTATGGGTTGGGCTCAGGTATTGGCTCTGCTCTTGGCTCGGCTCGAGACTCAGATCGCGCCTGAATCTGGGCTCGGCTCTGGACTCGGCTCGGCTCTAGGCTGGGCTCGGGGCTCGGATCTGGGTTCGGCTCTGGACTCGGCTCGCCTCGGCTCTAGGCTGGTCTTGGGGATTGTCTCGGGGCTCGTCTCGAGGCCCGGCTCTGGGCTCTGTGCTCGGCTGGGCTCGGGGCTCGGCTCGAGGCTCGGCTCTGGGCTCCCCTCTGGACTCGGCTCGGCTTTGGGCTGGGCTCGGGGCTCGGATCTGGGTTCGGCTCTGGACTCGGCTCGCCTCGGCTCTAGGCTGGGCTTGGGGATTGTCTCGGGGCTCGTCTCGAGGCTCGGCTCTGTGCTCTGTGTTCGACTGGGCTCGGGGCTCGGCTCGAGGTTCAGCTCTGGGCTCGGCTCTGGGCTCGGCTCTGGACTCGGCTCGGCTCTAGACTGGGCTCGGGGCTCGGATCTGCGTTCGGCTCTGGACTCGGCTCGCCTCGGCTCTAGGCTGGGCTTGGGGATTGTCTCGGGGCTCGTCTCGAGGCTCGGCTCTGGGCTCTGTGCTCGGCTGGGCTCGGGCTCGGGGCTCGGCTCGAGGCTCGGCTCAATACTCGGCTCTGGGCTCGGCTCGGCTTTGAGCTTGTCTAGGGCTCGGATCTGGGTTCGGCTCTGGACTCGGCTCGCCTCGGCTCTAGGCTGGGCTTGGGGATTGTCTCGGGGCTCGTCTCGAGGCTCGGCTCTGTGCTCTGTGTTCGGCTGGGCTCGGGGCTCGGCTCGAGGCTCGGCTCTGGGCTCGGCTCTAGGCCGGGCTCTAGCCTCGGCTCGGCTCTAGGCTGGGCTCGGGGCTCGGCTCTGGGTTCGGCTCTGGACTCGGCTCGCCTCGGCTCTAGGCTGGGCTTGGGGATTGTCTCGGGGCTCGTCTCGAGGCTCGGCTCTGGGCTCGGCTCTGGACTCGGCTCTAGTCTGGGCTCGAGGCTCGGCTCTGGGCTTGTCTGCAGTCGGCTTTGTGTTAGGCTCAGGTATCGGCTCTGCTCTTGGCTCGGCTCGAGGCTCAGATCGCGCCTGAACCTGGGCTCGGCTCTGGACTCGGCTCGGCTCTAGGCTGGGCTCGGGGCTCGGATCTGGGTTCGGCTTTGGACTCGGCTCGCCTCGGCTGTAGGCTGGGCTTGGGGATTGTCTCGGGTCTCGTCTCGAGGCTCGGCTCTGGGCTCTGTGCTCGGCTGGGCTCGGGGCTCGGCTCGAGGTTCGGCTCTGGACTCGGCTCTAGGCTCGGCTCTAGACTGGGCTCTGGCTCGGCTCGCCTCTAGGCTGAGCTCGGGGCTCGGATCTGGGTTCGGCTCTTGACTCGGCTCGCCTCGGCTCTAGGCTGGGCTTGGGGATTGTCTCGGGGCTCGTCTCGAGGCTCGGCTCTGGGCTCTGTGCTCGGCTGGGCTCGGTTCTCGATTCGAGGTTCGGCTCTGGGCTCGGCTCTAGGCTGGGCTCTAGCCTCGGCTCGGCTCTAGGCTGGGCTCGGGGCTCGGATCTGGGTTCGGCTCTGGACTCGGCTCGCCTCGGCTCTAGGCTGGGCTTGGGGATTGTCTCGGGGCTCGACTCGAGGCTCGGATCTGGGCTCTGTGCTCGGCTGGGCTCGGGTCTCGGCTCGAGGCTCAGCTCTGGATTCGGCTCTAGGCTCGTGTCTAGACTGGGCTCTCTGCTCGGCTCGCCTCTAGGCTGAGCTCGGGGCTCGGCTCGAGGCTCGGCTCTGTGCTCGGCTCTGCACTCGGCTCTAGGCTGGGCTCGTGGCTCGGCTCTGAGCTTGTCTGCAATCGGCTATGGGTTGGGCTCAGGTATTGGCTCTGCTCTTGGCTCGGCTCGAGACTCAGATCGCGCCTGAATCTGGGCTCGGCTCTGGACTCGGCTCGGCTCTAGGCTGGGCTCGGGGCTCGGATCTGGGTTCGGCTCTGGACTCGGCTCGCCTCGGCTCTAGGCTGGTCTTGGGGATTGTCTCGGGGCTCGTCTCGAGGCCCGGCTCTATGCTCTGTGCTCGGCTGGGCTCGGGGCTCGGCTCGAGGCTCGGCTCTGGGCTCGGCTCTGGACTCGGCTCGGCTTTGGGCTGGGCTCGGGGCTCGGATCTGGGTTCGGCTCTGGACTCGGCTCGCCTCGGCTCTAGGCTGGGCTTGGGGATTGTCTCGGGGCTCGTCTCGAGGCTCGGCTCTGTGCTCTGTGTTCGGCTGGGCTCGGGGCTCGGCTCGAGGTTCAGCTCTGGGCTCGGCTCTGGGCTCGGCTCTGGACTCGGCTCGGCTCTAGACTGGGCTCGGGGCTCGGATCTGGGTTCGGCTCTGGACTCGGCTCGCCTCGGCTCTAGGCTGGGCTTGGGGATTGTCTCGGGGCTCGTCTCGAGGCTCGGCTCTGGACTCTGTGCTCGGCTGGGCTCGGGCTCGGGGCTCGGCTCGAGGCTCGGCTCAATACTCGGCTCTGGGCTCGGCTCGGCTTTGGGCTTGTCTAGGGCTCGGATCTGGGTTCGGCTCTGGACTCGGCTCGCCTCGGCTCTAGGCTGGGCTTGGGGATTGTCTCGGGGCTCGTCTCGAGGCTCGGCTCTGTGCTCTGTGTTCGGCTGGGCTCGGGGCTCGGCTCGAGGCTCGGCTCTGGGCTCGGCTCTAGGCCGGGCTCTAGCCTCGGCTCGGCTCTAGGCTGGGCTCGGGGCTCGGCTCTGGGTTCGGCTATGGACTCGGCTCGCCTCGGCTCTAGGCTGGGCTTGGGGATTGTCTCGGGGCTCGTCTCGAGGCTCGGCTCTGGGCTCGGGGATCGGCTGGGCTCGGGGCTCGTCTCGAGGTTCTTCTCTGTGCTCTGTGTTCGGCTGGGCTTGGGGCTCGATTCGAGGTTCGGCTCTGGGCTCGGCTCTAGGCTGGGCTCTAGCCTCGGCTCGGCTCTAGCCTGGGCTCGGGGCTCGGATCTGGGTTCGGCTCTGGACTCGGCTCGCCTCGGCTCTAGGCTGGGCTTGGGGATTGTCTCGGGGCTCGTCTCTAGGCTCGGCTCTGTGCTCTGTGCTCGGCTGGGCTCGGGGCTCGGCTCGAGGCTCGGCTCTATGCTCGGCTCTAGGCTGGGCTCTAGCTTCGGCTCGGCTCTAGGCTCTGCTCGTTGCTCGGCTCTGGGCTCGGGTCTGGACACGGATCTAGGCTGGGCTCGAGACTCGTCTCTGGGCTTGTCTGCTCTCGGCTCTAGGCTGGGCTCGTGGCTCTGCTCTAGGCTCGTCTCTGGACTCGGTTCTAGGCTGGGCTCAAGGCTCGGCTCTGGACTCGGCTCGGCTCTAGGCTGGCCTCGGGGCTCGGATCTGGGTTCGGCACTGGACTCGGCTCGCCTCGGCTCTAGGCTGGGCTTGGGGACTGTCTCGGGGCTCGTCTCGAGGCTCGGCTCTAGGCTGGGCTCTGGGATCGGCTCGGCTCTAGGCTCTGCTCGTTGCTTGGCTCTGGGCTCGGCTCTGGACACGGATCTAGGCTGAGCTCGAGGCTCGGCTCTGGGCTTGTCTGCAATCGGCTTTGGGTTAGGCTCAGGTATCGGCTCTGCTCTTGGCTTGGCTCGAGGCTCAGATCGCGCCTGAATCTGGGCTCGGCTCTGGACACGGCTCCGCTCTAGGCTGGGCTCGGGGCTCGAATCTGGGTTCGGCTCTGGACTCGGCTCGCCTCGGCTCTAGGCTGGGCTCTAGACTGGGCTCTGGATCGGCTCGCCTCTAGGCTGGGCTCGGGGCTCGGATCTGGGTTCGGCTCTGGACTCGGCTCGCCTCGGCTCTAGGCTGGGCTTGGGGATTGTCTCGGGGCTCGTCTCGAGGCTCGGCTCTGGGCTCTGTGCTCGGCTGGGCTCGGGGCTCGGCTCGAGTCTCGTCTCAATACTCGGCTCTGGGCTTGCCACTAGACTGGGCTCTGGCTCGTCTCGCCTCTAGGCTGGACTCGGGGCTCGGATCTGGGTTCGGTTCAGGACTCGGCTCGCCTCGGCTCTAGGCTGGGATTGGGAATTGTCTCGGGGCTCGTCTCGAAGCTCGGCTCTGTGCTCTGTGTTCGGCTGGGCTCTGGGCTCGGCTCGAGGTTCGGCTCTGGGCTTGGCTCTAGGCTGGTCTCTAGCCTCGGCTCGGCTCTAGGCTGGGCTCATTGCTCGGATCTGGGTTCGGCTCTGGACTCGGCTCGCCTCGGCTCTAGGCTGGGCTTGGGGATTGTCTCGGGGCTCGTCTCGAGTCTCGGCTCTGGGCTCTGTGCTCGGCTGGGCTCGGGGCTCGGCTCGAGGTTCGGCTCTGGACTCGGCTCTAGGCTCGGCTCTAGACTGGGCTCTGGCTCGGCTCGCCTCTAGGCTGAGCTCGGGGCTCGGATCTGGGTTCGGCTCTTGACTCGGCTCGCCTCGGCTCTAGGCTGGGCTTGGGGATTGTCTCGGGGCTCGTCTCGAGGCTAGGCTCTGGGCTCTGTGCTCGGCTGGGCTCGGTTCTCGATTCGAGGTTCGGCTCTGGGCTCGGCTCTAGGCTGGGCTCTAGCCTCGGCTCGGCTCTAGGCTGGGCTCGGGGCTCGGATCTGGGTTCGGCTCTGGGCTCGGCTCGCCTCGGCTCTAGGCTGGGCTTGGGGATTGTCTCGGGGCTCGACTCGAGGCTCGGATCTGGGCTCTGTGCTCGGCTGGGCTCGGGTCTCGGCTCGAGGCTCAGCTCTGGACTCGGCTCTAGGCTCGTGTCTAGACTGGGCTCTCTGCTCGGCTCGCCTCTAGGCTGAGCTCGGGGCTCGGCTCGAGGCTCGGCTCTGTGCTCGGCTCTGCACTCGGCTCTAGGCTGGGCTCGAGGCTCGGCTCTGGGCTTGTCTGCAATCGGCTATGGGTTGGGCTCAGGTATTGGCTCTGCTCTTGGCTCGGCTCGAGACTCAGATCGCGCCTGAATCTGGGCTCGGCTCTGGACTCGGCTCGGCTCTAGGCTGGGCTCGGGGCTCGGATCTGGGTTCGGCTCTGGACTCGGCTCGCCTCGGCTCTAGGCTGGTCTTGGGGATTGTCTCGGGGCTCGTCTCGAGGCCCGGCTCTGGGCTCTGTGCTCGGCTGGGCTCGGGGCTCGGCTCGAGGCTCGGCTCTGGGTTCGGCTCTGGACTCGGCTCGCCTCGGCTCTAGGCTGGGCTTGGGGATTGTCTCGGGGCTCGTCTCGAGGCTCGGCTCTGTGCTCTGTGTTCGGCTGGGCTCGGGGCTCGGCTCTAGGTTCAGCTCTGGGCTCGGCTCTAGGCTGGGCTCTAGCCTCGGCTCGGCTCTAGACTGGGCTCGGGGCTCGGATCTGGGTTCGGCTCTGGACTCGGCTCGCCTCGGCTCTAGGCTGGGCTTGGGGATTGTCTCGGGGCTCGTCTCGAGGCACGGCTCTGGGCTCTGTGCTCGGCTGGGCTCGGGGCTCGGCTCGAGGCTCAGCTCTAGGCTGGGCTCTGGTCTCGGCTCGGCTCTAGGCTGGGCTCGGGGCTCGGATCTGGATTCGGCTCTCGACTCGGCTCGCATCGGCTCTAGGGTGGGCTTGGGGATTGTCTCGGGGATCGTCTTGAGGCTCGGCTCTGGGCTCTGTGCTCGGCTGGGCTCGGGGCTCGGCTCGAGGCTCGGCTCTGGGCTCGGCTCTAGGCTGGGCTCTGGCCTCGGCTCGGTTCTAGGCTCTGCTCGTGGCTCGGCTCTGGGCTAGGGTCTGGACTCGGATCTAGGCTGGGCTCGTGGCTCTGCTCTGGGCTCGTCTCTGGACTCGGTTGTAGGCTGGGCTCGAGGCTCGGCTCGAGACTCGGCTCGGCTCTAGGCTGGGCCCGGGGCACGGATCTGTGTTCGGCTCTGGACTCGGCTCGCCTCGGCTCTAGGCTGGGCTTGGGGATTTTCTCGGGGCTCGTCTCGAGGCTCGGCTCAATACTCGGCTCTGGGCTCGCCTCTAGACTGGGCTCTGGCTCGGCTCGGCTCTAGGCTGAGCTCGGGGCTCGGATCTGGATTCGGCTGGGGCCTCGACTCGCCTCGGCTCTAGGGTGGGCTTGGGGATTGTCTCGGGGCTAGTCTCGAGGCTCGGCTCAGGGCTTGTCTGCTCTTGGCTTTGAGCTGGGCTCAGGGATCTGTTCTGCTCTTGGCTCGGCTCGAGGCTCAGATCGCGCCCGACTCTCGGCTCGGCTGTGGGCTCTGTGCTCGGCTGGGCTCGGGGCTCGGCTCGAGGCTCGGCTCTGGGCTCGGCTCTAGGCTGGGCTCTGGCCTCGGATCGGCTCTTGGCTCTGCTCGTTGCTTGGCTCTGGGCTCGGCTCTGGACACGGATCTAGGCTAGGCTCGAGGCTCGGCTCTGGGCTTGTCTGCAATCGGCTTTGGTTTAGGCTGAGGTATCGGCTCTGCTCTTGGCTCGGCTCGAGGCTCAGATCGCGCCTGAACCTGGGTTCGGCTCTGGACTCGGCTCGGCTCTAGGCTGGGCTCGGGGCTCGGATCTGGGTTCGGCTCTGGACTCGGCTCGCCTCGGCTCTAGGCTGGGCTTGGGGATTGTCTCGGGGCTCGTCTCGAGGCTCCGATCTGGGCTCTGTGCTCGGCTGGGCTCGGGGCTCGGATCGAGGCTCGGCTCTGGACTCGGCTCTAGGCTCGGCTCTAGACTGGGCTCTGGCTCGGCTCGCCTCTAGGCTGAGCTCGGGGCTCGGATCTGGGTTCGGCTCTTGACTCGGCTCGCCTCGGCTCTAGGCTGGGCTTGGGGATTTTCTCGGGGCTCGTCTCGAGGCTCGGCTCTGGGCTCTGTGCTCGGCTGGGCTCGGTTCTCGATTCGAGGTTCGGCTCTGGGCTCGGCTCTAGGCTGGGCTCTAGCCTCGGCTCGGCTCTAGGCTGGGCTCGGGGCTCGGATCTGGGTTCGGCTCTGGACTCGGCTCGCCTCGGCTCTAGGCTGGGCTTGGGGATTGTCTCGGGGCTCGACTCGAGGCTCGGATCTGGGCTCTGTGCTCGGCTGGGCTCGGGTCTCGGCTCGAGGCTCAGCTCTGGATTCGGCTCTAGGCTCGTGTCTAGACTGGGCTCTCTGCTCGGCTCGCCTCTAGGCTGAGCTCGGGGCTCGGCTCGAGGCTCGGCTCTGTGCTCGGCTCTGCACTCGGCTCTAGGCTGGGCTCGAGGCTCGGCTCTGGGCTTGTCTGCAATCGGCTATGGGTTGGGCTCAGGTATTGGCTCTGCTCTTGGCTCGGCTCGAGACTCAGATCGCGCCTGAATCTGGGCTCGGCTCTGGACTCGGCTCGGCTCTAGGCTGGGCTCGGGGCTCGGATCTGGGTTCGGCTCTGGACTCGGCTCGCCTCGGCTCTAGGCTGGTCTTGGGGATTGTCTCGGGGCTCGTCTCGAGGCCCGGCTCTGGGCTCTGTGCTCGGCTGGGCTCGGGGCTCGGCTCGAGGCTCGGCTCTGGGCTCCCCTCTGGACTCGGCTCGGCTTTGGGCTGGGCTCGGGGCTCGGATCTGGGTTCGGCTCTGGACTCGGCTCGCCTCGGCTCTAGGCTGGGCTTGGGGATTGTCTCGGGGCTCGTCTCGAGGCTCGGCTCTGTGCTCTGTGTTCGACTGGGCTCGGGGCTCGGCTCGAGGTTCAGCTCTGGGCTCGGCTCTGGGCTCGGCTCTGGACTCGGCTCGGCTCTAGACTGGGCTCGGGGCTCGGATCTGCGTTCGGCTCTGGACTCGGCTCGCCTCGGCTCTAGGCTGGGCTTGGGGATTGTCTCGGGGCTCGTCTCGAGGCTCGGCTCTGGGCTCTGTGCTCGGCTGGGCTCGGGCTCGGGGCTCGGCTCGAGGCTCGGCTCAATACTCGGCTCTGGGCTCGGCTCGGCTTTGGGCTTGTCTAGGGCTCGGATCTGGGTTCGGCTCTGGACTCGGCTCGCCTCGGCTCTAGGCTGGGCTTGGGGATTGTCTCGGGGCTCGTCTCGAGGCTCGGCTCTGTGCTCTGTGTTCGGCTGGGCTCGGGGCTCGGCTCGAGGCTCGGCTCTGGGCTCGGCTCTAGGCCGGGCTCTAGCCTCGGCTCGGCTCTAGGCTGGGCTCGGGGCTCGGCTCTGGGTTCGGCTCTGGACTCGGCTCGCCTCGGCTCTAGGCTGGGCTTGGGGATTGTCTCGGGGCTCGTCTCGAGGCTCGGCTCTGGGCTCGGCTCTGGACTCGGCTCTAGTCTGGGCTCGAGGCTCGGCTCTGGGCTTGTCTGCAGTCGGCTTTGTGTTAGGCTCAGGTATCGGCTCTGCTCTTGGCTCGGCTCGAGGCTCAGATCGCGCCTGAACCTGGGCTCGGCTCTGGACTCGGCTCGGCTCTAGGCTGGGCTCGGGGCTCGGATCTGGGTTCGGCTTTGGACTCGGCTCGCCTCGGCTGTAGGCTGGGCTTGGGGATTGTCTCGGGTCTCGTCTCGAGGCTCGGCTCTGGGCTCTGTGCTCGGCTGGGCTCGGGGCTCGGCTCGAGGTTCGGCTCTGGACTCGGCTCTAGGCTCGGCTCTAGACTGGGCTCTGGCTCGGCTCGCCTCTAGGCTGAGCTCGGGGCTCGGATCTGGGTTCGGCTCTTGACTCGGCTCGCCTCGGCTCTAGGCTGGGCTTGGGGATTGTCTCGGGGCTCGTCTCGAGGCTCGGCTCTGGGCTCTGTGCTCGGCTGGGCTCGGTTCTCGATTCGAGGTTCGGCTCTGGGCTCGGCTCTAGGCTGGGCTCTAGCCTCGGCTCGGCTCTAGGCTGGGCTCGGGGCTCGGATCTGGGTTCGGCTCTGGACTCGGCTCGCCTCGGCTCTAGGCTGGGCTTGGGGATTGTCTCGGGGCTCGACTCGAGGCTCGGATCTGGGCTCTGTGCTCGGCTGGGCTCGGGTCTCGGCTCGAGGCTCAGCTCTGGATTCGGCTCTAGGCTCGTGTCTAGACTGGGCTCTCTGCTCGGCTCGCCTCTAGGCTGAGCTCGGGGCTCGGCTCGAGGCTCGGCTCTGTGCTCGGCTCTGCACTCGGCTCTAGGCTGGGCTCGTGGCTCGGCTCTGAGCTTGTCTGCAATCGGCTATGGGTTGGGCTCAGGTATTGGCTCTGCTCTTGGCTCGGCTCGAGACTCAGATCGCGCCTGAATCTGGGCTCGGCTCTGGACTCGGCTCGGCTCTAGGCTGGGCTCGGGGCTCGGATCTGGGTTCGGCTCTGGACTCGGCTCGCCTCGGCTCTAGGCTGGTCTTGGGGATTGTCTCGGGGCTCGTCTCGAGGCCCGGCTCTATGCTCTGTGCTCGGCTGGGCTCGGGGCTCGGCTCGAGGCTCGGCTCTGGGCTCGGCTCTGGACTCGGCTCGGCTTTGGGCTGGGCTCGGGGCTCGGATCTGGGTTCGGCTCTGGACTCGGCTCGCCTCGGCTCTAGGCTGGGCTTGGGGATTGTCTCGGGGCTCGTCTCGAGGCTCGGCTCTGTGCTCTGTGTTCGGCTGGGCTCGGGGCTCGGCTCGAGGTTCAGCTCTGGGCTCGGCTCTGGGCTCGGCTCTGGACTCGGCTCGGCTCTAGACTGGGCTCGGGGCTCGGATCTGGGTTCGGCTCTGGACTCGGCTCGCCTCGGCTCTAGGCTGGGCTTGGGGATTGTCTCGGGGCTCGTCTCGAGGCTCGGCTCTGGACTCTGTGCTCGGCTGGGCTCGGGCTCGGGGCTCGGCTCGAGGCTCGGCTCAATACTCGGCTCTGGGCTCGGCTCGGCTTTGGGCTTGTCTAGGGCTCGGATCTGGGTTCGGCTCTGGACTCGGCTCGCCTCGGCTCTAGGCTGGGCTTGGGGATTGTCTCGGGGCTCGTCTCGAGGCTCGGCTCTGTGCTCTGTGTTCGGCTGGGCTCGGGGCTCGGCTCGAGGCTCGGCTCTGGGCTCGGCTCTAGGCCGGGCTCTAGCCTCGGCTCGGCTCTAGGCTGGGCTCGGGGCTCGGCTCTGGGTTCGGCTATGGACTCGGCTCGCCTCGGCTCTAGGCTGGGCTTGGGGATTGTCTCGGGGCTCGTCTCGAGGCTCGGCTCTGGGCTCGGGGATCGGCTGGGCTCGGGGCTCGGCTCGAGGCTCGGCTCTGGGCTCGGCTCTGGACTCGGCTCTAGGCTGGGCTCGAGGCTCAGCTCAGGGATTGGCTGCTCTCGGCTTTGAGCTGGGCTCAGGGATCTGCTCTGCTCTTGGCTCGGCTCGAGGCTCCGATCGCGCCCGACTCTGGGCTCTGCTCTGGACTCGGCTCGGCTCTAGGCTGGGCTCGGGACTCGGATCTGGGTTCGGCTCTGGACTCGGCTCGCCTCGGCTCTAGGCTGGGCTTGGGGATTGTCTCGGGGCTCGTCTCGAGGCTCGGCTCTGGGCTCTGTGCTCGGCTGGGCTCGGGGCTCGTCTCGAGGCTCGGCTCTGGGCTCGGCTCTGGACTCGGCTCGGCTCTAGGCTGGGCTCGGGGCTCGGATCTGGGTTCGGCTCTGGACTCGGCTCGCCTCGGCTCTAGGCTGGGCTTGGGGATTGTCTCGGGGCTCGTCTCGAGGCTCGGCTCTGTGCTCTGTGTTCGGCTGGGCTCGGGGCTCGGCTCGAGGTTCGGCTCTGGGCTCGGCTCTTGGCTGGGCTCTAGCCTCGGCTCGGCTCTAGGCTGGGCTTGGGGATTGTCTCGGGGCTCGTCTTGAGCATCGGCTATGGGCTCTGTGCTCGGCTGGGCTCGGGGCTCGGCTCGTGGCTCGGCTCTGGGCTCAGCTCTGGACTCGGCTCTAGGCTGGGCTCGAGGCTCGGCTCTGGGCTTGTCTGCAATCGGCTTTGGGTTGGGCTCAGGTATCGGCTCTGCTCTTGGCTCGGCTCGAGGCTCAGATCGCGCCTGAATCTGGGCTCGGCTCTGGACTCGGCTCGGCTCTAGGCTGGGCTAGGGGCTCGGATCTGGGTTCGGCTCTGGACTCGGCTCGCCTCGGCTCTAGGCTGGGCTTGGGGATTGTCTCGGGGCTCGTCTCGAGGCTCGGCTCTGGGGTTTGTGCTCGGCTGGGCTCGGGGCTCGGCTCGAGGCTCGGCTCTGGGCTCGGCTCTGGACTCAGCTCGAGGCTGGGCTCGAGGCTCGGCTCTAGGCTTGTCTTCTCTCGGCTATGGGCTGAGCTCAGGGATCGGCTCTACTCTTAGGTCGGCTCGAGGCTCAGATCGCGCCCGACTCTCGGCTCGGCTCTGGGCTGTGTGCTCGGCTGGGCTCGGGGCTCGGCTCGAGGCTCGGCTCTGGGCTCGGCTCTAGGCTTGGCTCTGGCCTCGGCTCGGCTCTAGGCTGGGCTCGGGGCTCGGATCTGGGTTCGGCTCTGGACTCGGCTCGCCTCGACTCTAGGCTGGGCTTGGGGATTGTCTCGGGGCTCGTCTCGAGGCTCGGCTCTGGGCTCTGTGCTCGGCTGGGCTCGGGGCTCGTCTCGAGGCTCGGCTCTGGGCTCGGCTCTGGACTCGGCTCGGCTCTAGGCTGGGCTCGGGGCTCGGATCTGGGTTCGGCTCTGGACTCGGCTCGCCTCGGCTCTAGGCTGGGCTTGGGGATTGTCTCGGGGCTCGTCTCGAGGCTCGGCTCTGTGCTCGGGGCTCGGCTGGGCTCGGGGCTCGGCTCGAGGCTCGGCTCTGGGCTCCACTCTGGACTCGGCTCGGCTCTAGGCTGGGCTCGGGGTTCGGATCTGGTTTCGGCTCTGGAATCGGCTCGCCTCGGCTCTAGGCTGGGCTTGGGGATTGTCTCGGGGCTCGTCTCGAGGCTCGGCTCTGGGCTCTGTGCTCGGCTGGGATCGGGGCTCGGCTCGAGGCTTGTCTCTGGGCTCGTCTCTAGGCTGGGCTCTGAGATCTGTGCTCGGCTGGGCTCTGGGCTCGGCTCGAGGTTCGGCTCTGGGCTTGGCTCTAGGCTGGTCTCTAGCCTCGGCTCGGCTCTAGGCTGGGCTCATTGCTCGGATCTGGGTTCGGCTCTGGACTCGGCTCGCCTCGGCTCTAGGCTGGGCTTGGGGATTGTCTCGGGGCTCGTCTCGAGGCTCGGCTCTGTGCTCTGTGTTCGGCTGGGCTCGGGGCTCGGCTCGAGGCTCGGCTCTGGGCTCGGCTCTAGGCCGGGCTCTAGCCTCGGCTCGGCTCTAGGCTGGGCTCGGGGCTCGGCTCTGGGTTCGGCTCTGGACTCGGCTCGCCTCGGCTCTAGGCTGGGCTTGGGGATTGTCTCGGGGCTCGTCTCGAGGCTCGGCTCTAGGCTGGGCTCTAGACTGGGCTCTGGCTCGGCTCGCCTCTAGGCTTGGCTCGGGGCTCGGATCTGGGTTCGGCTTTGGACACGGCTCGCCTCGGCTCTAGGCTGTGCTGGGGATTGTCTTGGGACTCGTCTCGAGGCTCGGCTCTGTGCTCTGTGTTCGGCTGGGCTCGGGGCTCGGCTCGAGGTTCGGCTCTGGGCTCGGCTCTTGGCTGGGCTCTAGCCTCGGCTCGGCTCTAGGCTGGGCTTGGGGATTGTCTCGGGGCTCGTCTTGAGCATCGGCTATGGGCTCTGTGCTCGGCTGGGCTCGGGGCTCGGCTCGAGGCTCGGCTCTGGGCTCGGCTCTAGGCTTGGCTCTGGCCTCGGCTCGGCTCTAGGCTGGGCTCGGGGCTCGGATCTGGGTTCGGCTCTGGACTCGGCTCGCCTCGACTCTAGGCTGGGCTTGGGCATTGTCTCGGGGCTCGTCTCGAGGCTCGGCTCTGGGCACTGTGCTCGGCTGGGCTCGGGGCTCGGCTCGAGGCTCGGCTCTGGGCTCGGCTCTGGACTCGGCTCTAGGCTGGGCTCGAGGCTCGGCTCTGGGCTTGTCTGCAATCGGCTTTGGGTTGGGCTCAGGTATCGGCTCTGCTCTTGGCTCGGCTCGAGGCTCAGATCGCGCCTGAATCTGGGCTCGGCTCTGGACTCGGCTCGGCTCTAGGCTGGGCTAGGGGCTCGGATCTGGGTTCGGCTCTGGACTCGGCTCGCCTCGGCTCTAGGCTGGGCTTGGGGATAGTCTCGGGGCTCGTCTCGAGGCTCGGCTCTGGGCTTTGTGCTCGGCTGGGCTCGGGGCTCGGCTCGAGGCTCGGCTCTGGGCTCGGCTCTAGGCTGGGCTCTAGCCTCGGCTCGGCTCTAGGCTGGGCTCGGGGCTCGGATCTGGGTTCGGCTCTGGACTCGGCTCGCCTCGGCTCTAGGCTGGGCTTGGGGATTGTCTCGGGGCTCGTCTCGAGGCTCGGCTCTGGGCTCTGTGCTCGGCTGGGCTCGGGGCTCGGCTCGCGGCTCGGCTCTGGGCTCGGCTCTGGACTCGCCTCTAGGCTGGGCTCGAGGCTCGGCTCTGGGCTTGTCTGCAATCGGCTTTGGGTTGGGCTCAGGTATCGGCTCTGCTCTTGGCTCGGCTCGAGGCTCAGATCGCGCCTGAATCTGGGCTCGGATCTGGACACGGCTCGGCTCTAGGCTGGGCTCGGGGCTCAGATCTGGGTTCGGCTCTGGACTCGGCTCGCCTCGGCTCTAGGCTGGGCTTGGGGATTGTCTCGGGGCTCGTCTCGAGGCTCGGCTCTGGGCTCTGTGCTCGGCTGGGCTCGGGGCTCGATTCGAGGTTCGGCTCTGGGCTCGGCTCTAGGCTGGGCTCTAGCCTCGGCTCGGCTCTAGGCTGGGCTCGGGGCTCGGATCTGGGTTCGGCTCTGGACTCGGCTCGCCTCGGCTCTAGGCTGGGCTTGGGGATTGTCTCGGGGCTCGTCTCGAGGCTCGGCTCTGTGCTCTGTGCTCGGCTGGGCTCGGGGCTCGGCTCGAGGCTCCGCTCTGGGCTCGGCTCTGGACTAGGCTTGGCTTTGGGCTGGGCTCGGGGCTCGGATCTGGGTTCGGCTCTGGACTCGGCTCGCCTCGGCTCTAGGCTGGGCTTGGGGATTGTCTCGGGGCTCGTCTCGAGGCTCGGCTCTGGGCTCTGTGCTCGGCTGGGCTCGGGGCTCGGCTCGAGTCTCGTCTCAATACTCGGCTCTGGGCTTGCCACTAGACTGGGCTCTGGCTCGTCTCGCCTCTAGGCTGGACTCGGGGCTCGGATCTGGGTTCGGTTCTGGACTCGGCTCGCCTCGGCTCTAGGCTGGGATTGGGAATTGTCTCGGGGATCGTCTCGAGGCTCGGCTCTGTGCTCTGTGTTCGGCTGGGCTCTGGGCTCGGCTCGAGGTTCGGCTCTGGGCTTGGCTCTAGGCTGGTCTCTAGCCTCGGCTCGGCTCTAGGCTGGGCTCATTGCTCGGATCTGGGTTCGGCTCTGGACTCGGCTCGCCTCGGCTCTAGGCTGGGCTTGGGGATTGTCTCGGGGCTCGTCTCGAGTCTCGGCTCTGGGCTCTGTGCTCGGCTGGGCTCGGGGCTCGGCTCGAGGTTCGGCTCTGGACTCGGCTCTAGGCTCGGCTCTAGTCTGGGCTCTGGCTCGGCTCGCCTCTAGGCTGAGCTCGGGGCTCGGATCTGGGTTCGGCTCTTGACTCGGCTCGCCTCGGCTCTAGGCTGGGCTTGGGGATTGTCTCGGGGCTCGTCTCGAGGCTCGGCTCTGGGCTCTGTGCTCGGCTGGGCTCGGTTCTCGATTCGAGGTTCGGCTCTGGGCTCGGCTCTAGGCTGGGCTCTAGCCTCGGCTCGGCTCTAGGCTGGGCTCGGGGCTCGGATCTGGGTTCGGCTCTGGACTCGGCTCGCCTCGGCTCTAGGCTGGGCTTGGGGATTGTCTCGGGGCTCGACTCGAGGCTCGGATCTGGGCTCTGTGCTCGGCTGGGCTCGGGTCTCGGCTCGAGGCTCAGCTCTGGATTCGGCTCTAGGCTCGTGTCTAGACTGGGCTCTCTGCTCGGCTCGCCTCTAGGCTGAGCTCGGGGCTCGGCTCGAGGCTCGGCTCTGTGCTCGGCTCTGCACTCGGCTCTAGGCTGGGCTCGTGGCTCGGCTCTGGGCTTGTCTGCAATCGGCTATGGGTTGGGCTCAGGTATTGGCTCTGCTCTTGGCTCGGCTCGAGACTCAGATCGCGCCTGAATCTGGGCTTGGCTCTGGACTCGGCTCGGCTCTAGGCTGGGCTCGGGGCTCGGATCTGGGTTCGGCTCTGGACTCGGCTCGCCTCGGCTCTAGGCTGGTCTTGGGGATTGTCTCGGGGCTCGTCTCGAGGCCCGGCTCTGGGCTCTGTGCTCGGCTGGGCTCGGGGCTCGGCTCGAGGCCCGGCTCTGGGCTCGGCTCTGGACTCGGCTCGGCTTTGGGCTGGGCTCGGGGCTCGGATCTGGGTTCGGCTCTGGACTCGGCTCGCCTCGGCTCTAGGCTGGGCTTGGGGATTGTCTCGGGGCTCGTCTCGAGGCTCGGCTCTGTGCTCTGTGTTCGGCTGGGCTCGGGGCTCGGCTCGAGGTTCAGCTCTGGGCTCGGCTCTGGGCTCGGCTCTGGACTCGGCTTGGCTCTAGACTGGGCTCGGGGCTCGGATCTGGGTTCGGCTCTGGACTCGGCTCGCCTCGGCTCTAGGCTGGGCTTGGGGATTGTCTCGGGGCTCGTCTCGAGGCTCGGCTCTGGACTCTGTGCTCGGCTGGGCTCGGGCTCGGGGCTCGGCTCGAGGTTCGGCTCAATACTCGGCTCTGGGCTCGGCTCGGCTTTGGGCTTGTCTAGGGCTCGGATCTGGGTTCGGCTCTGGACTCGGCTCGCCTCGGCTCTAGGCTGGGCTTGGGGATTGTCTCGGGGCTCGTCTCGAGGCTCGGCTCTGTGCTCTGTGTTCGGCTGGGCTCGGGGCTCGGCTCGAGGCTCGGCTCTGGGCTCGGCTCTAGGCCGGGCTCTAGCCTCGGCTCGGCTCTAGGCTGGGCTCGGGGCTCGGCTCTGGGTTCGGCTCTGGACTCGGCTCGCCTCGGCTCTAGGCTGGGCTTGGGGATTGTCTCGGGGCTCGTCTCGAGGCTCGGCTCTGGGCTCGGCTCTTGGCTGGGCTCTAGCCTCGGCTCGGCTCTAGGCTGGGCTTGGGGATTGTCTCGGGGCTCGTCTTGAGCATCGGCTATGGGCTCTGTGCTCGGCTGGGCTCGGGGCTCGGCTCGAGGCTCGGCTATGGGCTCGGCTCTAGGCTTGGCTCTGGCCTCGGCTCTGCTCTAGGCTGGGCTCGGGGCTCGGATCTGGGTTCGGCTCTGGACTCGGCTCGCCTCGACTCTAGGCTGGGCTTGGGCATTGTCTCGGGGCTCGTCTCGAGGCTCGGCTCTGGGCTCTGTGCTCGGCTGGGCTCGGGGCTCGGCTCGAGGCTCGGCTCTGGGCTCGGCTCTGGACTCGGCTCTAGGCTGGGCTCGAGGCTCGGCTCTGGGCTTGTCTGCAATCGGCTTTGGGTTGGGCTCAGGTATCGGCTCTGCTCTTGGCTCGGCTCGAGGCTCAGATCGCGCCTGAATCTGGGCTCGGCTCTGGACTCGGCTCGGCTCTAGGCTGGGCTAGGGGCTCGGATCTGGGTTCGGCTCTGGACTCGGCTCGCCTCGGCTCTAGGCTGGGCTTGGGGATTGTCTCGGGGCTCGTCTCGAGGCTCGGCTCTGGGCTTTGTGCTCGGCTGGGCTCGGGGCTCGGCTCGAGGCTCGGCTCTGGCTCGGCTCTAGTCTGGGCTCTAGCCTCGGCTCGGATCTAGGCTGGGCTCGGGGCTCGGATCTGGGTTCGGCTCTCGACTCGGCTCGCCTCGGATCTAGGCTGGGCTTGGGGATTGTCTCGGGGCTCGTCTCGAGGCTCGGCTCTGGGCTCTGTGCTCGGCTGGGCTCGGGGCTCGGCTCGAGGCTCTGCTCTGGGCTCGGCTCTGGACTCGGCTCGGGTTTGGGCTGGGCTAGGGGCTCGGATCTGGGTTCGGCTCTGGACTCGGCTCGCCTCGGCTCTAGGCTGGGCTTGGGGATTGTCTCGGGGCTCGTGTCGAGGCTCGGCTCTGGGCTATGTGCTCGGCTGGGCTCGGGGCTCGGCTCGAGGCTCGGCTCTGGGGTCGGCTCTAGGCTGGGCTCTAGCCTCGGCTCGGCTCTAGGCTCTGCTCGTTGCTCGGCTCTGGGCTCGGGTCTGGACACGGATCTAGGCCGGGCTCGAGGCTCGGCTCTGGGCTTGTCTGCTCTCGTCTCTAGGCTGGGCTCGTGGCTCTGCTCTGGGCTCGTCTCTGGACTCGGTTCTGGGCTGGGCTCGAGGCTCGGCTCTGGACTCGGCTCGGCTCTAGGCTGGCCTCGGGGCTCGGATCTGGGTTCGGCTCTGTACTCGGCTCGACTCGGCTCTAGGCTGGGCTTGGGGATTGTCTCGGGGCTCGTCTCGAGGCTCGACTCTGGGCTCTGTGCTTGGCTGGGCTCGGGGCTTGGCTCGAGGCTCGGCTCTAGGATGGGCTCTGGTCTCGGCTCGGCTCTAGGCTGGTCTCGGGGCTCGGATCTGGGTTCGGCTCTCGACTCGGCTCGCATCGGCTCTAGGGTGGGCTTGGGGATTGTCTCGGGGATCGTCTTGAGGCTCGGCTCTGGGCTCTGTGCTCGGCTGGGCTCGGGTCTCGGCTCGAGGCTCGTCTCAATACTCGGCTCTGGGATCGCCACTAGACTGGGCCCTGGCTCGACTCGCCTCTAGGCTGGGCTCGAGGCTCGGCTCTGGGCTTGTCTGCAATCGGCTTTGGGTTGGGCTCAGGAATCGGCTCTGCTCTTGGCTCGGCTCGAGGCTCAGATCGCGCCTGAATCTGGGCTCGGCTCTGGACTCGGCTCGGCTCTAGGCTGGGCTCGGGGCTCGGATCTGGGTTCGGCTCTGGACTCGGCTCGCCTCGGCTCTAGGCTGGGCTTGGGGATTGTCTCGGGGCTCGTCTCGAGGCTCGGCTCTGGGCTCTGTGCTCGGCTGGGCTCGGGGCTCGGCTCGAGGCTCGGCTGTGGGCTCGGCTCTGGACTCGGCTCGAGGCTGGGCTCGAGGCTCGGCTCTTGGCTTGTCTTCTCTCGGCTTTGGGCTGAGCTCAGGGATCGGCTCTACTCTTAGGTCGGCTCGAGGCTCAGATCGCGCCCGACTCTCGGCTCGGCTCTGGGCTCTGTGCTCGGCTGGGCTCGGGGCTCGGCTCGAGGCTCGGATCTGGTCTCGGCTCTAGGCTGGGCTCTGGCCTCGGCTCGGCTCTAGGCTGGGCTCGGGGCTCGGATCTGGGTTCGGCTCTGGACTCGGCTCGCCTCGACTCTAGGCTGGGCTTGGGGAATGTCTCGGGGCTCGTCTCGAGGCTCGGCTCTGGGCTGGGGGTTCGGCTGGGCTCGGGGCTCGGCTCGAGGCTCGGCTCTGGGCTCGGCTCTGGACTCGGCTCTAGGCTGGGCTCGAGGCTCAGCTCAGGGATTGGCTGCTCTCGGCTTTGAGCTGGGCTCAGGGATCTGCTCTGCTCTTGGCTCGGCTCGAGGCTCCGATCGCGCCCGACTCTGGGCTCTGCTCTGGACTCGGCTCGGCTCTAGGCTGGGCTCGGGACTCGGATCTGGGTTCGGCTCTGGACTCGGCTCGCCTCGGCTCTAGGCTGGGCTTGGGGATTGTCTCGGGGCTCGTCTCGAGGCTCGGCTCTGGGCTCTGTGCTCGGCTGGGCTCGGGGCTCGTCTCGAGGCTCGGCTCTGGGCTCGGCTCTGGACTCGGCTCGGCTCTAGGCTGGGCTCGGGGCTCGGATCTGGGTTCGGCTCTGGACTCGGCTCGCCTCGGCTCTAGGCTGGGCTTGGGGATTGTCTCGGGGCTCGTCTCGAGGCTCGGCTCTGTGCTCTGTGTTGGGCTGGGCTCGGGGCTCGGCTCGAGGTTCGGCTCTGGGCTCGGCTCTTGGCTGGGCTCTAGCCTCGGCTCGGCTCTAGGCTGGGCTTGGGGATTGTCTCGGGGCTCGTCTTGAGCATCGGCTATGGGCTCTGTGCTCGGCTGTGCTCGGGGCTCGGCTCGAGGCTCGGCTCTGGGCTCAGCTCTGGACTCGGCTCTAGGCTGGGCTCGAGGCTCGGCTCTGGGCTTGTCTGCAATCGGCTTTGGGTTGGGCTCAGGTATCGGCTCTGCTCTTGGCTCGGCTCGAGGCTCAGATCGCGCCTGAATCTGGGCTCGGCTCTGGACTCGGCTCGGCTCTAGGCTGGGCTCGGGGCTCGGATCTGGGTTCGGCTCTGGACTCGGCTCGCCTCGGCTCTAGGCTGGGCTTGGGGATTGTCTCGGGGCTCGTCTCGAGGCTCGGCTCTGGGCTTTGTGCTCGGCTGGGCTCGGGGCTCGGCTCGAGGCTCGGCTCTGGGCTCGGCTCTAGGCTGGGCTCTAGCCTCGGCTCGGCTCTAGGCTGGGCTCGGGGCTCGGATCTGGGTTCGGCTCTGGACTCGGCTCGCCTCGGCTCTAGGCTGGGCTTGGGGATTGTCTCGGGGCTCGTCTCGAGGCTCGGCTCTGGGCTCTGTGCTCGGCTGGGATCGGGGCTCGGCTCGAGGCTCGGCTCTGGGCTCGTCTCTAGGCTGGGCTCTGAGCTCTGTGCTCGGCTGGGCTCGGGGCTCGGCTCGAGTCTCGGCTCAATACTCGGCTCTGGGCTCGCCTCTAGACTGGGCTCTGGCTCGGCTCGGCTCTAGGCTGGGCTCTAGGCTCGGCTCTGGGCTTGTCTGCAATCGGCTTTGGGTTAGGCTCAGTTATCGGCTCTGCTCTTGGCTCGGCTCGAGGCTCAGATCGCGCCTGAACCTGGGCTCGGCTCTTGACTCGGCTCGGCTCTAGGCTGGGCTCGGGGCTCGGATCTGGGTTCGGCTCTGGACTCGGCTCGACTCGGCTCTAGGCTGGGCTTGGGGATTGTCTCGGGGCTCGTCTCGAGGCTCGGCTCTGGGCTCTGTGCTCCGCTGGGCTCGGGGCTCGGCTCGAGGCTCGGCTATGGGCTCGGCTCTGGACTCGGCTCGGCTTTGGGCTGGGCTCGGGACTCGGATCTGGGTTCGGCTCTGGACTCGGCTCGCCTCGGCTCTAGGCTGGGCTTGGGGATTGTCTCGGGCTCGTCTCGAGGCTCGGCTCTGTGCTCTGTGTTCGGCTGGGCTCGGGGCTCGGCTCGAGGTTCTGCTCTGGGCTCGGCTCTAGGCTGGGCTCTAGCCACGGCTCGGCTCTGGGCTGGGCTCGGGGCTCGGATCTGAGTTCGGTTCTGGACTCGGCTCGCCTCGGCTCAAGGCTGGGCTTGGGGATTGTCTCGGGGCTCGTCTCGAGGCTCGGCTCTGGGCTCTGTGATCGGCTGGGCTCGGGGCTCGGCTCGAGTCTCGGCTCAATACTGGGCTCTGGGCTCGCCTCTAGACTGGGCTCTGGCTCGGCTCGGCTCTGGGCTGGGCTGGGGGCTCGGATCTGGGTTCGCCTCTGGACTCGGCTCGCCTCGGCTCTAGGCTGGGCTTGGGGATTGTCTTGGGACTCGTCTCGAGGCTCGGCTCTGTGCTCTGTGTTCGGCTGGGCTCGGGGCTCGGCTCGAGGTTCGGCTCTGGGCTCGGCTCTAAGCTGGGCTCTAGACTGGGCTCTGGCTCGGCTCGCCTCTAGGCTGGGCTCGGGGCTCGGATCTGGGTTCGGCTTTGGACACGGCTCGCCTCGGCTCTAGGCTGGGCTTGGGGATTGTCTTGGGACTCGTCTCGAGGCTCGGCTCTGTGCTCTGTGTTCGGCTGGGCTCGGGGCTCGGCTCGAGGTTCGGCTCTGGGCTCGGCTCTAGGCTGTGCTCTAGCCTCGGCTCGGCTCTAGGCAGGGCTTGGGGATTGTCTCGGGGCTCGTCTTGAGCATCGGCTATGGGCTCTGTGCTCGGCTGGGCTCGGGTCTCGGCTCGAGGCTCGGCTCTGGGCTCGGCTCTGGACTCGGCTCTAGGCTGGGCTCGAGGCTTGGCTCTGGGCTTGTCTGCAATCGGCTTTGGGTTGGGCTCAGGTATCGGCTCTGCTCTTGGCTCGGCTCGAGGCTCAGATCGCGCCTGAATCTGGGCTCGGCTCTGGACTCGGCTCGGCTCTAGGCTGCGCTCGGGGCTCGGATCTGGGTTCGGCTCTGGACTCGGCTCGCCTCGGCTCTAGGCTGGGCATGGGGATTGTCTCGGGGCTCGTCTCGAGGCTCGGCTCTGGGCTTTGTGCTCGGCTGGGCTCGGGGCTCGGCTCGAGGCTCGGCTCTGGCTCGGCTCTAGGCTGGGCTCTAGCCTCGGCTCGGATCTAGGCTGGGCTCGGGGCTCGGATCTGGGTTCGGCTCTCGACTCGGCTCGCCTCGGATCTAGGCTGGGCTTGGGGATTGTCTCGGGGCTCGTCTCGAGGCTCGGCTCTGGGCTCTGTGCTCGGCTGGGCTCGGGGCTCGGCTCGAGGCTCTGCTCTGGGCTCGGCTCTGGACTCGGCTCGGCTTTGGGCTGGGCTCGGGGCTCGGATCTGGGTTCGGCTCTGGACTCGGCTCGCCTCGGCTCTAGGCTGGGCTTGGGGATTGTCTCGGGGCTCGTCTCGAGGCTCGGCTCTGGGCTATGTGCTCGGCTGGGCTCGGGGCTCGGCTCGAGGCTCGACTCTGGGCTCGGCTCTGGACTCAGCTCGAGGCTGGGCTCGAGGCTCGGCTCTTGGCTTGTCTTCTCTCGGCTTTGGGCTGAGCTCAGGGATCGGCTCTACTCTTAGGTCGGCTCGAGGCTCGGCTCTGGGCTCGGCTCTAGGCTGGGCTCTGGCCTCGGCTCGGCTCTAGGCTGGGCTCGGGGCTCGGATCTGGGTTCGGCTCTGGACTCGGCTCGCCTCGACTCTAGGCTGGGCTTGGGGATTGTCTCGGGGCTCGTCTCGAGGCTCGGCTCTGGGCTCTGTGCTCGGCTGGGCTCGGGGCTCGGATCTGGGTTCGGCTCTGGACTCGGCTCGCCTCGGCTCTAGGCTGGGCTTGGGGACTGTCTCGGGGCTCGTCTCGAGGCTCGGCTCTGGGCTCTGTGCTCGGCTGGGCTCGGGGCTCGGCTCGAGGCTCGGCTCTGGGCTCGGCTCTGGACTCAGCTCGAGGCTGGGCTCGAGGCTCGGCTCTTGGCTTGTCTTCTCTCGGCTTTGGGCTGAGCTCAGGGATCGGCTCTACTCTTAGGTCGGCTCGAGGCTCAGATCGCGCCCGACTCTCGGCTCGGCTCTGGGCTCTGTGCTCGGCTGGGCTCGGGGCTCGGCTCGAGGCTCGGCTCTGGGCTCGGCTCTAGGCTGGGCTCTGGCCTCGACTCGGCTCTAGGCTGGGCTCGGGGCTCGGATCTGGGTTCGGCTCTGGACTCGGCTCGCCTCGACTCTAGGCTGGGCTTGGGGATTGTCTCGGGGCTCGTCTCGAGGCTCGGCTCTGGGCTCTGTGCTCGGCTGGGCTCTGGGCTCGTCTCGAGGCTCGGCTCTGGGCTCGGCTCTGGACTCGGCTCGGCTGTAGGCTGGGCTCGGGACTCGGATCTGGGTTCGGCTCTGGACTCGGCTCGCCTCGGCTCTAGGCTGGGCTTGGGGATTGTCTCGGGGCTCGTCTTGAGCATCGGCTATGGGCTCTGTGCTCGGCTGGGCTCGGGGCTCGGCTCGAGGCTCGGCTCTGTGCTCGGCTCTGGACTCGGCTCTAGGCTGGGCTCGAGGCTCGGCTCTGGGCTTGTCTGCATTCGGCTTTGGGTTGGGCTCAGGTATCGGCTCTGCTCTTGGCTCGGCTCGAGGCTCAGATCGCGCCTGAACCTGGGCTCGGCTCTGGACTCGGCTCGGCTCTAGGCTGGGCTCAGGCCTCGGATCTGGATTCGGCTCTGGACTCGGCTCACCTCGGCTCTAGGCTGGGCTTGGGGATTGTCTCGGGGCTCGTCTCGAGGCTCGGCTCTGGGCTCTGTGCTCGGTTGGGCTCGGGGCTCGGCTCGAGGTTCGGCTCTGGGCTCGGCTCTAGGCTGTGCTCTGGGCTCGGCTCGGCTCGAGGCTGGGCTCGGGGCTCGGATCTGGGTTCGGCTCTGGACTCGGCTCGCCTCGGCTCTAGCCTGGGCTTGGGGATTGTCTCGGGGCTCGTCTAGAGGCTCGGCTCTGGGCTCTGTGCTCGGCTGGGCTCGGGGCTCGGCTCGAGGCTCTGCTCTGGTTTCGGCTCTGGACTCGGGTCGCCTCGGCTCTAGGCTGGGCTTGGGGATTGTCTCGGGGCTCGTCTAGAGGCTCGGCTCTGGGCTCTGTGCTCGGCTGGGCTCGGGGCTCGGCTCGAGGCTCGGCTCTGGTTTCGGCTCTGGACTCGGCTCGCCTCGGCTCTAGGCTGGGCTTGGGGATTGTCTCGGGGCTCGTCTCGAGGCTCGGCTCTGTGCTCTGTGTTGGGCTGGGCTCGGGGCTCGGCTCGAGGTTCGGCTCTGGGCTCGGCTCTTGGCTGGGCTCTAGCCTCGGCTCGGCTCTAGGCTGGGCTTGGGGATTGTCTCGGGGCTCGTCTTGAGCATCGGCTATGGGCTCTGTGCTCGGCTGTGCTCGGGGCTCGGCTCGAGGCTCGGCTCTGGGCTCAGCTCTGGACTCGGCTCTAGGCTGGGCTCGAGGCTCGGCTCTGGGCTTGTCTGCAATCGGCTTTGGGTTGGGCTCAGGTATCGGCTCTGCTCTTGGCTCGGCTCGAGGCTCAGATCGCGCCTGAATCTGGGCTCGGCTCTGGACTCGGCTCGGCTCTAGGCTGGGCTCGGGGCTCGGATCTGGGTTCGGCTCTGGACTCGGCTCGCCTCGGCTCTAGGCTGGGCTTGGGGATTGTCTCGGGGCTCGTCTCGAGGCTCGGCTCTGGGCTTTGTGCTCGGCTGGGCTCGGGGCTCGGCTCGAGGCTCGGCTCTGGGCTCGGCTCTAGGCTGGGCTCTAGCCTCGGCTCGGCTCTAGGCTGGGCTCGGGGCTCGGATCTGGGTTCGGCTCTGGACTCGGCTCGCCTCGGCTCTAGGCTGGGCTTGGGGATTGTCTCGGGGCTCGTCTCGAGGCTCGGCTCTGGGCTCTGTGCTCGGCTGGGATCGGGGCTCGGCTCGAGGCTCGGCTCTGGGCTCGTCTCTAGGCTGGGCTCTGAGCTCTGTGCTCGGCTGGGCTCGGGGCTCGGCTCGAGTCTCGGCTCAATACTCGGCTCTGGGCTCGCCTCTAGACTGGGCTCTGGCTCGGCTCGGCTCTAGGCTGGGCTCTAGGCTCGGCTCTGGGCTTGTCTGCAATCGGCTTTGGGTTAGGCTCAGTTATCGGCTCTGCTCTTGGCTCGGCTCGAGGCTCAGATCGCGCCTGAACCTGGGCTCGGCTCTTGACTCGGCTCGGCTCTAGGCTGGGCTCGGGGCTCGGATCTGGGTTCGGCTCTGGACTCGGCTCGACTCGGCTCTAGGCTGGGCTTGGGGATTGTCTCGGGGCTCGTCTCGAGGCTCGGCTCTGGGCTCTGTGCTCCGCTGGGCTCGGGGCTCGGCTCGAGGCTCGGCTATGGGCTCGGCTCTGGACTCGGCTCGGCTTTGGGCTGGGCTCGGGACTCGGATCTGGGTTCGGCTCTGGACTCGGCTCGCCTCGGCTCTAGGCTGGGCTTGGGGATTGTCTCGGGCTCGTCTCGAGGCTCGGCTCTGTGCTCTGTGTTCGGCTGGGCTCGGGGCTCGGCTCGAGGTTCTGCTCTGGGCTCGGCTCTAGGCTGGGCTCTAGCCACGGCTCGGCTCTGGGCTGGGCTCGGGGCTCGGATCTGAGTTCGGTTCTGGACTCGGCTCGCCTCGGCTCAAGGCTGGGCTTGGGGATTGTCTCGGGGCTCGTCTCGAGGCTCGGCTCTGGGCTCTGTGATCGGCTGGGCTCGGGGCTCGGCTCGAGTCTCGGCTCAATACTGGGCTCTGGGCTCGCCTCTAGACTGGGCTCTGGCTCGGCTCGGCTCTGGGCTGGGCTGGGGGCTCGGATCTGGGTTCGCCTCTGGACTCGGCTCGCCTCGGCTCTAGGCTGGGCTTGGGGATTGTCTTGGGACTCGTCTCGAGGCTCGGCTCTGTGCTCTGTGTTCGGCTGGGCTCGGGGCTCGGCTCGAGGTTCGGCTCTGGGCTCGGCTCTAAGCTGGGCTCTAGACTGGGCTCTGGCTCGGCTCGCCTCTAGGCTGGGCTCGGGGCTCGGATCTGGGTTCGGCTTTGGACACGGCTCGCCTCGGCTCTAGGCTGGGCTTGGGGATTGTCTTGGGACTCGTCTCGAGGCTCGGCTCTGTGCTCTGTGTTCGGCTGGGCTCGGGGCTCGGCTCGAGGTTCGGCTCTGGGCTCGGCTCTAGGCTGTGCTCTAGCCTCGGCTCGGCTCTAGGCAGGGCTTGGGGATTGTCTCGGGGCTCGTCTTGAGCATCGGCTATGGGCTCTGTGCTCGGCTGGGCTCGGGTCTCGGCTCGAGGCTCGGCTCTGGGCTCGGCTCTGGACTCGGCTCTAGGCTGGGCTCGAGGCTTGGCTCTGGGCTTGTCTGCAATCGGCTTTGGGTTGGGCTCAGGTATCGGCTCTGCTCTTGGCTCGGCTCGAGGCTCAGATCGCGCCTGAATCTGGGCTCGGCTCTGGACTCGGCTCGGCTCTAGGCTGCGCTCGGGGCTCGGATCTGGGTTCGGCTCTGGACTCGGCTCGCCTCGGCTCTAGGCTGGGCATGGGGATTGTCTCGGGGCTCGTCTCGAGGCTCGGCTCTGGGCTTTGTGCTCGGCTGGGCTCGGGGCTCGGCTCGAGGCTCGGCTCTGGCTCGGCTCTAGGCTGGGCTCTAGCCTCGGCTCGGATCTAGGCTGGGCTCGGGGCTCGGATCTGGGTTCGGCTCTCGACTCGGCTCGCCTCGGATCTAGGCTGGGCTTGGGGATTGTCTCGGGGCTCGTCTCGAGGCTCGGCTCTGGGCTCTGTGCTCGGCTGGGCTCGGGGCTCGGCTCGAGGCTCTGCTCTGGGCTCGGCTCTGGACTCGGCTCGGCTTTGGGCTGGGCTCGGGGCTCGGATCTGGGTTCGGCTCTGGACTCGGCTCGCCTCGGCTCTAGGCTGGGCTTGGGGATTGTCTCGGGGCTCGTCTCGAGGCTCGGCTCTGGGCTATGTGCTCGGCTGGGCTCGGGGCTCGGCTCGAGGCTCGACTCTGGGCTCGGCTCTGGACTCAGCTCGAGGCTGGGCTCGAGGCTCGGCTCTTGGCTTGTCTTCTCTC
Source organism: Athene noctua (assembly GCF_965140245.1). NCBI lineage: Eukaryota > Metazoa > Chordata > Aves > Strigiformes > Strigidae > Athene > Athene noctua. The sequence continues at coordinate 25,485,916 of NC_134046.1, read as the reverse complement.
GGCTTTGGGCTGAGCTCAGGGATCGGCTCTACTCTTAGGTCGGCTCGAGGCTCGGCTCTGGGCTCGGCTCTAGGCTGGGCTCTGGCCTCGGCTCGGCTCTAGGCTGGGCTCGGGGCTCGGATCTGGGTTCGGCTCTGGACTCGGCTCGCCTCGACTCTAGGCTGGGCTTGGGGATTGTCTCGGGGCTCGTCTCGAGGCTCGGCTCTGGGCTCTGTGCTCGGCTGGGCTCGGGGCTCGGATCTGGGTTCGGCTCTGGACTCGGCTCGCCTCGGCTCTAGGCTGGGCTTGGGGACTGTCTCGGGGCTCGTCTCGAGGCTCGGCTCTGGGCTCTGTGCTCGGCTGGGCTCGGGGCTCGGCTCGAGGCTCGGCTCTGGGCTCGGCTCTGGACTCAGCTCGAGGCTGGGCTCGAGGCTCGGCTCTTGGCTTGTCTTCTCTCGGCTTTGGGCTGAGCTCAGGGATCGGCTCTACTCTTAGGTCGGCTCGAGGCTCAGATCGCGCCCGACTCTCGGCTCGGCTCTGGGCTCTGTGCTCGGCTGGGCTCGGGGCTCGGCTCGAGGCTCGGCTCTGGGCTCGGCTCTAGGCTGGGCTCTGGCCTCGACTCGGCTCTAGGCTGGGCTCGGGGCTCGGATCTGGGTTCGGCTCTGGACTCGGCTCGCCTCGACTCTAGGCTGGGCTTGGGGATTGTCTCGGGGCTCGTCTCGAGGCTCGGCTCTGGGCTCTGTGCTCGGCTGGGCTCTGGGCTCGTCTCGAGGCTCGGCTCTGGGCTCGGCTCTGGACTCGGCTCGGCTGTAGGCTGGGCTCGGGACTCGGATCTGGGTTCGGCTCTGGACTCGGCTCGCCTCGGCTCTAGGCTGGGCTTGGGGATTGTCTCGGGGCTCGTCTTGAGCATCGGCTATGGGCTCTGTGCTCGGCTGGGCTCGGGGCTCGGCTCGAGGCTCGGCTCTGTGCTCGGCTCTGGACTCGGCTCTAGGCTGGGCTCGAGGCTCGGCTCTGGGCTTGTCTGCATTCGGCTTTGGGTTGGGCTCAGGTATCGGCTCTGCTCTTGGCTCGGCTCGAGGCTCAGATCGCGCCTGAACCTGGGCTCGGCTCTGGACTCGGCTCGGCTCTAGGCTGGGCTCAGGCCTCGGATCTGGATTCGGCTCTGGACTCGGCTCACCTCGGCTCTAGGCTGGGCTTGGGGATTGTCTCGGGGCTCGTCTCGAGGCTCGGCTCTGGGCTCTGTGCTCGGTTGGGCTCGGGGCTCGGCTCGAGGTTCGGCTCTGGGCTCGGCTCTAGGCTGTGCTCTGGGCTCGGCTCGGCTCGAGGCTGGGCTCGGGGCTCGGATCTGGGTTCGGCTCTGGACTCGGCTCGCCTCGGCTCTAGCCTGGGCTTGGGGATTGTCTCGGGGCTCGTCTAGAGGCTCGGCTCTGGGCTCTGTGCTCGGCTGGGCTCGGGGCTCGGCTCGAGGCTCTGCTCTGGTTTCGGCTCTGGACTCGGGTCGCCTCGGCTCTAGGCTGGGCTTGGGGATTGTCTCGGGGCTCGTCTAGAGGCTCGGCTCTGGGCTCTGTGCTCGGCTGGGCTCGGGGCTCGGCTCGAGGCTCGGCTCTGGTTTCGGCTCTGGACTCGGCTCGCCTCGGCTCTAGGCTGGGCTTGGGGATTGTCTCGGGGCTCGTCTAGAGGCTCGGCTCTGGGCTCTGTGCTCGGCTGGGCTCGGGGCTCGGCTTGAGGTTCGGCTCTGGGCTCGGCTCTAGGCTGGGCTCTAGCCTCGGCTCGGCTCTAGGCTGTGCTCGGGGCTCGGCTCTGGGTTCGGCTCTGGACTCGGCTCGCCTCGGCACTAGGCTGGGCTTGGGGATTGTCTCGGGGCTCGTCTCGAGGCTCGGCTCTGGGCTCTGTGCTCGGCTGGGCTCGGGGCTCGGCCCGAGGCTCGGCTCAATACTCGGCTCTGGGCTGGCCTCTAGACTGGGCTCTGGCTCGGCTCGGCTCTAGGCTGGGCTCTAGGCTCGGCTCTGGGCTTGTCTGCAATCGGCTTTGGGTTAGGCTCAGTTATCGGCTCTGCTCTTGGCTCGGCTCGAGGCTCAGATCGCGCCTGAACCTGGGCTCGGCTCTGGACTCGGCTCGGCTCTAGGCTGGGCTCGGGGCTCGGATCTGGGTTCGGCTCTGGACTCGGCTCGCCTCGGCTCTAGGCTGGGCTTGGGGATTGTCTCGGGGCTCGTCTCGAGGCTCGGCTCTGTGCTCTGTGCTCGGCTGGGTTCGGGTCTCGGCTCGAGGCTCGGCTCTGGGCTCGGCTCTGGACTCGGCTCGGCTTTGGGCTGGGCTCGGGGCTCGGATCTGGGTTCGGCTCTGGACTCGGCTCGCCTCGGCTCTAGGCTGGGCTTGGGGATTGTCTCGGGGCTCGTCTCGAGGCTCGGCTCTGGGCTCTGTGCTCGGCTGGGCTCGGGCTCGGGGCTCGGCTCGAGGCTCGGCTCAATACTCGGCTCTGGGCTCGGCTCGGCTTTGGGCTTGTCTAGGGCTCGGATCTGGGTTCGGCTCTGGACTCGGCTCGCCTCGGCTCTAGGCTGGGCTTGGGGATTGTCTCGGGGCTCGTCTCGAGGCTCGGCTCTGTGCTCTGTATTCGGCTGGGCTCGGGGCTCGGCTCGAGGCTCGGCTCTGGGCTCGGCTCTAGGCCGGGCTCTAGCCTTGGCTCGGCTCTAGGCTGGGCTCGGGGCTCGGCTCTGGGTTCGGCTCTGGACTCGGCTCGCCTCGGCTCTAGGCTGGGCTTGGGGATTGTCTCGGGGCTCGTCTCGAGGCTCGGCACTGGGCTCGGCTCTGGACTCGGCTCTAGGCTGGGCTCGAGGCTCGGCTCTGGGCTTGTCTGCATTCGGCTTTGGGTTGGGCTCAGGTATCGGCTCTGCTCTTGGCTCGGCTCGAGGCTCAGATCGCGCCTGAACCTGGGCTCGGCTCTGGACTCGGCTCGGCTCTAGGCTGGGCTCAGGGCTCGGATCTGGATTCGGCTCTGGACTCGGCTCACCTCGGCTCTAGGCTGGGCTTGGGGATTGTCTCGGGGCTCGTCTCGAGGCTCGGCTCTGGGCTCTGTGCTCGGTTGGGCTCGGGGCTCGGCTCGAGGTTCGGCTCTTGGCTCGGCTCGAGGCTCGGCTCTGGGCTCGGCTCTGGACTCAGCTCGAGGCTGGGCTCGAGGCTCGGCTCTTGGCTTGTCTTCTCTCGGCTTTGGGCTGAGCTCAGGGATCGGCTCTACTCTTAGGTCGGCTCGAGGCTCAGATCGCGCCCGACTCTCGGCTCGGCTCTGGGCTCTGTACTCGGCTGGGCTCGGGGCTCGGCTCGAGGCTCGGCTCTGGGCTCGGCTCTAGGCTGGGCTCTGGCCTCGGCTCGGCTCTAGGCTGGGCTCGGGGCTCGGATCTGGGTTCGGCTCTGGACTCGGCTCGCCTCGACTCTAGGCTGGGCTTGGGGATTGTCTCGGGGCTCGTCTCGAGGCTCGGCTCTGGGCTCTGTGCTCGGCTGGGCTCGGGGCTCGGCTCGAGGCTCGGCTCTGGGCTCGGCTCTGGACTCGGCTCTAGGCTGGGCTCGAGGCTCAGCTCAGGGATTGGCTGCTCTCGGCTTTGGGTTAGGCTCAGGTATCGGCTCTGCTCTTGGCTCGGCTCGAGGCTCAGATCGCGCCTGAACCTGGGCTCGGCTCTGGACTCGGCTCGGCTCTAGGCTGGGCTCGGGGCTCGGATCTGGGTTCGGCTCTGGACTCGGCTCGCCTCGGCTCTAGGCTGGGCTTGGGGATTGTCTCGGGGCTCGTCTCGAGGCTCGGCTCTGGGCTTTGTGCTCGGCTGGGCTCGGGGCTCGGCTCGAGGCTCGGCTCTGGCTCGGCTCTAGGCTGGGCTCTAGCCTCGGCTCGGATCTAGGCTGGGCTCGGGGCTCGGATCTGGGTTCGGCTCTCGACTCGGCTCGCCTCGGCTCTAGGCTGGGCTTGGGGATTGTCTCGGGGCTCGTCTCGAGGCTCGGCTCTGGGCTCTGTGCTCGGCTGGGCTCGGGGCTCGGCTCGAGGCTCTGCTCTGGGCTCGGCTCTGGACTCGGCTCGGCTTTGGGCTGGGCTCGGGGCTCGGATCTGGGTTCGGCTCTGGACTCGGCTCGCCTCGGCTCTAGGCTGGGCTTGGGGATTGTCTCGGGGCTCGTCTCGAGGCTCGGCTCTGGGCTCGGCTCTGGACTCGGCTCTAGTCTGGGCTCGAGGCTCGGCTCTGGGCTTGTCTGCAGTCGGCTTTGGGTTAGGCTCAGATATCGGCTCTGCTCTTGGCTCGGCTCGAGGCTCAGATCGCGCCTGAAGCTAGGCTCGGCTCTGGACTCGCCTCGGCTCTAGGCTGTGCTTGGGGATTGTCTTGGGACTCGTCTCGAGGCTCGGCTCTGTGCTCTGTGTTCGGCTGGGCTCGGGGCTCGGCTCGAGGTTCGGCTCTGGGCTCGGCTCTAGGCTGGGCTCTAGCCTCGGCTCGGCTCTAGGCTGGGCTTGGGGATTGTCTCGGGGCTCGTCTTGAGCATCGGCTATGTGCTCTGTGCTCGGCTGGGCTCGGGGCTCGGCTCGAGGCTCGGCTCTGGGCTCAGCTCTGGACTCGGCTCTAGGCTGGACTCGAGGCTCGGCTCTGGGCTTGTCTGCAGTCGGCTTTGGGTTAGGCTCAGATATCGGCTCTGCTCTTGGCTCGGCTCGAGGCTCAGATCGCGCCTGAATCTGGGCTCGGCTCTGGACTCGGCTCGGCTCTAGGCTGGGCTAGGGGCTCGGATCTGGGTTCGGCTCTGGACTGGGCTCGCCTCGGCTCTAGGCTGGGCTTGGGGACTGTCTCGGGGCTCGTCTCGAGGCTCGGCTCTGGGCTCTGTGCTCGGCTGGGCTCGGGGCTCGGCTCGAGGCTCGGCTCTGGGCTCGGCTCTAGGCTGGGCTCTAGCCTCGGCTCGGCTCTAGGCTGGGCTCAGGGCTCGGATCTGGGTTCGGCTCTGGACTCGGGTCGCCTCGGCTCTAGGCTGGGCTTGGGGATTGTCTCGGGGCTCGTCTCGAAGCTCGGCTCTGGGCTCGGGGATCGGCTGGGCTCGGGGCTCGGCTCGAGGCTCGGCTCTGGGCTCGGCTCTGGACGCGGCTCTAGGCTGGGCTCGAGGCTCGGCTCTGGGCTTGTCTGCAATCGGCTTTGGGTTGGGCTCAGGAATCGGCTCTGCTCTTGGCTCGGCTCGAGGCTCAGATCGCGCCTGAATCTGGGCTCGGCTCTGGACTCGGCTCGGCTCTAGGCTGGGCTCGGGGCTCGGATCTGGGTTCGGCTCTGGACTCGGCTCGCCTCGGCTCTAGGCTGGGCTTGGGGATTGTCTCGGGGATCGTCTTGAGGCTCGGCTCTGGGCTCTGTGCTCGGCTGGGCTCGGGGCTCGGCTCCAGGCTCGTCTCAATACTCGGCTCTGGGATCGCCACTAGACTGGGCTCTGGCTCGGCTCGCCTCTAGGCTGGGCTCGGGGCTCGGATCTGGGTTCGGCTCTGGACTCGGCTCGCCTCGGCTCTAGGCTGGGCTTGGGGATTGTCTCGGGGCTCGTCTCGAGTCTCGGCTCTGGGCTCTGTGCTCGGCTGTGCTCGGGGCTCGGCTCGAGGCTCGGCTCTGGGGTCGGCTCTAGGCTGGGCTCTAGCCTCGGCTCGGCTCTATGCTCTGCTCGTTGCTCGGCTCTGGGCTCGGGTCTATACAAGGATCTAGGCCGGGCTCGAGGCTCGGATCTGGGCTTGTCTGCTCTCGGCTCTAGGCTGGGCTCGTGGCTCTGCTCTGGGCTCGTCTCTGGACTCGGTTCTGGGCTGGGCTCGAGGCTCGGCTCTGGACTCGGCTCGGCTCTAGGCTGGCCTCGGGGCTCGGATCTGGGTTCGGCTCTGGACTCGGCTCGACTCGGCTCTAGGCTGGGCTTGGGGATTGTCTCGGGGCTCGTCTCGAGGCTCGGCTCTGGGCTCTGTGCTTGGCTGGGCTCGAGGCTTGGATCGAGGCTCGGCTCTAGGATGGGCTCTGGTCTCGGCTCGGCTCTAGGCTGGTCTCGGGGCTCGGATCTGGGTTCGGCTCTCGACTCGGCTCGCATCGCCTCTAGGGTGGGCTTGGGGATTGTCTCGGGGATCGTCTTGAGGCTCGGCTCTGGGCTCTGTGCTCGGCTGGGCTCGGGGCTCGGCTCGAGGCTCGTCTCAATACTCGGCTCTGGGATCGCCACTAGACTGGGCTCTAGCTCGACTCGCCTCTAGGCTGGACTCGGGGCTCGGATCTGGGTTCGGTTCTGGACTGGGCTCGCCTCGGCTCTAGGCTGGGCTTGGGGATTGTCTCGGGGCTCGTCTCGAGTCTCGGCTCTGGGCTCTGTGCTCGGCTGGGCTCGGGGCTCGGCTCGAGGCTCGGCTCTGGGCTCGGCTCTGGACTCGGCTCGGCTCTAGGCTGGGCTCGGGGCTCGGATCTGGGTTCGGCTCTGGACTCGGCTCGCCTCGGCTCTAAGCTGGGTATGGGGATGGTCTCGGGGCTCGTCTCGAGGCTCGGCTCTGGGCTCTGTGCTCGGCAGGGCTCGGGGCTTGGCTCGAGGCTCGGCTCTGGGCTCGGCTCTGGATTCGTCTCGGCTCTAGGCTGGGCTCGGGGCTCGGCTCTGGGTTCGGCTCTGGACTCGGCTCGCCTCGGCTCTAGGCTGGGCTTGGGGATTGTCTCGGGGCTCGTCTCGAGGCTCGGCTCTGGGCTCTGTGCTCGGCTGGGCTCGGGGCTCGGCTCGAGGCTCGGCTCTGGGCTCGGCTCTGGAGTCGGCTCGGCTCTAGGCTGGGCTCGGGGCTCGGATCTGGGTTCGGCTCTGGACTCGGCTCGCCTCGGCTCTAGGCTGGGCTTGGGGATTGTCTCGGGGCTCGTCTCGAGGCTCGGCTCTGGGCTCTGTGTTCGGCTGGGCTCGGGGCTCGGCTCGAGCCTCGGCTCTGGGCTCGGCTCTAGGCTGGGCTCTAGACTGGGCTCTGGCTCGGCTCGCCTCTAGGCTGGGCTCGGGGCTCGGATCTGGGTTCGGCTCTGGACTCGGCTCGCCTCGGATCTAGGCTGGGCTTGGGGATTGTCTCGGGGCTCGTCTCTCGGCTCGGCTCTGTGCTCTGTGTTCGGCTGGGCTTGGGGTTCGATTCGAGGTTCGGCTCTGGGCTCGGCTCTAGGCTGGGCTCTAGCCTCGGCTCGGCTCTAGGCTGGGCTCGGGGCTCGGATCTGGGTTCGGCTCTGGTCTCGGCTTGCCTCGGCTCTAGGCTGGGCTTGGGGATTGTCTCGGGGCTCGTCTCGAGGCTCGGCTCTGGGCTCTGTGATCGGCTGGGCTCGGGGCTCGGCTCGAGGCTCGGCTCTGTGCTCGGCTCTGGACTCGGCTCTAGGCTGGGCTCGAGGCTCGGCTCTGGGCTTGTCTGCAATCGGCTTTGGGTTGGGCTCAGGGATCGGCTCTGCTCTTGGCTCGGCTCGAGGCTCAGATCGCGCCTGAACCTGGGCTCGGCTCTGGACTCGGCTCGGCTCTAGGCTGGGCTCGGGGCTCGGATCTGGGTTCGGCTCTGGACTCGGCTCGCCTCGGCTCTAGGCTGGGCTTGGGGATTGTCTCGGGGCTCGTCTCGAGGCTCGGCTCTGGGCTCTGTGCTCGGCTGGGCTCGGGGCTCGGCTCGAGGCTCGGCTCTGGGCTCGGCTCTGGACTCGGCTCGGCTTTGGGCTGGGCTCGGGGCTCGGATCTGGGTTCGGCTCTGGACTCGGCTCGCCTCGGCTCTAGGCTGGGCTTGGGGATTGTCTCGGGGCTCGTCTCGAGGCTCGGCTCTGTGCTCTGTGTTCGGCTGGGCTCGGGGCTCGGCTCGAGGTTCGGCTCTGGGCTCGGCTCTAGGCTGGGCTCTAGCCTCGGCTCGGCTCTAGGCTGGGCTCGGGGCTCGGATCTGGGTTCGGCTCTGGACTCGGCTCGCCTCGGCTCTAGGCTGGGCTTGGGGATTGTCTCGGGGCTCGTCTCGAGGCTCGGCTCTGGGTTCTGTGCTCGGCTGGGCTCGGGGCTCGGGGCTCGGCTCGAGGCTCGGCTCAATACTCGGCTCTGGGCTCGGCTCGGCTTTGGGCTTGGCTAGGGCTCGGATCTGGGTTCGGCTCTGGACTCGGCTCGCCTCGGCTCTAGGCTGGGCTTGGGGATTGTCTCGGGGCTCGTCTCCAGGCTCGGCTCTGGGCTCTGTGTTCGGCTGGGCTCGGGGCTCGGCTCGAGGTTCGGCTCTGTGCTCGGCTCTAGGCTGGGCTCTAGCCTCGGCTCGGCTCTAGGCTGGGCTCGGGGCTCGGCTCTGGGTTCGGCTCTGGACTCGGCTCGCCTCGGCTCTAGGCTGGGCTTGGGGATTGTCTCGGGGCTCGTCTCGAGGCTCGGCTCTGGGCTCTGTGATCGGCTGGGCTCGGGGCTCGGCTCGAGGCTCGGCTCTGTGCTCGGCTCTGGACTCGGCTCTAGGCTGGGCTCGAGGTTCGGCTCTGGGCTTGTCTGCAATCGGCTTTGGGTTAGGCTCAGGTATCGGCTCTGCTCTTGGCTCGGCTCGAGGCTCAGATCGCGCCTGAACCTGGGCTCGGCTCTGGACTCGGCTCGGCTCTAGGCTGGGCTCGGGGCTCGGATCTGGGTTCGGCTCTGGACTCGGCTCGCCTCGGCTCTAGGCTGTGCTTGGGGATTGTCTCGGGGCTCGTCTCGAGGCTCGGCTCTGTGCTCTGTGTTCGGCTGGGCTCGGGGCTCGGCTCGAGGTTCGGATCTGGGCTCGGCTCTAGGCTGGGCTCTAGCCTCGGCTCGGCTCTAGGCTGGGCTTGGGGATTGTCTCGGGGCTCGTCTTGAGCATCGGCTATGGGCTCTGTGCTCGGCTGGGCTCGGGGCTCGGCTCGAGGTTCGGCTCTGTGCTCGGCTCTAGGCTGGGCTCTAGCCACGGCTCGGCTCTAGGCTGGGCTCGGGGCTCGGATCTGGGTTCGGCTCTGGACTCGGCTCGCCTCGGCTCTAGGCTGGGCTTGGGGATTGTCTCGGGGCTCGTCTCGAGGCTCGGCTCTGGGCTCTGTGCTCGGCTGGGCTCGGGGCTCGGCTCGAGGCTCGGCTCAATAATCGGCTCTGGGCTCTCCTCTAGACTGGGCTCTGCCTCGGCTCGGCTCTAGGCTGGGCTCTAGGCTCGGCTCTGGGCTTGTCTGCAATCGGCTTTGTGTTAGGCTCAGTTATCGGCTCTGCTCTTGGCTCGGCTCTAGGCTCAGATCACGCCTGATCCTGGGCTCGGCTCTGGACTCGGCTCGGCTCTAGGCTGGGCTCGGGGCTCGGATCTGGGTTCGGCTCTGGACTCGGCTCGCCTCGGCTCTAGGCTGGGCTTGGGGATTGTCTCGGGGCTCGTCTCGAGGCTCGGCTCTGGGCTCTGTGATCGGCTGGGCTCGGGGCTCGGCTCGAGGCTCGGCTCTGTGCTCGGCTCTGGACTCGGCTCTAGGCTGGGCTCGAGGCTCGGCTCTGGGCTTGTCTGCAATCGGCTTTGGGTTAGGCTCAGGTATCGGCTCTGCTCTTGGCTCGGCTCGAGGCTCAGATCGCGCCTGAACCTGGGCTCGGCTCTGGACTCGGCTCGGCTCTAGGCTGGGCTCGGGGCTCGGCTCTGGGTTCGGCTCTGGACTCGGCTCGCCTCGGCTCTAGGCTGGGCTTGGGGATTGTCTCGGGGCTCGTCTCGAGGCTCGGCTCTGGGCTCTGTGCTCGGCTGGGCTCGGGGCTCGGGGCCCGGCTCGAGGCTCGGCTCAATACTCGGCTCTGGGCTCGGCTCGGCTTTGGGTTGGTCTAGGGCTCGGGTCTGGGTTCGGCTCTGGACTCGGCTCGCCTCGGCTCTAGGCTGGGCTTGGGGATTGTCTCGGGGCTCGTCTCGAGGCTCGGCTCTGTGCTCTGTGTTCGGCTGGGCTCGGGGCTCGGCTCGAGGTTCGTCTCTGTGCTCGGCTCTAGGCTGGGCTCTAGCCTCGGCTCGGCTCTAGGCTGGGCTCGGGGCTCGGCTCTGGGTTCGGCTATGGACTCGGCTCGCCTCGGCTCTAGGCTGGGCTTGGGGATTGTCTCGGGGCTCGTCTCGAGGCTCGGCTCTGGGCTCTGTGCTCGGCTGGGCTCGGGGCTCGGCTCGAGGCTCGGCTCAATACTCGGCTCTGGGCTCGCCTCTAGACTGGGCTCTGGCTCGGCTCGGCTCTAGGCTGGGCTCTAGGCTCGGCTCTGGGCTTGTCTGCAATCGGCTTTGTGTTAGGCTCAGTTATCGGCTCTGCTCTTGGCTCGGCTCGAGGCTCAGATCGCGCCTGAACCTGGGCTCGGCTCTGGACTCGGCTCGGCTCTAGGCTGGGCTCGGGGCTCGGATCTGGGTTCGGCTCTGGACTCGGCTCGCCTCGGCTCTAGGCTGGGCTTGGGGATTGTCTCGGGGCTCGTCTCGAGGCTCGGCTCTGGGCTCTGTGCTCGGCTGGGCTCGGGGCTCGGCTCGAGGCTCGGCTCTGGTTTCGGCTCTGGACTCGGCTCGCCTCGGCTCTAGGCTGGGCTTGGGGATTGTCTCGGGGCTCGTCTCGAGGCTCGGCTCTGGGCTCTGTGCTCGGCTGGGCTCGGGGCTCGGCTCGAGGTTCGGCTCTGGGCTCGGCTCTAGGTTGGGCTCTAGCCTCGGCTCGGCTCTAGGCTGGGCTCGGGGTTCGGATCTGGGTTCGGCTCTGGACTCGGCTCGCCTCGGCTCTAGGCTGGGCTTGGGGATTGTCTCGGGGCTCGTCTCGAGGCTCGGCTCTGGGCTCTGGGCTCGGCTGGGCTCGGGGCTCGGGGCTCGGCTCGAGGCTCGGCTCAATACTCGGCTCTGGGCTCGGCTCGGCTTTGGGCTTGGCTAGGGCTCGGATCTGGGTTCGGCTCTGGACTCGGCTCGCCTCGGCTCTAGGCTGGGCTTGGGGATTGTCTCGGGGCTCGTCTCGAGGCTCGGCTCTGGGCTCTGTGCTCGGCTGGGCTCGGGGCTCGGCTCGAGGTTCGGCTCTGTGCTCGGCTCTAGGCTGGGCTCTAGCCTCGTCTCGGCTCTAGGCTGGGCTCGGGGCTCGGCTCTGGGTTCGGCTCTGGACTCGGCTCGCCTCGGCTCTAGGCTGGGCTTGGGGATTGTCTCGGGGCTCGTCTCGAGGCTCGGCTCTGGGCTCTGTGATCGGCTGGGCTCGGGGCTCGGCTCGAGGCTCGGCTCTGTGCTCGGCTCTGGACTCGGCTCTAGGCTGGGCTCGAGGCTCGGCTCTGGGCTTGTCTGCAATCGGCTTTGGGTTAGGCTCAGGTATCGGCTCTGCTCTTGGCTCGGCTCGAGGCTCAGATCGCGCCTGAACCTGGGCTCGGCTCTGGACTCGGCTCGGCTCTAGGCTGGGCTCGGGGCTCGGATCTGGGTTCGGCTCTGGACTCGGCTCGCCTGGGCTCTAGGCTGGGCTTGGGGATTGTCTCGGGGCTCGTCTCGAGGCTCGGCTCTGGGCTCTGTGTTCGGCTGGGCTCGGGGCTCGGCTCGAGGTTCGGCTCTGGGCTCGGCTCTAGGCTGGGCTCTAGCCTCGGCTCGGCTCTAGGCTGGGCTCGGGGCTCGGATCTGTGTTCGGCTCTGGACTCGGCTCGCCTCGGCTCTAGGCTGGGCTTGGGGATTGTCTCGGGGCTCGTCTCGAGGCTCGGCTCTGTGCTCTGTGTTCGGCTGGGCTCGGGGCTCGGCTCGAGGTTCGGCTCTGGGCTCGGCTCTAGGCTGGGCTCTAGCCTCGGCTCGGCTCTAGGCTGGGCTTGGGGATTGTCTCGGGGCTCGTCTTGAGCATCGGCTATGGGCTCTGTGCTCGGCTGGGCTCGGGACTCGGCTCGAGGTTCGGCTCTGGGCTCGGCTCTAGGCTGGGCTCTAGCCTCGGCTCGGCTCTAGGCTGGGCTCGGGGCTCGGATCTGGGTTCGGCTCTGGACTCGGCTCGCCTCGGCTCTAGGCTGGGCTTGGGGATTGTCTCGGGGCTCGTCTCGAGGCTCGGCTCTGGGCTCTGTGCTCGGCTGGGCTCGGGGCTCGGGGCCCGGCTCGAGGCTCGGCTCAATACTCGGCTCTGGGCTCGGCTCGGCTTTGGGTTGGTCTAGGGCTCGGGTCTGGGTTCGGCTCTGGACTCGGCTCGCCTCGGCTCTAGGCTGGGCTTGGGGATTGTCTCGGGGCTCGTCTCGAGGCTCGGCTCTGTGCTCTGTGTTCGGCTGGGCTCGGGGCTCGGCTCGAGGTTCGGCTCTGTGCTCGGCTCTAGGCTGGGCTCTAGCCTCGGCTCGGCTCTAGGCTGGGCTCGGGGCTCGGCTCTGGGTTTGGCTCTGGACTCGGCTCGCCTCGGCTCTAGGCTGGGCTTGGGGATTGTCTCGGGGCTCGTCTCGAGGCTCGGCTCTGGGCTCTGTGCTCGGCTGGGCTCGGGGCTCGGCTCGAGGCTCGGCTCAATACTCGGCTCTGGGCTCGCCTCTAGACTGGGCTCTGGCTCGGCTCGGCTCTAGGCTGGGCTCTAGGCTCGGCTCTGGGCTTGTCTGCAATCGGCTTTGTTTTAGGCTCAGTTATCGGCTCTGCTCTTGGCTCGGCTCGAGGCTCAGATCGCGCCTGAACCTGGGCTCGGCTCTGGACTCGGCTCGGCTCTAGGCTGGGCTCGGGGCTCGGATCTGGGTTCGGCTCTGGACTCGGCTCGCCTCGGCTCTAGGCTGGGCTTGGGGATTGTCTCGGGGCTCGTCTCGAGGCTCGGCTCTGGGCTCTGTGCTCGGCTGGGCTCGGGGCTCGGCTCGAGGCTCGGCTCTGGTTTCGGCTCTGGACTCGGCTCGCCTAGGCTCTAGGCTGGGCTTGGGGATTGTCTCGGGGCTCGTCTCGAGGCTCGGCTCTGGGCTCTGTGCTCGGCTGGGCTCGGGGCTCGGCTCGAGGTTCGGCTCTGGGCTCGGCTCTAGGTTGGGCTCTAGCCTCGGCTCGGCTCTAGGCTGGGCTCGGGGTTCGGATCTGGGTTCGGCTCTGGACTCGGCTCGCCTCGGCTCTAGGCTGGGCTTGGGGATTGTCTCGGGGCTCGTCTCGAGGCTCGGCTCTGGGCTCTGTGCTCGGCTGGGCTCGGGGCTCGGGGCTCGGCTCGAGGCTCGGCTCAATACTCGGCTCTGGGCTCGGCTCGGCTTTGGGCTTGGCTAGGGCTCGGATATGGGTTCGGCTCTGGACTCGGCTCGCCTCGGCTCTAGGCTGGGCTTGGGGATTGTCTCGGGGCTCGTCTCGAGGCTCGGCTCTGGGATCTGTGCTCGGCTGGGCTCGGGGCTCGGCTCGAGGTTCGGCTCTGGGCTCGGCTCTAGGCTGGGCTCTAGCCTCGGCTCGGCTCTAGGCTGGGCTCGGGGCTCGGCTCTGGGTTCGGCTCTGGACTCGGCTCGCCTCTGCTCTAGGCTGGGCTTGGGGATTGCCGCGAGGCTCGTCTCGAGGCTCGGCTCTGGGCTCTGTGATCGGCTGGGCTCGGGGCTCGGCTCGAGGCTCGGCTCTGTGCTCGGCTCTGGACTCGGCTCTAGGCTGGGCTCGAGGCTCTGCTCTGGGCTTGTCTGCAATCGGCTTTGGGTTAGGCTCAGGTATCGGCTCTGCTCTTGGCTCGGCTCGAGGCTCAGATCGCGCCTGAACCTGGGCTCGGCTCTGGACTCGGCTCGGCTCTAGGCTGGGCTCGGGGCTCGGATCTGGGTTCGGCTCTGGACTCGGCTCGCCTCGGCTCTAGGCTGGGCTTGGGGATTGTCTCGGGGCTCGTCTCGAGGCTCGGCTCTGGGCTCTGTGTTCGGCTGGGCTCGGGGCTCGGCTCGAGGTTCGGCTCTGGGCTCGGCTCTAGGCTGGGCTCTGGGCTCGGCTCTAGGCTGGGCTCTAGCCTCGGCTCGGCTCTAGGCTGGGCTCGGGGCTCGGATCTGTTTTCGGCTCTGGACTCGGCTCGCCTCGGCTCTAGGCTGGGCTTGGGGATTGTCTCGGGGCTCGTCTCGAGGCTCGGCTCTGTGCTCTGTGTTCGGCTGTGCTCGGGGCTCGGCTCGAGGTTCGGCTCTGGGCTCGGCTCTAGGCTGGGCTCTAGCCTCGGCTCGGCTCTAGGCTGAGCTTGGGGATTGTCTCGGGGCTCGTCTTGAGCATCGGCTATGGGCTCTGTGCTCGGCTGGGCTCGGGACTCGGCTCGAGGTTCGGCTCTGGGCTCGGCTCTAGGCTGGGCTCTAGCCTCGGCTCGGCTCTAGGCTGGGCTCGGGGCTCGGCTCTGAGTTCGGCTCTGGACTCGGCTCGCCTCGGCTCTAGGCTGGGCTTGGGGATTGTCTCGGGGCTCGTCTCGAGGCTCGGCTCTGGGCTCTGTGCTCGGCTGGGCTCGGGGCTCGGGGCCCGGCTCGAGGCTCGGCTCAATACTCGGCTCTGGGCTCGGCTCGGCTTTGGGTTGGTCTAGGGCTCGGGTCTGGGTTCGGCTCTGGACTCGGCTCGCCTCGGCTCTAGGCTGGGCTTGGGGATTGTCTCGGGGCTCGTCTCGAGGCTCGGCTCTGGGCTCTGTGCTCGGCTGGGCTCGGGGCTCGGCTCGAGGCTCGGCTCAATACTCGGCTCTGGGCTCGCCTCTAGACTGGGCTCTGGCTCGGCTCGGCTCTAGGCTGGGCTCTAGGCTCGGCTCTGGGCTTGTCTGCAATCGGCTTTGTATTAGGCTCAGTTATCGGCTCTGCTCTTGGCTCGGCTCGAGGCTCAGATCGCGCCTGAACCTGGGCTCGGCTCTGGACTCGGCTCGGCTCTAGGCTGGGCTCGGGGCTCGGATCTGGGTTCGGCTCTGGACTCGGCTCGCCTCGGCTCTAGGCTGGGCTTGGGGATTGTCTCGGGGATCGTCTTGAGGCTCGGCTCTGGGCTCTGTGCTCTGTTGGGCTCGGGGCTCGGCTCGAGGCTCGGCTCTGGGCTCGGCTCTAGGCTGGGCTCTGGGCTCGGCTCGGCTCGAGGCTGGGCTCGGGGCTCGGATCTGGGTTCGGCTCTGGACTCGGCTCGCCTCGGCTCTAGGCTGGGCTTGGGGATTGTCTCGGGGCTCGTCTTGAGCATCGGCTCTGGGCTCTGTGCTCGGCTGGGCTCGGGGCTCGGCTCGAGGCTCGGCTCTGGGCTCGGCTCTGGACTCGGCTCTAGGCTGGGCTCGAGGCTCGGCTCTGGGCTTGTCTGCAATCTGCTTTGGGTTGGGCTCAGGTATCGGCTCTGCTCTTGGCTCGGCTCGAGGCTCAGATCGCGCCTGAACCTGGGCTCGGCTCTGGACTCGGCTCGGCTCTAGGCTGGGCTTAGGGCTCGGATCTGGATTCGGCTCTGGACTCGGCTCGCCTCGGCTCTAGGCTGGGCTTGGGGATTGTCTCGGGGCTCGTCTCGAGGCTCGGCTCTGGGCTCTGTGCTCGGTTGGGCTCGGGGCTCGGCTCGAGGCTCGGCTCTGGGCTCGGCTCTAGGCTGGGCTCTGGGCTCGGCTCGGCTCGAGGCTGGGCTCGGGGCTCGGATCTGGGTTCGGCTCTGGACTCGGCTCGCCTCGGCTCTAGGCTGGGCTTGGGGATTGTCTCGGGGCTCGTCTCGAGGCTCGGCTCTGGGCTCTGTGCTCGGCTGGGCTCGGGGCTCGGCTCGAGGCTCGGCTCTGGTTTCGGCTCTGGACTCGGCTCGCCTCGGCTCTAGGCTGGGCTTAGGGATTGTCTCGGGTCTCGTCTCGAGGCTCGGCTCTGGGCTCTGTGTTCGGCTGGGCTCGGGGCTCGGCTCGAGGTTCGGCTCTGGGCTCGGCTCTAGGCTGGGCTCTAGCCTCGGCTCGGCTCTAGGCTGGGCTCTAGCCTCGGCTCGGCTCTAGGCTGGGCTCGGGGCTCGGATCTGTTTTCGGCTCTGGACTCGGCTCGCCTCGGCTCTAGGCTGGGCTTGGGGATTGTCTCGGGGCTCGTCTCGAGGCTCGGCTCTGTGCTCTGTGTTCGGCTGGGCTCGGGGCTCGGCTCGAGGTTCGGCTCTGGGCTCGGCTCTAGGCTGGGCTCTAGCCTCGGCTCGGCTCTAGGCTGAGCTTGGGGATTGTCTCGGGGCTCGTCTTGAGCATCGGCTATGGGCTCTGTGCTCGGCTGGGCTCGGGACTCGGCTCGAGGTTCGGCTCTGGGCTCGGCTCTAGGCTGGGCTCTAGCCTCGGCTCGGCTCTAGGCTGGGCTCGGGGCTCGGATCTGGGTTCGGCTCTGGACTCGGCTCGCCTCGGCTCTAGGCTGGGCTTGGGGATTGTCTCGGGGCTCGTCTCGAGGCTCGGCTCTGGGCTCTGTGCTCGGCTGGGCTCGGGGCTCGGGGCCCGGCTCGAGGCTCGGCTCAATACTCGGCTCTGGGCTCGGCTCGGCTTTGGGTTGGTCTAGGGCTCGGGTCTGGGTTCGGCTCTGGACTCGGCTCGCCTCGGCTCTAGGCTGGGCTTGGGGATTGTCTCGGGGCTCGTCTCGAGGCTCGGCTCTGTGCTCTGTGTTCGGCTGGGCTCGGGGCTCGGCTCGAGGTTCGGCTCTGTGCTCGGCTCTAGGCTGCGCTCTAGCCTCGGCTCGGCTCTAGGCTGGGCTCGGGGCTCGGCTCTGGGTTCGGCTCTGGACTCGGCTCGCCTCGGCTCTAGGCTGGGCTTGGGGATTGTCTCGGGGCTCGTCTCGAGGCTCGGCTCTGGGCTCTGTGCTCGGCTCGGCTCGGGGCTCGGCTCGAGGCTCGGCTCTGGGCTCGGCTCTAGGCTGGGCTCTGGGCTCGGCTCGGCTCGAGGCTGGGCTCGGGGCTCGGATCTGGGTTCGGCTCTGGACTCGGCTCGCCTCGGCTCTAGGCTGGGCTTGGGGATTGTCTCGGGGCTCGTCTTGAGCATCGGCTCTGGGCTCTGTGCTCGGCTGGGCTCGGGGCTCGGCTCGAGGCTCGGCTCTGGGCTCGGCTCTGGACTCGGCTCTAGGCTGGGCTCGAGGCTCGGCTCTGGGCTTGTCTGCAATCGGCTTTGGGTTGGGCTCAGGTATCGGCTCTGCTCTTGGCTCGGCTCGAGGCTCAGATCGCGCCTGAACCTGGGCTCGGCTCTGGACTCGGCTCGGCTCTAGGCTGGGCTTAGGGCTCGGATCTGGATTCGGCTCTGGACTCGGCTCGCCTCGGCTCTAGGCTGGGCTTGGGGATTGTCTCGGGGCTCGTCTCGAGGCTCGGCTCTGGGCTCTGTGCTCGGTTGGGCTCGGGGCTCGGCTCGAGGCTCGGCTCTGGGCTCGGCTCTAGGCTGGGCTCTAGCCTCGGCTCGGCTCTAGGCTGGGCTCGGGGCTCGGATCTGGGTTCGGCTCTGGACTCGGCTCGCCTCGGCTCTAGGCTGGGCTTGGGGATTGTCTCGGGGCTCGTCTCGAGGCTCGGCTCTGGGCTCTGTGCTCGGCTGGGCTCGGGGCTCGGCTCGAGGCTCGGCTCTGGTTTCGGCTCTGGACTCGGCTCGCCTCGGCTCTAGGCTGGGCTTAGGGATTGTCTCGGGGCTCGTCTCGAGGCTCGGCTCTGGGCTCTGTGTTCGGCTGGGCTCGGGGCTCGGCTCGAGGTTCGGCTCTGGGCTCGGCTCTAGGCTGGTCTCTAGCCTCGGCTCGGCTCTAGGCTGGGCTCGGGGCTCGGATCTGTGTTCGGCTCTGGACTCGGCTCGCCTCGGCTCTAGGCTGGGCTTGGGGATTGTCTCGGGGCTCGTCTCGAGGCTCGGCTCTGGGCTCTGTGTTCGGCTGGGCTCGGGGCTCGGCTCGAGGTTCGGCTCTGGGCTCGGCTCTAGGCTGGGCTCTAGCCTCGGCTCGGCTCTAGGCTGGGCTTGGGGATTGTCTCGGGGCTCGTCTTGAGCATCGGCTATGGGCTCTGTGCTCGGCTGGGCTCCGGACTCGGCTCGAGGTTCGGCTCTGGGCTCGGCTCTAGGCTGGACTCTAGCCTCGGCTCGGCTCTAGGCTGGGCTCGGGGCTCGGATCTGGGTTCGGCTCTGGACTCGGCTCGCCTCGGCTCTAGGCTGGGCTTGGGGATTGTCTCGGGGCTCGTCTCGAGGCTCGGCTCTGGGCTCTGTGCTCGGCTGGGCTCGGGGCTCGGGGCTCGACTCGAGGCTCGGCTCAATACTCGGCTCTGGGCTCGGCTCGGCTTTGGGTTGGGCTAGGGCTTGGATCTGGGTTCGGCTCTGGACTCGGCTCGCCTCGGCTCTAGGCTGGGCTTGGGGATTGTCTCGGGGCTCGTCTCGAGGCTCGGCTCTGTGCTCTGTGTTCGGCTGGGCTCGGGGCTCGGCTCGAGGTTCGGCTCTGTGCTCGGCTCTAGGCTGGGCTCTAGCCACGGCTCGGCTCTAGGCTGGGCTCGGGGCTCGGCTCTGGGTTCGGCTCTGGACTCGGCTCGCCTCGGCTCTAGGCTGGGCTTGGGGATTGTCTCGGGGCTCGTCTCGAGGCTCGGTTCTGGGCTCTGTGCTCGGCTGGGCTCGGGGCTCGGCTCGAGGCTCGGCTCAATAATCGGCTCTGGACTCTCCTCTACACTGGGCTCTGGCTCGGCTCGGCTCTAGGCTGAGCTCTAGGCTCGGCTCTGGGCTTGTCTGCAATCGGCTTTGTGTTAGGCTCAGTTATCGGCTCTGCTCTTGGCTCGGCTCGAGGCTCAGATCGCGCCTGAATCTGGGCTCGGCTCTGGACTCGGCTCGGCTCTAGGCTGGGCTCGGGGCTCGGATCTGGGTTCGGCTCTGGACTCGGCTCGCCTCGGCTCTAGGCTGGGCTTGGGGATTGTCTCGGGGCTCGTCTTGAGCATCGGCTATGGGCTCTGTGCTCGGCTGGGCTTTGGACTCGGCTCGAGTTTCGGCTCTGGGCTCGGCTCTAGGCTGGTCTCTAGCCTCGGCTCGGCTCTAGGCTGGGCTCGGGGCTCGGATCTGGGTTCGGCTCTGGACTCGGCTCGCCTCGGCTCTAGGCTGGGCTTGGGGATTGTCTCGGGGCTCGTCTCGAGGCTCGGCTTTGGGCTCTGTGCTCGGCTGGGTTCGGGGCTCGGCTCGAGGCTCGGCTCTGGGCTCGGCTCTGGACTCGGCTCGGCTTTGGGCTGGGCTCGGGGCTCGGATCTGGGTTCGGCTCTGGACTGGGCTCGCCTCGGCTCTAGGCTGGGCTTGGGGACTGTGTCGGGGCTCGTCTCGAGGCTCGGCTCTGGGCTCTGTGCTCGGCTGGGCTCGGGGCTCGGCTCGAGGCTCGGCTCTGGGCTCGGCTCTGGACTCAGCTCGAGGCTGGGCTCGAGGCTCGTCTCTTGGCTTGTCTTCTCTCGGCTTTGGGCTGAGCTCAGGGATCGGCTCTACTCTTAGGTCGGCTCGAGGCTCAGATCGCGCCCGACTCTCGGCTCGGCTCTGGGCTCTGTGCTCGGCTGGGCTCGGGGCTCGGCTCGAGGCTTGGATCTGGGCTCGGCTCTAGGCTGGGCTCTGGCCTCGGCTCGGCTCTAGGCTGGGCTCGGGGCTCGGATCTGGGTTCGGCTCTGGACTCGGCTCGCCTCGACTCTAGGCTGGGCTTGGGGATTGTCTCGGGGCTCGTCTCGAGGCTCGGCTCTGGGCTCTGTGCTCGGCTGGGCTCGGGGCTCGTCTCGAGGCTCGGCTCTGGGCTCGGCTCTGGACTCGGCTCGGCTCTAGGCTGGGCTCGGGGCTCGGATCTGGGTTCGGCTCTGGACTCGGCTCGCCTCGGCTCTAGGCTGGGCTTGGGGATTGTCTCGGGGCTCGTCTTCAGCATCGGCTCTGGGCTCTGTGCTCGGCTGGGCTCGGGGCTCGGCTCGAGGCACGGCTCTGGGCTCGGCTCTGGACTCGGCTCTAGACTGGGCTCGAGGCTCGGCTCTGGGCTTGTCTGCAATCGGCTTTGGGTTGGGCTCAGGTATCGGCTCTGCTCTTGGCTCGGCTCGAGGCTCAGATCGCGCCTGAACCTGGGCTCGGCTCTGGACTCGGCTCGGCTCTAGGCTGGGCTTAGGGCTCGGATCTGGATTCGGCTCTGGACTCGGCTCGCCTCGGCTCTAGGCTGGGCTTGGGGATTGTCTCGGGGCTCGTCTCGAGGCTCGGCTCTGGGCTCTGTGCTCGGTTGGGCTCGGGGCTCGGCTCGAGGCTCGGCTCTGGGCTCGGCTCTAGGCTGGGCTCTGGGCTCGGCTCGGCTCGAGGCTGGGCTCGGGGCTCGGATCTGGGTTCGGCTCTGGACTCGGCTCGCCTCGGCTCTAGGCTGGGCTTGGGGATTGTCTCGGGGCTCGTCTCGAGGCTCGGCTCTGGGCTCTGTGCTCGGCTGGGCTCGGGGCTCGGCTCGAGGCTCGGCTCTGGTTTCGGCTCTGGACTCGGCTCGCCTCGGCTCTAGGCTTGGCTTAGGGATTGTCTCGGGGCTCGTCTCGAGGCTCGGCTCTGGGCTCTGTGTTCGGCTGGGCTCGGGGCTCGGCTCGAGGTTCGGCTCTGTGCTCGGCTCTAGGCTGGGCTCTAGCCTCGGCTCGGCTCTAGGCTGGGCTCGGGGCTCGGATCTGGGTTCGGCTCTGGACTCGGCTCGCCTCGGCTCTAGGCTGGGCTTGGGGATTGTCTCGGGGCTCGTCTCGAGGCTCGGCTCTGTGCTCTGTGTTCGGCTGGGCTCGGGGCTCGGCTCGAGGTTCGGCTCTGGGCTCGGCTCTAGGCTGGGCTCTAGCCACGGCTCGGCTCTAGGCTGGGCTTGGGGATTGTCTCGGGGCTCGTCTTGAGCATCGGCTATGGGCTCTGTGCTCGGCTGGGCTCGGGACTCGGCTCGAGGTTCGGCTCTGGGCTCGGCTCTAGGCTGGACTCTAGCCTCGGCTCGGCTCTAGGCTGGGCTCGGGGCTCGGATCTGTGTTCGGCTCTGGACTCGGCTCGCCTCGGCTATAGGCTGGGCTTGGGGATTGTCTCGGGGCTCGTCTCGAGGCTCGGCTCTGGGCTCTGTGCTCGGCTGGGCTCGGGGCTCGGGGCTCGACTCGAGGCTCGGCTCAATACTCGGCTCTGGGCTCGGCTAGGCTTTGGGTTGGGCTAGGGCTCGGATCTGGGTTCGGCTCTGGAGTCGGCTCGCCTCGGCTCTAGGCTGGGCTTGGGGATTGTCTCGGGGCTCGTCTCGAGGCTCGGCTCTGTGCTCTGTGTTCGGCTGGGCTCGGGGCTCGGCTCGAGGTTCGGCTCTGTGCTCGGCTCTAGGGTGGGCTCTAGCCACGGCTCGGCTCTAGGCTGGGCTCGGGGCTCGGCTCTGGGTTCGGCTCTGGACTCGGCTCGCCTCGGCTCTAGGCTGGGCTTGGGGATTGTCTCGGGGCTCGTCTCGAGGCTCGGTTCTGGGCTCTGTGCTCGGCTGGGCTCGGGGCTCGGCTCGAGGCTCGGCTCAATAATCGGCTCTGGGCTCTCCTCTAGACTGGGCTCTGGCTCGGCTCGGCTCTAGGCTGAGCTCTAGGCTCGGCTCTGGGCTTGTGTGCAATCGGCTTTGTGTTAGGCTCAGTTATCGGCTCTGCTCTTGGCTCGGCTCGAGGCTCAGATCGCGCCTGAATCTGGGCTCGGCTCTGGACTCGGCTCGGCTCTAGGCTGGGCTCGGGGCTCGGATCTGGGTTCGGCTCTGGACTCGGCTCGCCTCGGCTCTAGGCTGGGCTTGGGGATTGTCTCGGGGCTCGTCTTGAGCATCGGCTATGGGCTCTGTGCTCGGCTGGGCTTTGGACTCGGCTCGAGTTTCGGCTCTGGGCTCGGCTCTAGGCTGGTCTCTAGCCTCGGCTCGGCTCTAGGCTGGGCTCGGGGCTCGGATCTGGGTTCGGCTCTGGACTCGGCTCGCCTCGGCTCTAGGCTGGGCTTGGGGATTGTCTCGGGGCTCGTCTCGAGGCTCGGCTTTGGGCTCTGTGCTCGGCTGGGTTCGGGGCTCGGCTCGAGGCTCGGCTCTGGGCTCGGCTCTGGACTCGGCTCGGCTTTGGGCTGGGCTCGGGGCTCGGATCTGGGTTCGGCTCTGGACTCGGCTCGCCTCGGCTCTAGGCTGTGCTTGGGGATTGTCTCGGGGCTCGTCTCGAGGCTCGGCTCTGGGCTCTGTGCTCGGCTGGGCTCGGGGCTCGGCTCGAGGCTCGGTTCTGGGCTCGGCTCTAGGCTAGGCTCTAGCCTCGGCTCGGCCCTAGGCTGGGCTCGGGGCTCGGCTCTGGGTTCGGCTCTGGACTCGGCTCGCCTCGGCTCTAGGCTGGGCTTGGGGATTGTCTCGGGGCTCGTCTCGAGGCTCGGCTCTGGGCTCTGTGCTCGGCTGGGCTCGGGGCTCGGCTAGAGGCTCGTCTCTGGGCTCGGCGCTGGACTCAGCTCGAGGCTGGGCTCGAGGCTCGGCTCTTGGCTTGTCTTCTCTCGGCTTTGGGCTGAGCTCAGGGATCGGCTCTACTCTTAGGTCGGCTCGAGTCTCAGATCGCGCCCGACTCTCGGCTCGGCTCTGGGCTCTGTGCTCGGCAGGGCTCGGGGCTGGGCTCGAGGCTCGGCTCTGGGCTCGGCTCTAGGCTGGGCTCTGGCCTCGGCTCGGCTCTAGGCTGGGCTCGGGGCTCGGATCTGGGTTCGGCTCTGGACTCGGCTCGCCTCGACTCTAGGCTGGGCTTGGGGATTGTCTCGGGGCTCGTCTCGAGGCTCGGCTCTGGGCTCGGCTCTGGACTCGGCTCGGCTCTAGGCTGGGCTCGGGGCTCGGCTCTGGGTTCGGCTCTGGACTCGGCTCGCCTCGGCTCTAGGCTGGGCTTGGGGATTGTCTCGGGGCTCGTCTCGAGGCTCGGCTCTGGGCTCTGTGCTCGGCTGGGCTCGGGGCTCGGCTCGAGGTTCGGCTCTGGGCTCGGCTCTAGGTTGGGCTCTAGCCTCGGCTCGGCTCTAGGCTGGGCTCGGGGTTCGGATCTGGGTTCGGCTCTGGACTCGGCTCGCCTCGGCTCTAGGCTGGGCTTGGGGATTGTCTCGGGGCTCGTCTCGAGGCTCGGCTCTGGGCTCTGTGCTCGGCTGGGCTCGGGGCTCGGGGCTCGGCTCGAGGCTCGGCTCAATACTCGGCTCTGGGCTCGGCTCGGCTTTGGGCTTGGCTAGGGCTCGGATCTTGGTTCGGCTCTGGACTCGGCTCGCCTCGGCTCTAGGCTGGGCTTGGGGATTGTCTCGGGGCTCGTCTCGAGGCTCGGCTCTGTGCTCTGTGTTCGGCTGGGCTCGGGGCTCGGCTCGAGGTTCGGCTCTGTGCTCGGCTCTAGGCTGGGCTCTAGCCTCGGCTCGGCTCTAGGCTGGGCTCGGGGATCGGCTCTGGGTTCGGCTCTGGACTCGGCTCGCCTCGGCTCTAGGCTGGGCTTGGGGATTGTCTCGGGGCTCGTCTCGAGGCTCGGCTCTGGGCTCTGTGATCGGCTGGGCTCGGGGCTCGGCTCGAGGCTCGGCTCTGTGCTCGGCTCTGGACTCGGCTCTAGGCTGGGCTCGAGGCTCGGCTCTGGGCTTGTCTGCAATCGGCTTTGGGTTAGGCTCAGGTATCGGCTCTGCTCTTGGCTCGGCTCGAGGCTCAGATCGCGCCTGAACCTGGGCTCGGATCTGGACTCGGCTCGGCTCTAGGCTGGGCTCGGGGCTCGGATCTGGGTTCGGCTCTGGACTCGGCTCGCCTGGGCTCTAGGCTGGGCTTGGGGATTGTCTCGGGGCTCGTCTCGAGGCTCGGCTCTGTGCTCTGTGTTCGGCTGGGCTCGGGGCTCGGCTCGAGGTTCGGCTCTGGGCTCGGCTCTAGGCTGGGCTCTAGCCTCGGCTCGGCTCTAGGCTGGGCTTGGGGATTGTCTCGGGGCTCGTCTTGAGCATCGGCTATGGGCTCTGTGCTCGGCTGGGCTCGGGACTCGGCTCGAGGTTCGGCTCTGGGCTCGGCTCTAGGCTGGGCTCTAGCCTCGGCTCGGCTCTAGGCTGGGCTCGGGGCTCGGATATGGGTTCGGCTCTGGACTCGGCTCGCCTCGGCTCTAGGCTGGGCTTTGGGATTGTCTCGGGGCTCGTCTCGAGGCTCGGCTCTGGGCTCTGTGCTCGGCTGGGCTCGGGGCTCGGGGCCCGGCTCGAGGCTCGGCTCAATACTCGGCTCTGGGCTCGGCTCGGCTTTGGGTTGGTCTAGGGCTCGGGTCTGGGTTCGGCTCTGGACTCGGCTCGCCTCGGCTCTAGGCTGGGCTTGGGGATTGTCTCGGGGCTCGTCTCGAGGCTCGGCTCTGTGCTCTGTGTACGGCTGGGCTCGGGGCTCGGCTCGAGGTTCGGCTCTGGGCTCGGCTCTAGGCTGGGCTCTAGCCTCGGCTCGGCTCTAGGCTGGGCTCGGGGCTCGGCTCTGGGTTCGGCTCTGGACTCGGCTCGCCTCGGCTCTAGGCTGGGCTTGGGGATTGTCTCGGGGCTCGTCTCGAGGCTCGGCTCTGGGCTCTGTGCTCGGCTGGGCTCGGGGCTCGGCTCGAGGTTCGGCTCAATACTCGGCTCTGGGCTCGCCTCTAGACTGGGCTCTGGCTCGGCTCGGCTCTAGGCTCGGCTCTAGGCTCGGCTCTGTGCTTGTCTGCAATCGGCTTTGTGTTAGGCTCAGTTATCGCCTCTGCTCTTGGCTCGGCTCGAGGCTCAGATCGCGCCTGAACCTGGGCTCGGCTCTGGACTCGGCTCGGCTCTAGGCTGGGCTCGGGACTCGGATCTGGGTTCGGCTCTGGACTCGACTCGCCTAGGCTCTAGGCTGGGCTTGGGGATTGTCTCGGGGCTCGTCTCGAGGCTCGGCTCTGGGCTCTGTGCTCGGCTGGGCTCGGTGCTCGGCTCGAGGCTCGGCTCTGGGCTCGGCTCTGGACTCGGCTCGGCTCTAGGCTGGGCTCGGGGCTCGGATCTGGGTTCGGCTCTGGACTCGGCTCGCCTCGGCTCTAGGCTGGGCTTGGGGATTGTCTCGGGGCTCGTCTCGAGGCTCGGCTCTGTGCTCGGGGCTCGGCTGGGCTCGGGGCTCGGCTCGAGGCTCGGCTCTGGGCTCGGCTCTGGACTCGGCTCGGCTCTAGGCTGGGCTCGGGGTTCGGATCTGGGTTCGGCTCTGGAGTCGGCTCGCCTCGGCTCTAGGCTGGGCTTGGGGATTGTCTCGGGGCTCGTCTCGAGGCTCGGCTCTGGGCTCTGTGCTCGGCTGGGCTCGGGGCTCGGCTCGAGGCTCGTCTCTGGGCTCGTCTCTAGGCTGGGCTCTCAGCTCTGTGCTCGGCTGGGCTCGGGGCTCGGCTCGAGGCTCGGCTCAATACTCGGCTCTGGGCTCGCATCTAGGCTGGGCTCTGGGCTCGGATCTGTGTTCGGCTCTGGACTCGGCTCGACTCGGCTCTAGGCTGGGCTCGGGGCTCGTATCTGGGTTCGGCTCTGGACTCGGCTCGCCTCGGCTCTAGGCCGGGCTTGGGGATTGTCTCGGGGCTCGTCTCGAGGCTCGGCTCTGGGCTCTGTGCTCGGCTGGGCTCGGGGCTCGGCTCGAGGCTCGGCTCTGGGCTCGGCTCTGGACTCGGCTCTAGGCTGGGCTCGAGGCTCAGCTCAGGGATTGGCTGCTCTCGGCTTTGAGCTGGGCTCAGGGATCTGCTCTGCTCTTGGCTCGGCTCGAGGCTCCGATCGCGCCCGACTCTGGGCTCTGCTCTGGACTCTTCTCGGCTCTAGGCTGGGCTTGGGGCTCGGATCTGGGTTCGGCTCTGGACTCGGCTCGCCTCGGCTCTACGCTGGGCTTGATGATTGTCTCGGGGCTCGTCTCGAGGCTCAGCTCTGGGCTCTGTGCTCGGCTGGGCTCGGGGCTCGGCTCGAGGCTCGGCTCTGGGCTCGGCTCTGGACTCGGCTCGGCTCTAGGCTGGGCTCGGGGCTCGGATCTGGGTTCGGCTCTGGACTCGGCTCGCCTCGGCTCTAGGCTGGGCTTGGGGATTGTCTCGGGGCTCGTCTCGAGGCTCGACTCTGTGCTCGGGGCTCGGCTGGGCTCGGGGCTCGTCTCGAGGCTCGGCTCTGGGCTCGGCTCTGGACTCGGCTCGGCTCTAGGCTGGGCTCGGGGCTCGGATCTGGGTTCGGCTCTGGACTCGGCTCGCCTCGGCTCTAGGCTGGGCTTGGGGATTGTCTCGGGGCTCGTCTCGAGGCTCGGCTCTGGGCTCTGTGCTCGGCTGGGCTCGGGGCTCGTCTCGAGGCTCGGCTCTGGGCTCTGTGCTCGGCTGGGCTCGGGGCTCGTCTCGAGGTTCGGCTCTGGGCTAGTCTCTGGACTCAGCTCGACGCTGGGATCAAGGCTCGGCTCTTGGCTTGTCTTCTCTCGGCTTTGGGCTGAGCTCAGGGATCGGCTCTACTCTTAGCTCGGCTCGAGGCTCAGATCGCGCCCGACTCTCGGCTCGGCTCTGGGCTCTGTGCTCGGCTGGGCTCGCGGCTCGGCTCGAGGCTCGGCTCTGGGCTCTGTGCTCGGCTGGGTTCGGGGCTCGGCTCGAGGTTCGGCTCTGGGCTCGCCTCTGGACTCGGCTCTAGGCTGGGCTCGAGGCTCAGCTCAGGGATTGGCTGCTCTCGGCTTTGAGCTGGGCTCAGGGATCTGCTCTGCTCTTGGCTCGGCTCGAGGCTCCGATGGCACCCGACTCTGGGCTCTGCTCTGGACTCGGCTCGGCTCTAGGCTGGGCTCGGGACTCGGATCTGGGTTCGGCTCTGGACTCGGCTCGCCTCGGCTCTAGGCTGGGCTTGGGGATTGTCTCGGGGCTCGTCTCGAGGCTCGGCTCTGGGCTCTGTGCACGGCTGGGCTCGGGGCTCGGTTCGAGACTCGGCTCTGGGCTCGGCTCTGGACTCGGCTCTAGGCTGGGCTCGAGGCTCAGCTCAGGGATTGGCTGCTCTCGGCTTTGAGCTGGGCTCAGGGATCTGCTCTGCTCTTGGCTCGGCTCGAGGCTCCGATCGCGCCCGACTCTGGGCTCTGCTCTGGACTCTTCTCGGCTCTAGGCTGGGCTTGGGGCTCGGATCTGGGTTCGGCTCTGGACTCGGCTCGCCTCGGCTCTTGGCTGGGCTTGGGGATTGTCTCGGGGCTCGTCTCGAGGCTCAGCTCAGGGCTCTGTGCTCGGCTGGGCTCGGGGCTCGACTCGAGGCTCGGCTCAATACTCGGCTCTGGGCTCGGCTCGGCTTTGGGTTGGGCTAGGGCTCGGATCTGGGTTCGGCTCTGGACTCGGCTCGCCTCGGCTCTAGGCTGGGCTTGGGGATTGTCTCGGGGCTCGTCTCGAGGCTCGACTCTGTGCTCGGGCCTCGGCTGGGCTCGGGGCTCGGCTCGAGGCTCGGCTCTGGGCTCGGCTCTGGACTCGGCTCGGCTCTAGGCTGGGCTCGGGGTTCGGATCTGGGTTCGGCTCTGGACTCGGCTCGCCTCGGCTCTAGGCTGGGCTTGGGGATTGTCTCGGGGCTCGTCTCGAGGCTCCGCTCTGGGCTCTGTGCTCGGCTGGGCTCGGGGCTCGTCTCGAGGCTCGGCTCTGGGCTCTGTGCTCGGCTGGGCTCGGGGCTCGTCTCGAGGTTCGGCTCTGGGCTAGTCTCTGGACTCAGCTCGACGCTGGGATCAAGGCTCGGCTCTTGGCTTGTCTTCTCTCGGCTTTGGGCTGAGCTCAGGGATCGGCTCTACTCTTAGCTCGGCTCGAGGCTCAGATCGCGCCGGACTCTCGGCTCGGCTCTGGGCTCTGTGCTCGGCTGGGCTCGGGGCTCGGCTCGAGGCTCGGCTCTGGGCTCGGCTCTGGACTCGGCTCTAGGCTGGGCTCGAGGCTCAGCTCAGGGATTGGCTGCTCTCGGCTTTGAGCTGGGCTCAGGGATCTGCTCTGCTCTTGGCTCGGCTCGAGGCTCCGATGGCACCCGATTCTGGGCTCTGCTCTGGACTCGGCTCGGCTCTAGGCTGGGCTCGGGACTCGGATCTGGGTTCGGCTCTGGACTCGGCTCGCCTCAGCTCTAGGCTGGGCTTGGGGATTGTCTCGGGGCTCGTCTCGAGGCTCGGCTCTGAGCTCTGTGCTCGGCTGGGTTCGGGGCTCGGCTCGAGGCTCGGATCTGGGCTCGGCTCTAGGCTGTACTCTCGGCTCGGCTCGGCTCGAGGCTGGGCTCGGGGCTCGGATCTGGGTTCGGCTCTGGACTCGGCTCGCCTCGGCTCTAGGCTGGGCTTGGGGATTGTCTCGGGGCTCGTCTCGAGGCTCGGCTCTGGGCTCTGTGCTCGGCTTGGCTCGGGGCTCGGCTCGAGGCTCGGCTCTGGTTTCGGCTCTGGACTCGGCTCGCCTCGGCTCTAGGCTGGGCTTGGGGATTGTCTCGGGGCTCGTCTAGAGGCTCGACTCTGGGCTCTGGGCTCGGATGGGCTCTGGGCTCGGCTCGAGGTTCGGCTCTGGGCTCGGCTCTAGGTTGGGCTCTAGCCTCGGCTCGGCTCTAGGCTGGGCTCGGGGTTCGGATCTGGGTTCGACTCTGGACTCGGCTCGCCTCGGCTCTAGGCTGGGCTTGGGGATTGTCTCGGGGCTCGTCTCGAGGCTCGGCTCTGGGCTCTGTGCTCGGCTGGGCTCGGGGCTCGGGGCTCGGCTCGAGGCTCGGCTCAATACTCGGCTCTGGGCTCGGCTCGGCTTTGTGTTTGGCTAGGGCTCGGATCTGGGTTCGGCTCTGGACTCGGCTCGCCTCGGCTCTTGGCTGGGCTTGGGGATTGTCTCGGGGCTCGTCTCGAGGCTCGGCTCTGTGCTCTGTGTTCGGCTGGGCTCGGGGCTCGGCTCGAGGTTCGGCTCTGTGCTCGGCTCTAGGCTGGGCTCTAGCCTCGGCTCGGCTCTAGGCTGGGCTCGGGGCTCGGCTCTGGGTTCGGCTCTGGACTCGGCTCGCCTCGGCTCTAGGCTGGGCTTGGGGATTGTCTCGGGGCTCGTCTTGAGGCTCGGCTCTGGGCTCTGTGCTCGGCTCGGCTCGGGGCTCAGCTCGAGGCTCGGCTCTGTGCTCGGCTCTGGACTCAGCTCTAGGCTGGGCTCGAGGCTCGGCTCTGGGCTTGTCTGCAATCGGCTTTGGGTTGGGCTCAGGTATCGGCTCTGCTCTTGGCTCGGCTCGAGGCTCAGATCGCGCCTGAACCTGGGCTCGGCTCTGGACTCGGCTCGGCTCTAGGCTGGGCTCAGGGCTCGGATCTGGATTCGGCTCTGGACTCGGCTCGCCTCGGCTCTAGGCTGGGCTTGGGGATTGTCTCGGGGCTCGTCTCGAGGATCGGCTCTGGGTTCTGTGCTCGGCTGGGCTCGGGGCTCGGCTCGAGGCTCGGCTCTGGGCTCGGCTCTAGGCTGTGCTCTGGGCTCGGCTCGGCTCGAGGCTGGGCTCGGGGCTCGGATCTGGGTTCGGCTCTGGACTCGGCTCGCCTCGGCTCTAGGCTGGGCTTGGGGATTGTCTCGGGGCTCGTCTCGAGGCTCGGCTCTGGGCTCTGTGCTCGGCTGGGCTCGGGGCTCGGGGCTCGGCTCGAGGCTCGGCTCAATACTCGGCTCTGGGCTCGGCTCGACTTTGGGCTTGGCTAGGGCTCGGATCTGTGTTCGGCTCTGGACTCGGCTCGCCTCGGCTCTTGGCTGGGCTTGGGGATTGTCTCGGGGCTCGTCTAGAGGCTCGGCTCTGCGCTCTGAGCTCGGCTGGTCTCTGGGCTCGGCTCGAGGTTCGGCTCTGGGCTCGGCTCTAGATTGGGCTCTAGCCTCGGCTCGGCTCTAGGCTGGGCTCGGGGTTCGGATCTGGGTTCGGCTCTGGACTCGGCTCGCCTCGGCTCTAGGCTGGGCTTGGGGATTGTCTCGGGGCTCGTCTCGAGGCTCGGCTCTGGGCTCTGTGATCGGCTGGGCTCGGGGCTCGGGGCTCGGCTCGAGGCTCGGCTCAATACTCGGCTCTGGGCTCGGCTCGGCTTTGGGCTTGGCTAGGGCTCGGATCTGGATTCGGCTCTGGACTCGGCTCGCCTCGGCTCTAGGCTGGGCTTGGGGATTGTCTCGGGGCTCGTCTCGAGGCTCGGCTCTGGGATCTGTGCTCGGCTGGGCTCGGGGCTCGGTTCGAGGCTCGGCTCTGGGCTCGGCTCTAGGCTGTGCTCTGGGCTCGGCTCGGCTCGAGGCTGGGCTCGGGGCTCGGATCTGGGTTCGGCTCTGGACTCGGCTCGCCTCGGCTCTAGGCTGGGCTTGGGGATTGTCTCGGGTCTCGTCTCGAGGCTCGGCTCTGGGCTCTGTGCTCGGCTGGGCTCGGGGCTCGGGGCTCGGCTCGAGGCTCGGCTCAATACTCGGCTCTGGGCTCGGCTCGGCTTTGGGCTTGGCTAGGGCTCGGATCTGTGTTCGGCTCTGGACTCAGCTCGCCTCGGCTCTTGGCTGGGCTTGGGGATTGTCTCGGGGCTCGTCTAGAGGCTCGGCTCTGCGCTCTGAGCTCGGCTGGGCTCTGGGCTCGGCTCGAGGTTCGGCTCTGGGCTCGGCTCTAGGTTGGGCTCTAGACTCGGCTCGGCTCTAGGCTGGGCTCGGGGTTCGGATCTGGGTTCGACTCTGGACTCGGCTCGCCTCGGCTCTAGGCTGGGCTTGGGGATTGTCTCGGGGCTCGTCTCGAGGCTCGGCTCTGGGCTCTGTGATCGGCTGGGCTCGGGGCTCGGGGCTCGTATTGAGGCTCGGCTCTGGGCTCTGTGCTCGGCTGGGCTCGGGGCTCGGCTCGAGGCTCGGCTCTGTGCTCGGCTCTGGACTCGGCTCTAGGCTGGGCTCGAGGCTCGGCTCTGGGTTTGTCTGCAATCGGCTTTGGGTTAGACTCAGGTATCGGCTCTGCTCTTGGCTCGGCTCGAGGCTCAGATCGCGCCTGAACCTGGGCTCGGCTCTGGACTCGGCTCGGCTCTAGGCTGGGCTCGGGGCTCGGATCTGGGTTCGGCTCTGGACTCGGCTCGGCTCGGCTGTAGGCTGGGCTTGGGGATTGTCTCGGGTCTCGTCTCGAGGCTCGGCTCTGGGCTCTGTGCTCGGCTGGGCTCGGGGCTCGGCTCGAGGTTCGGCTCTGGGCTCGGCTCTAGGCTGGGCTCTAGCCTCGGCTCGGCTCTAGGCTGGGCTCGGGGCTCGGATCTGTGTTCGGCTCTGGACTCGGCTCGCCTCGGCTCTAGGCTGGGCTTGGGGATTGTCTCGGGGCTCGT
Source organism: Athene noctua (assembly GCF_965140245.1). Lineage (NCBI taxonomy): Eukaryota > Metazoa > Chordata > Aves > Strigiformes > Strigidae > Athene > Athene noctua. The sequence goes on along the minus strand of NC_134046.1, from coordinate 25,455,058 downwards.
CTCGATGCTCGGCTCTGTGCTCTGTGTTCGGCTGGGCTCGGGGCTCGGCTCGAGGTTCGGCTCTGGGCTCGGCTCTAGGCTGGGCTCTAGACTGGGCTCTGGCTCGGCTCGCCTCTAGGCTGGGCTCGGGGCTCGGATCTGGGTTCGGCTTTGGACACGGCTCGCCTCGGCTCTAGGCTGTGCTTGGGGATTGTCTTGGGACTCGTCTCGAGGCTCGGCTCTGGGCTCTGTGTTCGGCTGGGCTCGGGGCTCGGCTCGAGGTTCGGCTCTGGGCTCGGCTCTAGGCTGGGCTCTAGCCTCGGCTCGGCTCTAGGCTGGGCTTGGGGATTGTCTCGGGGCTCGTCTTGAGCATCGGCTATGGGCTCTGTGCTCGGCTGGGCTCGGGGCTCGGCTCGAGGCTCGGCTCTGGGCTCAGCTCTGGACTCGGCTCTAGGCTGGGCTCGAGGCTCGGCTCTGGGCTTGTCTGCAATCGGCTTTGGGTTGGGCTCATGTATCGGCTCTGCTCTTGGCTCGGCTCGAGGCTCAGATCGCGCCTGAATCTGGGCTCGGCTCTGGACTCGGCTCGGCTCTAGGCTGGGCTAGGGGCTCGGATCTGGGTTCGGCTCTGGACTCGGCTCGCCTGGGCTCTAGGCTGGGCTTGGGGATTGTCTCGGGGCTCGTCTCGAGGCTCGGCTCTGGGCTTTGTGCTCGGCTGGGCTCGGGGCTCGGCTCGAGGCTCGGCTCTGGGCTCGGCTCTAGGCTGGGCTCTAGCCTCGGCTCGGCTCTAGGCTGGGCTCGGGGCTCGGATCTGGGTTCGGCTCTGGACTCGGCTCGCCTCGGCTCTAGGCTGGGCTTGGGGATTGTCTCGGGGCTCGTCTCGAGGCTCGGCTCTGGGCTCTGTGCTCGGCTGGGCTCGGGGCTCGGCTCGAGGCTCGGCTCTGGGCTCGGCTCTGGACTCGACTCTAGGCTGGGCTCGAGGCTCGGCTCTGGGCTTGTCTGCAATCGGCTTTGGGTTGGGCTCAGGAATCGGCTCTGCTCTTGGCTCGGCTCGAGGCTCAGATCGCGCCTGAATCTGGGCTCGGCTCTGGACTCGGCTCGGCTCTAGGCTGGGCTCGGGGCTCGGATCTGGGTTCGGCTCTGGACTCGGCTCGCCTCGGCTCTAGGCTGGGCTTGGGGATTGTCTCGGGGATCGTCTTGAGGCTCGGCTCTGGGCTCTGTGCTCGGCTGGGCTCGGGGCTCGGCTCGAGGCTCGTCTCAATACTCGGCTCTGGGATCGCCACTAGACTGGGCTCTGACTCGGCTCGCCTCTAGGCTGGGCTCGGGGCTCGGATCTGGGTTCGGCTCTGGACTCGGTTCGCCTCGGCTCTAGGCTGGGCTTGGGGATTGTCTCGGGGCTCGTATCGAGGCTTGGCTCTGGGCTCTGTGCTCGGCTGGGCTCGGGGCTCGGCTCGAGGCTCGGCTCTGGGCTCGGCTCTAGGCTGGGCTCTGGCCTCGGCTCAATCTCTAGGCTGGGCTCGGGGCTCGGATCTGGGTTCGGCTCTGGACTCGGCTCGCCTCGACTCTAGGCTGGGCTTGGGGATTGTCTCGGGGCTCGTCTCGAGGCTCGGCTCTGGGCTCTGTGCTCGGCTGGGCTCGGGGCTCGGCTCGAGGCTCGGCTCTGGGGTCGGCTCTTGGCTGGGCTCTAGCCTCGGCTCGGCTCTATGCTCTGCTCGTTGCTCGGCTCTGGGCTCGTTCTGGACACGGATCTAAGCCGGGCTCGAGGCTCGGCTCTGGGCTTGTCTGCTCTCGGCTCTAGGCTGGGCTCGTGGCTCTGCTCTGGGCTCGACTCGGCTCTAGGCTGGCCTCGGGGCTCGGATCTGGGTTCGGCTCTGGACTCGGCTCTACTCGGCTCTAGGCTGGGCTTGGGGATTGTCTCGGGGCTCGTCTCGAGGCTCGGCTCTGGGCTCTGTGCTTGGCTGGGCTCGGGGCTTGGCTCGAGGCTCGGCTCTAGCATGGGCTCTGGTCTCGGCTCGGCTCTAGGCTGGTCTCGGGGCTCGGATCTGGGTTCGGCTCTCGACTCGGCTCGCATCGGCTCTAGGGTGGGCTTGGGGATTGTCTCGGGGATCGTCTTGAGGCTCGGCTCTGGGCTCTGTGCTCGGCTGGGCTCGGGGCTCGGCTCGAGGCTCGTCTCAATACTCGGCTCTGGGATCGCCACTAGACTGGGCCCTGGCTCGACTCGCCTCTAGGCTGGACTCGGGGCTCGGATCTGGGCTCGGCTCTGGACTTGGCTCGGCTCTAGGCTGGGCTCGGGGCTCGGATCTGGGTTCGGCTCTGGACTCGGCTCGCCTCGGCTCTAGGCTGGGCTTGGGGATTGTCTCGGGGCTCGTCTCGAGGCTCGGCTCTGGGCTCTGTGCTCGGCAGGGCTCGGGGCTTGGCTCGAGGCTCGGCTCTGGGCTCGGCTCTGGATTCGTCTCGGCTCTAGGCTGGGCCCGGGGCTCGGATCTGGGTTCGGCTCTGGACTCGGCTCGCCTCGGCTCTAGGCTGGGCTTGGGGATTGTCTCGGGGCTCGTCTCGAGGCTCGGCTCTGGGCTCTGTGTTCGGCTGGGCTCGGGGCTCGGCTCGAGGCTCGGCTCTGGGTTCGGCTCTAGGCTGGCCTCTAGACTGGGCTCTGGCTCGGCTCGCCTCTAGGCTGGGCTCGGGGCTCGGATCTGGGTTCGGCTCTGGACTCGGCTCGCCTCGGATCTAGGCTGGGCTTGGGGATTGTCTCGGGGCTCGTCTCTCGGCTCGGCTCTGTGCTCTGTGTTCGGCTGGGCTTGGGGTTCGATTCGAGGTTCGGCTCTGGGCTCGGCTGTAGGCTGGGCTCTAGCCTCGGCTCGGCTCTAGGCTGGGCTCGGGGCTCGGATCTGGGTTCGGCTCTGGACTCGGCTTGCCTCGGCTCTAGGCTGGGCTTGGGGATTGTCTCGGGGCTCGTCTCGAGGCTCGGCTCTAGGCTCTGTGCTCGGCTCGGCTTGGGGCTCGGCTCGAGGCTCGGCTCTGTGCTCGGCTCTGGACTCGGCTCTAGGCTGGGCTCGAGGCTCGGCTCTGGGCTTGTCTGCAATCGGCTTTGGGTTGGGCTCAGGGATCGGCTCTGCTCTTGGCTCGGCTCGAGGCTCAGATCGCGCCTGAACCTGGGCTCGGCTCTGGACTCGGCTCGGCTCTAGGCTAGGCTCGGGGCTCGGATCTGGGTTCGGCTCTGGACTCGGCTCGCCTGGGCTCTAGGCTGGGCTTGGGGATTGTCTCGGGGCTCGTCTCGAGGCTCGGCTCTGGGCTCTGTGCTCGGCTGGGCTCGGGGCTCGGCTCGAGGCTCGGATCTGGGACCGGCTCTGGACTCGCCTCGGCTTTGGGCTGGGCTCGGGGCTCGGCTCGAGGCTCGGCTCTGTGCTCGGCTCTGGACTCGGCTCTAGGCTGGGCTCGAGGCTCTGCTCTGGGCTTGTCTGCAATCGGCTTTGGGTTAAGCTCAGGTATCGGCTCTGCTCTTGGCTCGGCTCGAGGATCAGATCGCGCCTGAACCTAGGCTCGGCTCTGGACTCGGCTCGGCTCTAGGCTGGGCTCGGGGCTCGGATCTGGGTTTGGCTCTGGACTCGGCTCGCCTCGGCTCTAGGCTGGGCTTGGGGATTGTCTCGGTCTCGTTTCGAGGCTCGGCTCTGGGCTCTGTGCTCGGCTGGGCTCGGGGCTCGGCTCGAGTTTCGGCTCTGGGCTCGGCTCTAGGCTGGGCTCTAGCCTCGGCTCGGCTCTAGGCTGGGCTCGGGGCTCGGATCTGTGTTCGGCTCTGGACTCGGCTCGCCTCGGCTCTAGGCTGGGCTTGGGGATTGTCTCGGGGCTCGTCTCGAGGCTCGGCTCTGTGCTCTGTGTTCGGCTGGGCTCGGAGCTCGGCTCGAGGTTCGGCTCTGGGCTCGGTTCTAGGCTGGGCTCTAGACTGGGCTCTGGCTCGGCTCGCCTCTAGGCTGGGCTCGGGGCTCGGATCTGGGTTCGGCTTTGACACGGCTCGCCTCGGCTCTAGGCTGCGCTTGGGGATTGTCTTGGGACTCGTCTCGAGGCTCGGCTCTGTGCTCTGTGTTCGGCTGGACTCGGGGCTCGGCTCGAGGTTCGGCTCTGGGCTCGGCTCTAGGCTGGGCTCTAGCCTCGGCTCGGCTCTAGGCTGGGCTTGGGGATTGTCTCGGGGCTCGTCTTGAGCATCGGCTATGGGCTCTGTGCTCGGCTGGGCTCGGGGCTCGGCTCGAGGTTCGGCTCAATACTCGGCTCTGGGCTCGCCTCTAGACTGGGCTCTGGCTCGGCTCGGCTCTAGGCTGGGCTCTAGGCTCGGCTCTGTGCTTGTCTGCAATCGGCTTTGTGTTAGGCTCAGTTATCGGCTCTGCTCTTGGCTCGGCTCGAGGCTCAGATCGCGCCTGAACCTGGGCTCGGCTCTGGACTCGGCTCGGCTCTAGGCTGGGCTCGGGACTCGGATCTGGGTTCGGCTCTGGACTCGGCTCGCCTAGGCTCTAGGCTGGGCTTGGGGATTGTCTCGGGGCTCGTCTCGAGGCTCGGCTCTGGGCTCTGTGCTCGGCTGGGCTCGGTGCTCGGCTCGAGGCTCGGCTCTGGGCTCGGCTCTGGACTCGGCTCGGCTCTAGGCTGGGCTCGGAGCTCGGATCTGGGTTCGGCTCTGGACTCGGCTCGCCTCGGCTCTAGGCTGGGCTTGGGGATTGTCTCGGGGCTCGTCTCGAGGCTCGGCTCTGTGCTCGGGGCTCGGCTGGGCTCGGGGCTCGGCTCGAGGCTCGGCTCTGGGCTCGGCTCTGGACTCGGCTCGGCTCTAGGCTGGGCTCGGGGTTCGGATCTGGGTTCGGCTCTGGACTCGGCTCGCCTCGGCTCTAGGCTGGGCTTGGGGATTGTCTCGGGGCTCGTCTCGAGGCTCGGCTCTGGGCTCTGTGCTCGGCTGGGCTCGGGGCTCGGCTCGAGGCTCGTCTCTGGGCTCGTCTCTAGGCTGGGCTCTCAGCTCTGTGCTCGGCTGGGCTCGGGGCTCGGCTCGAGGCTCGGCTCAATACTCGGCTCTGGGCTCGCATCTAGGCTGGGCTCTGGGCTCGGATCTGTGTTCGGCTCTGGACTCGGCTCGACTCGGCTCTAGGCTGGGCTCGGGGCTCGTATCTGGGTTCGGCTCTGGACTAGGCTCGCCTCGGCTCTAGGCCGGGCTTGGGGATTGTCTCGGGGCTCGTCTCGAGGCTCGGCTCTGGGCTCTGTGCTCGGCTGGGCTCGGGGCTCGGCTCGAGGCTCGGCTCTGGGCTCGGCTCTAGGCTGTGCTCTGGGCTCGGCTCGGCTCGAGGCTGGGCTCGGGGCTCGGATCTGGGTTCGGCTCTGGACTCGGCTCGCCTCGGCTCTAGGCTGGGCTTGGGGATTGTCTCGGGGCTCGTCTCGAGGCTCGGCTCTGGGCTCTGTGCTCGGCTGGGCTCGGGGCTCGGCTCGAGGCTCGGCTCTGGTTTCGGCTCTGGACTCGGCTCGCCTCGGCTCTAGGCTGGGCTTGGGGATTGTCTCGGGGCTCGTCTAGAGGCTCGACTCTGGGCTCTGGGCTCGGATGGGCTCTGGGCTCGGCTCGAGGTTCGGCTCTGGGCTCGGCTCTAGGTTGGGCTCTAGCCTCGGCTCGGCTCTAGGCTGGGCTCGGGGTTCGGATCTGGGTTCGGCTCTGGACTCGGCTCGCCTCGGCTCTAGGCTGGGCTTGGGGATTGTCTCGGGGCTCGTCTCGAGGCTCGGCTCTGGGCTCTGTGCTCGGCTGGGCTCGGGGCTCGGCTCGAGGTTCGGCTCTGTGCTCGGCTCTAGGCTGGGCTCTAGCCTCGGCTCGGCTCTAGGCTGGGCTCGGGGCTCGGCTCAATACTCGGCTCTGGGCTCGGCTCGGCTTTGTGTTTGGCTAGGGCTCGGATCTGGGTTCGGCTCTGGACTCGGCTCACCTCGGCTCTTGGCTGGGCTTGGGGATTGTCTCGGGGCTCGTCTCGAGGCTCGGCTCTGTGCTCTGTGTTCGGCTGGGCTCGGGGCTCGGCTCGAGTTTCGGCTCTGTGCTCGGCTCTAGGCTGGGCTCTAGCCTCGGCTCGGCTCTAGGCTGGGCTCGGGGCTCGGCTCTGGGTTCGGCTCTGGACTCGGCTCGCCTCGGCTCTAGGCTGGGCTTGGGGATTGTCTCGGGGCTCGTCTTGAGGCTCGGCTCTGGGCTCTGTGCTCGGCTCGGCTCGGGGCTCAGCTCGAGGCTCGGCTCTGTGCTCGGCTCTGGACTCAGCTCTAGGCTGGGCTCGAGGCTCGGCTCTGGGCTTGTCTGCAATCGGCTTTGGGTTGGGCTCAGGTATCGGCTCTGCTCTTGGCTCGGCTCGAGGCTCAGATCGCGCCTGAACCTGGGCTCGGCTCTGGACTCGGCTCGGCTCTAGGCTGGGCTCAGGGCTCGGATCTGGATTCGGCTCTGGACTCGGCTCGCCTCGGCTCTAGGCTGGGCTTGGGGATTGTCTCGGGGCTCGTCTCGAGGATCGGCTCTGGGCTCTGTGCTCGGCTGGGCTCGGGGCTCGGCTCGAGGCTCGGCTCTGGGCTCGGCTCTAGGCTGTGCTCTGGGCTCGGCTCGGCTCGAGGCTGGGCTCGGGGCTCGGATCTGGGTTCGGCTCTGGACTCGGCTCGCCTCGGCTCTAGGCTGGGCTTGGGGATTGTCTCGGGGCTCGTCTCGAGGCTCGGCTCTGGGCTCTGTGCTCGGCTGGGCTCGGGGCTCGGGGCTCGGCTCGAGGCTCGGCTCAATACTCGGCTCTGGGCTCGGCTCGACTTTGGGCTTGGCTAGGGCTCGGATCTGTGTTCGGCTCTGGACTCGGCTCGCCTCGGCTCTTGGCTGGGCTTGGGGATTGTCTCGGGGCTCGTCTCGAGGCTCGGCTCTGGGCTCTGTGATCGGCTGGGCTCGGGGCTCGGGGCTCGGCTCGAGGCTCGGCTCAATACTCGGCTCTGGGCTCGGCTCGGCTTTGGGCTTGGCTAGGGCTCGGATCTGGATTCGGCTCTGGACTCGGCTCGCCTCGGCTCTAGGCTGGGCTTGGGGATTGTCTCGGGGCTCGTCTCGAGGATCGGCTCTGGGATCTGTGCTCGGCTGGGCTCGGGGCTCGGTTCGAGGCTCGGCTCTGGGCTCGGCTCTAGGCTGTGCTCTGGGCTCGGCTCGGCTCGAGGCTGGGCTCGGGGCTCGGATCTGGGTTCGGCTCTGGACTCGGCTCGCCTCGGCTCTAGGCTGGGCTTGGGGATTGTCTCGGGTCTCGTCTCGAGGCTCGGCTCTGGGCTCTGTGCTCGGCTGGGCTCGGGGCTCGGGGCTCGGCTCGAGGCTCGGCTCAATACTCGGCTCTGGGCTCGGCTCGGCTTTGGGCTTGGCTAGGGCTCGGATCTGTGTTCGGCTCTGGACTCAGCTCGCCTCGGCTCTTGGCTGGGCTTGGGGATTGTCTCGGGGCTCGTCTAGAGGCTCGGCTCTGCGCTCTGAGCTCGGCTGGGCTCTGGGCTCGGCTCGAGGTTCGGCTCTGGGCTCGGCTCTAGGTTGGGCTCTAGACTCGGCTCGGCTCTAGGCTGGGCTCGGGGTTCGGATCTGGGTTCGACTCTGGACTCGGCTCGCCTCGGCTCTAGGCTGGGCTTGGGGATTGTCTCGGGGCTCGTCTCGAGGCTCGGCTCTGGGCTCTGTGATCGGCTGGGCTCGGGGCTCGGGGCTCGTATTGAGGCTCGGCTCTGGGCTCTGTGCTCGGCTGGGCTCGGGGCTCGGCTCGAGGCTCGGCTCTGTGCTCGGCTCTGGACTCGGCTCTAGGCTGGGCTCGAGGCTCGGCTCTGGGTTTGTCTGCAATCGGCTTTGGGTTAGACTCAGGTATCGGCTCTGCTCTTGGCTCGGCTCGAGGCTCAGATCGCGCCTGAACCTGGGCTCGGCTCTGGACTCGGCTCGGCTCTAGGCTGGGCTCGGGGCTCGGATCTGGGTTCGGCTCTGGACTCGGCTCGGCTCGGCTGTAGGCTGGGCTTGGGGATTGTCTCGGGTCTCGTCTCGAGGCTCGGCTCTGGGCTCTGTGCTCGGCTGGGCTCGGGGCTCGGCTCGAGGTTCGGCTCTGGGCTCGGCTCTAGGCTGGGCTCTAGCCTCGGCTCGGCTCTAGGCTGGGCTCGGGGCTCGGATCTGTGTTCGGCTCTGGACTCGGCTCGCCTCGGCTCTAGGCTGGGCTTGGGGATTGTCTCGGGGCTCGTCTCGATGCTCGGCTCTGTGCTCTGTGTTCGGCTGGGCTCGGGGCTCGGCTCGAGGTTCGGCTCTGGGCTCGGCTCTAGGCTGGGCTCTAGACTGGGCTCTGGCTCGGCTCGCCTCTAGGCTGGGCTCGGGGCTCGGATCTGGGTTCGGCTTTGGACACGGCTCGCCTCGGCTCTAGGCTGTGCTTGGGGATTGTCTTGGGACTCGTCTCGAGGCTCGGCTCTGGGCTCTGTGTTCGGCTGGGCTCGGGGCTCGGCTCGAGGTTCGGCTCTGGGCTCGGCTCTAGGCTGGGCTCTAGCCTCGGCTCGGCTCTAGGCTGGGCTTGGGGATTGTCTCGGGGCTCGTCTTGAGCATCGGCTATGGGCTCTGTGCTCGGCTGGGCTCGGGGCTCGGCTCGAGGCTCGGCTCTGGGCTCAGCTCTGGACTCGGCTCTAGGCTGGGCTCGAGGCTCGGCTCTGGGCTTGTCTGCAATCGGCTTTGGGTTGGGCTCATGTATCGGCTCTGCTCTTGGCTCGGCTCGAGGCTCAGATCGCGCCTGAATCTGGGCTCGGCTCTGGACTCGGCTCGGCTCTAGGCTGGGCTAGGGGCTCGGATCTGGGTTCGGCTCTGGACTCGGCTCGCCTGGGCTCTAGGCTGGGCTTGGGGATTGTCTCGGGGCTCGTCTCGAGGCTCGGCTCTGGGCTTTGTGCTCGGCTGGGCTCGGGGCTCGGCTCGAGGCTCGGCTCTGGGCTCGGCTCTAGGCTGGGCTCTAGCCTCGGCTCGGCTCTAGGCTGGGCTCGGGGCTCGGATCTGGGTTCGGCTCTGGACTCGGCTCGCCTCGGCTCTAGGCTGGGCTTGGGGATTGTCTCGGGGCTCGTCTCGAGGCTCGGCTCTGGGCTCTGTGCTCGGCTGGGCTCGGGGCTCGGCTCGAGGCTCGGCTCTGGGCTCGGCTCTGGACTCGACTCTAGGCTGGGCTCGAGGCTCGGCTCTGGGCTTGTCTGCAATCGGCTTTGGGTTGGGCTCAGGAATCGGCTCTGCTCTTGGCTCGGCTCGAGGCTCAGATCGCGCCTGAACCTGGGCTCGGCTCTGGACTCGGCTCGGCTCTAGGCTGGGCTCGGGGCTCGGATCTGGGTTCGGCTCTGGACTCGGCTCGCCTCGGCTCTAGGCTGGGCTTGGGGATTGTCTCGGGGATCGTCTTGAGGCTCGGCTCTGGGCTCTGTGCTCGGCTGGGCTCGGGGCTCGGCTCGAGGCTCGTCTCAATACTCGGCTCTGGGATCGCCACTAGACTGGGCTCTGACTCGGCTCGCCTCTAGGCTGGGCTCGGGGCTCGGATCTGGGTTCGGCTCTGGACTCGGTTCGCCTCGGCTCTAGGCTGGGCTTGGGGATTGTCTCGGGGCTCGTATCGAGGCTTGGCTCTGGGCTCTGTGCTCGGCTGGGCTCGGGGCTCGGCTCGAGGCTCGGCTCTGGGCTCGGCTCTAGGCTGGGCTCTGGCCTCGGCTCAATCTCTAGGCTGGGCTCGGGGCTCGGATCTGGGTTCGGCTCTGGACTCGGCTCGCCTCGACTCTAGGCTGGGCTTGGGGATTGTCTCGGGGCTCGTCTCGAGGCTCGGCTCTGGGCTCTGTGCTCGGCTGGGCTCGGGGCTCGGCTCGAGGCTCGGCTCTGGGGTCGGCTCTTGGCTGGGCTCTAGCCTCGGCTCGGCTCTATGCTCTGCTCGTTGCTCGGCTCTGGGCTCGTTCTGGACACGGATCTAAGCCGGGCTCGAGGCTCGGCTCTGGGCTTGTCTGCTCTCGGCTCTAGGCTGGGCTCGTGGCTCTGCTCTGGGCTCGACTCGGCTCTAGGCTGGCCTCGGGGCTCGGATCTGGGTTCGGCTCTGGACTCGGCTCTACTCGGCTCTAGGCTGGGCTTGGGGATTGTCTCGGGGCTCGTCTCGAGGCTCGGCTCTGGGCTCTGTGTTCGGCTGGGCTCGGGGCTTGGCTCGAGGCTCGGCTCTAGCATGGGCTCTGGTCTCGGCTCGGCTCTAGGCTGGTCTCGGGGCTCGGATCTGGGTTCGGCTCTCGACTCGGCTCGCATCGGCTCTAGGGTGGGCTTGGGGATTGTCTCGGGGATCGTCTTGAGGCTCGGCTCTGGGCTCTGTGCTCGGCTGGGCTCGGGGCTCGGCTCGAGGCTCGTCTCAATACTCGGCTCTGGGATCGCCACTAGACTGGGCCCTGGCTCGACTCGCCTCTAGGCTGGACTCGGGGCTCGGATCTGGGCTCGGCTCTGGACTTGGCTCGGCTCTAGGCTGGGCTCGGGGCTCGGATCTGGGTTCGGCTCTGGACTCGGCTCGCCTCGGCTCTAGGCTGGGCTTGGGGATTGTCTCGGGGCTCGTCTCGAGGCTCGGCTCTGGGCTCTGTGCTCGGCAGGGCTCGGGGCTTGGCTCGAGGCTCGGCTCTGGGCTCGGCTCTGGATTCGTCTCGGCTCTAGGCTGGGCCCGGGGCTCGGATCTGGGTTCGGCTCTGGACTCGGCTCGCCTCGGCTCTAGGCTGGGCTTGGGGATTGTCTCGGGGCTCGTCTCGAGGCTCGGCTCTGGGCTCTGTGTTCGGCTGGGCTCGGGGCTCGGCTCGAGGCTCGGCTCTGGGTTCGGCTCTAGGCTGGCCTCTAGACTGGGCTCTGGCTCGGCTCGCCTCTAGGCTGGGCTCGGGGCTCGGATCTGGGTTCGGCTCTGGACTCGGCTCGCCTCGGATCTAGGCTGGGCTTGGGGATTGTCTCGGGGCTCGTCTCTCGGCTCGGCTCTGTGCTCTGTGTTCGGCTGGGCTTGGGGTTCGATTCGAGGTTCGGCTCTGGGCTCGGCTGTAGGCTGGGCTCTAGCCTCGGCTCGGCTCTAGGCTGGGCTCGGGGCTCGGATCTGGGTTCGGCTCTGGACTCGGCTTGCCTCGGCTCTAGGCTGGGCTTGGGGATTGTCTCGGGGCTCGTCTCGAGGCTCGGCTCTAGGCTCTGTGCTCGGCTCGGCTTGGGGCTCGGCTCGAGGCTCGGCTCTGTGCTCGGCTCTGGACTCGGCTCTAGGCTGGGCTCGAGGCTCGGCTCTGGGCTTGTCTGCAATCGGCTTTGGGTTGGGCTCAGGGATCGGCTCTGCTCTTGGCTCGGCTCGAGGCTCAGATCGCGCCTGAACCTGGGCTCGGCTCTGGACTCGGCTCGGCTCTAGGCTAGGCTCGGGGCTCGGATCTGGGTTCGGCTCTGGACTCGGCTCGCCTGGGCTCTAGGCTGGGCTTGGGGATTGTCTCGGGGCTCGTCTCGAGGCTCGGCTCTGGGCTCTGTGCTCGGCTGGGCTCGGGGCTCGGCTCGAGGCTCGGATCTGGGACCGGCTCTGGACTCGCCTCGGCTTTGGGCTGGGCTCGGGGCTCGGCTCGAGGCTCGGCTCTGTGCTCGGCTCTGGACTCGGCTCTAGGCTGGGCTCGAGGCTCTGCTCTGGGCTTGTCTGCAATCGGCTTTGGGTTAAGCTCAGGTATCGGCTCTGCTCTTGGCTCGGCTCGAGGATCAGATCGCGCCTGAACCTAGGCTCGGCTCTGGACTCGGCTCGGCTCTAGGCTGGGCTCGGGGCTCGGATCTGGGTTTGGCTCTGGACTCGGCTCGCCTCGGCTCTAGGCTGGGCTTGGGGATTGTCTCGGTCTCGTTTCGAGGCTCGGCTCTGGGCTCTGTGCTCGGCTGGGCTCGGGGCTCGGCTCGAGTTTCGGCTCTGGGCTCGGCTCTAGGCTGGGCTCTAGCCTCGGCTCGGCTCTAGGCTGGGCTCGGGGCTCGGATCTGTGTTCGGCTCTGGACTCGGCTCGCCTCGGCTCTAGGCTGGGCTTGGGGATTGTCTCGGGGCTCGTCTCGAGGCTCGGCTCTGTGCTCTGTGTTCGGCTGGGCTCGGAGCTCGGCTCGAGGTTCGGCTCTGGGCTCGGTTCTAGGCTGGGCTCTAGACTGGGCTCTGGCTCGGCTCGCCTCTAGGCTGGGCTCGGGGCTCGGATCTGGGTTCGGCTTTGACACGGCTCGCCTCGGCTCTAGGCTGCGCTTGGGGATTGTCTTGGGACTCGTCTCGAGGCTCGGCTCTGTGCTCTGTGTTCGGCTGGACTCGGGGCTCGGCTCGAGGTTCGGCTCTGGGCTCGGCTCTAGGCTGGGCTCTAGCCTCGGCTCGGCTCTAGGCTGGGCTTGGGGATTGTCTCGGGGCTCGTCTTGAGCATCGGCTATGGGCTCTGTGCTCGGCTGGGCTCGGGGCTCGGCTCGAGGTTCGGCTCAATACTCGGCTCTGGGCTCGCCTCTAGACTGGGCTCTGGCTCGGCTCGGCTCTAGGCTGGGCTCTAGGCTCGGCTCTGTGCTTGTCTGCAATCGGCTTTGTGTTAGGCTCAGTTATCGGCTCTGCTCTTGGCTCGGCTCGAGGCTCAGATCGCGCCTGAACCTGGGCTCGGCTCTGGACTCGGCTCGGCTCTAGGCTGGGCTCGGGACTCGGATCTGGGTTCGGCTCTGGACTCGGCTCGCCTAGGCTCTAGGCTGGGCTTGGGGATTGTCTCGGGGCTCGTCTCGAGGCTCGGCTCTGGGCTCTGTGCTCGGCTGGGCTCGGTGCTCGGCTCGAGGCTCGGCTCTGGGCTCGGCTCTGGACTCGGCTCGGCTCTAGGCTGGGCTCGGAGCTCGGATCTGGGTTCGGCTCTGGACTCGGCTCGCCTCGGCTCTAGGCTGGGCTTGGGGATTGTCTCGGGGCTCGTCTCGAGGCTCGGCTCTGTGCTCGGGGCTCGGCTGGGCTCGGGGCTCGGCTCGAGGCTCGGCTCTGGGCTCGGCTCTGGACTCGGCTCGGCTCTAGGCTGGGCTCGGGGTTCGGATCTGGGTTCGGCTCTGGACTCGGCTCGCCTCGGCTCTAGGCTGGGCTTGGGGATTGTCTCGGGGCTCGTCTCGAGGCTCGGCTCTGGGCTCTGTGCTCGGCTGGGCTCGGGGCTCGGCTCGAGGCTCGTCTCTGGGCTCGTCTCTAGGCTGGGCTCTCAGCTCTGTGCTCGGCTGGGCTCGGGGCTCGGCTCGAGGCTCGGCTCAATACTCGGCTCTGGGCTCGCATCTAGGCTGGGCTCTGGGCTCGGATCTGTGTTCGGCTCTGGACTCGGCTCGACTCGGCTCTAGGCTGGGCTCGGGGCTCGTATCTGGGTTCGGCTCTGGACTAGGCTCGCCTCGGCTCTAGGCCGGGCTTGGGGATTGTCTCGGGTCTCGTCTCGAGGCTCGGCTCTGGGCTCTGTGCTCGGCTGGGCTCGAGGCTCGGCTCTGGGCTTGTCTGCAATCGGCTTTGGGTTGGGCTCAGGTATCGGCTCTGCTCTTGGCTCGGCTCGAGGCTCAGATCGCGCCTGAACCTGGGCTCGGCTCTGGACTCGGCTCGGCTCTAGGCTGGGCTCAGGGCTCGGATCTGGATTCGGCTCTGGACTCGGCTCGCCTCGGCTCTAGGCTGGGCTTGGGGATTGTCTCGGGGCTCGTCTCGAGGATCGGCTCTGGGCTCTGTGCTCGGCTGGGCTCGGGGCTCGGCTCGAGGCTCGGCTCTGGGCTCGGCTCTAGGCTGTGCTCTGGGCTCGGCTCGGCTCGAGGCTGGGCTCGGGGCTCGGATCTGGGTTCGGCTCTGGACTCGGCTCGCCTCGGCTGTAGGCTGGGCTTGGGGATTGTCTCGGGTCTCGTCTCGAGGCTCGGCTCTGGGCTCTGTGCTCGGCTGGGCTCGGGGCTCGGGGCTCGGCTCGAGGCTCGGCTCAATACTCGGCTCTGGGCTCGGCTCGGCTTTGGGCTTGGCTAGGGCTCGGATCTGTGTTCGGCTCTGGACTCGGCTCGCCTCGGCTCTTGGCTGGGCTTGGGGATTGTCTCGGGACTCGTCTAGAGGCTCGGCTCTGCGCTCTGAGCTCGGCTGGTCTCTGGGCTCGGCTCGAGGTTCGGCTCTGGGCTCGACTCTAGGTTGGGCTCTAGCCTCGGCTCGGCTCTAGGCTGGGCTCGGGGTTCGGATCTGGGTTCGGCTCTGGACTCGGCTCGCCTCGGCTCTAGGCTGGGCTTGGGGATTGTCTCGGGGCTCGTCTCGAGGCTCGGCTCTGGGCTCTGTGATCGGCTGGGCTCGGGGCTCGGGGCTCGGCTCGAGGCTCGGCTCAATACTCGGCTCTGGGCTCGGCTCGGCTTTGGGCTTGGCTAGGGCTCGGATCTGGATTCGGCTCTGGACTCGGCTCGCCTCGGCTCTAGGCTGGGCTTGGGGATTGTCTCGGGGCTCGTCTCGAGGATCGGCTCTGGGATCTGTGCTCGGCTGGGCTCGGGGCTCGGTTCGAGGCTCGGCTCTGGGCTCGGCTCTAGGCTGTGCTCTGGGCTCGGCTCGGCTCGAGGCTGGGCTCGGGGCTCGGATCTGGGTTCGGCTCTGGACTCGGCTCGCCTCGGCTCTAGGCTGGGCTTGGGGATTGTCTCGGGTCTCGTCTCGAGGCTCGGCTCTGGGCTCTGTGCTCGGCTGGGCTCGGGGCTCGGGGCTCGGCTCGAGGCTCGGCTCAATACTCGGCTCTGGGCTCAGCTCGGCTTTGGGCTTGGCTAGGGCTCGGATCTGTGTTCGGCTCTGGACTCAGCTCGCCTCGGCTCTTGGCTGGGCTTGGGGATTGTCTCGGGGCTCGTCTAGAGGCTCGGCTCTGGGCTCTGTGCTCGGCTGGGCTCGGGGCTCGGCTCGAGGCTCGGCTCTGTGCTCGGCTCTGGACTCGGCTCTAGGCTGGGCTCGAGGCTCGGCTCTGGGTTTGTCTGCAATCGGCTTTGGGTTAGACTCAGGTATCGGCTCTGCTCTTGGCTCGGCTCGAGGCTCAGATCGCGCCTGAACCTGGGCTCTGCTCTGGACTCGGCTCGGCTCTAGGCTGGGCTCGGGGCTCGGATCTGGATTCGGCTCTGGACTCGGCTCGCCTCGGCTCTAGGCTGGGCTTGGGGATTGTCTCGGGGCTCGTCTCGAGGCTCGGCTCTGGGCTCTGTGCTCGGCTGGGCTCGGGGCTCGGCTCGAGGTTCGGCTCTGGGCTCGGCTCTAGGCTGGGCTTAAGCCTCGGCTCGGCTCTAGGCTGGGCTCGGGGCTCGGATCTGGGTTCGGCTCTGGACTCGGCTCTGGACTCGGCTCTAGTCTGTGCTCGAGGCTCGGCTCTGGGCTTGTCTGCAGTCGGCTTTGGGTTAGGCTCAGGTATCGGCTCTGCTCTTGGCTCGGCTCGAGGCTCAGATCGCGCCTGAACCTGGGCTCGGCTCTGGACTCGGCTCGGCTCTAGGCTGGGCTCGGGGCTCGGATCTGGGTTCGGCTCTGGACTCGGCTCGCCTCGGCTGTAGGCTGGGCTTGGGGATTGTCTCGGGTCTCGTCTCGAGGCTCGGCTCTGGGCTCTGTGCTCGGCTGGGCTCGGGGCTCGTCTCGAGGCTCGGCTCTGGGCTCGGCTCTAGGCTGGGCTCTAGCCTCGGCTCGGCTCTAGGCTGGGCTCGGGGCTCGGCTCTGGGTTCGGCTCTGGACTCGGCTCGCCTCGGCTCTAGGCTGGGCTTGGGGATTTTCTCGGGGCTCGTCTTGAGCATCGGCTATGGGCTCTGTGCTCGGCTGGGCTCGGGGCTCGGCTCGAGGCTCGGCTCTGTGCTCGGCTCTGGACTCGGCTCTAGGCTGGGCTCGAGGCTCGGCTCTGGGCTTGTCTGCAATCGGCTTTGGGTTGGGCTCAGGTATTGGCTCTGCTCTTGGCTCGGCTCGAGGCTCAGATCGCGCCTGAACCTGGGCTCGGCTCTGGACTCGGCTCGGCTCTAGGCTGGGCTCAGGGCTCGGATCCGGATTCGGCTCTGGACTCGGCTCGCCTCGGCTCTAGGCTGGGCTTGGGGATTGTCTCGGGGCTCGTCTCGAGGCTCGGCTCTGAGCTCTGTGCTCGGCTGGGTTCGGGGCTCGGCTCGAGGCTCGGCTCTGGGCTCGGCTCTAGGCTGTGCTCTGGGCTCGGCTCGGCTCGAGGCTGGGCTCGGGGCTCGGATCTGGGTTCGGCTCTGGACTCGGCTCGCCTCGGCTCTAGGCTGGGCTTGGGGATTGTCTCGGGGCTCGTCTCGAGGCTCGGCTCTGGGCTCTGTGCTCGGCTGGGCTCGGGGCTCGGCTCGAGGCTCGGCTCTGGTTTCGGCTCTGGACTCGGCTCGCCTCGGCTCTAGGCTGGGCTTGGGGATTGTCTCGGGGCTCGTCTAGAGGCTCGACTCTGGGCTCTGGGCTCGGATGGGCTCTGGGCTCGGCTCGAGGTTCGGCTCTGGGCTCGGCTCTAGGTTGGGCTCTAGCCTCGGCTCGGCTCTAGGCTGGGCTCGGGGTTCGGATCTGGGTTCGGCTCTGGACTCGGCTCGCCTCGGCTCTAGGCTGGGCTTGGGGATTGTCTCGGGGCTCGTCTCGAGGCTCGGCTCTGGGCTCTGTGCTCGGCTGGGCTCGGGGCTCGGCTCGAGGTTCGGCTCTGTGCTCGGCTCTAGGCTGGGCTCTAGCCTCGGCTCGGCTCTAGGCTGGGCTCGGGGCTCGGCTCAATACTCGGCTCTGGGCTCGGCTCGGCTTTGTGTTTGGCTAGGGCTCGGATCTGGGTTCGGCTCTGGACTCGGCTCGCCTCGGCTCTTGGCTGGGCTTGGGGATTGTCTCGGGGCTCGTCTCGAGGCTCGGCTCTGTGCTCTGTGTTCGGCTGGGCTCGGGGCTCGGCTCGAGGTTCGGCTCTGTGCTCGGCTCTAGGCTGGGCTCTAGCCTCGGCTCGGCTCTAGGCTGGGCTCGGGGCTCGGCTCTGGGTTCGGCTCTGGACTCGGCTCGCCTCGGCTCTAGGCTGGGCTTGGGGATTGTCTCGGGGCTCGTCTTGATCATCGGCTATGGGCTCTGTGCTCGGCTGGGCTCGGGGCTCAGCTCGAGGCTCGGCTCTGTGCTCGGCTCTGGACTCAGCTCTAGGCTGGGCTCGAGGCTCGGCTCTGGGCTTGTCTGCAATCGGCTTTGGGTTGGGCTCAGGTATCGGCTCTGCTCTTGGCTCGGCTCGAGGCTCAGATCGCGCCTGAACCTGGGCTCGGCTCTGGACTCGGCTCGGCTCTAGGCTGGGCTCAGGGCTCGGATCTGGATTCGGCTCTGGACTCGGCTCGCCTCGGCTCTAGGCTGGGCTTGGGGATTGTCTCGGGGCTCGTCTCGAGGATCGGCTCTGGGCTCTGTGCTCGGCTGGGCTCGGGGCTCGGCTCGAGGCTCGGCTCTGGGCTCGGCTCTAGGCTGTGCTCTGGGCTCGGCTCGGCTCGAGGCTGGGCTCGGGGCTCGGATCTGGGTTCGGCTCTGGACTCGGCTCGCCTCGGCTCTAGGCTGGGCTTGGGGATTGTCTCGGGGCTCGTCTCGAGGCTCGGCTCTGGGCTCTGTGCTCGGCTGGGCTCGGGGCTCGGGGCTCGGCTCGAGGCTCGGCTCAATACTCGGCTCTGGGCTCGGCTCGGCTTTGGGCTTGGCTAGGGCTCGGATCTGTGTTCGGCTCTGGACTCGGCTCGCCTCGGCTCTTGGCTGGGCTTGGGGATTGTCTCGGGACTCGTCTAGAGGCTCGGCTCTGCGCTCTGAGCTCGGCTGGTCTCTGGGCTCGGCTCGAGGTTCGGCTCTGGGCTCGACTCTAGGTTGGGCTCTAGCCTCGGCTCGGCTCTAGGCTGGGCTCGGGGTTCGGATCTGGGTTCGGCTCTGGACTCGGCTCGCCTCGGCTCTAGGCTGGGCTTGGGGATTGTCTCGGGGCTCGTCTCGAGGCTCGGCTCTGGGCTCTGTGATCGGCTGGGCTCGGGGCTCGGGGCTCGGCTCGAGGCTCGGCTCAATACTCGGCTCTGGGCTCGGCTCGGCTTTGGGCTTGGCTAGGGCTCGGATCTGGATTCGGCTCTGGACTCGGCTCGCCTCGGCTCTAGGCTGGGCTTGGGGATTGTCTCGGGGCTCGTCTCGAGGATCGGCTCTGGGATCTGTGCTCGGCTGGGCTCGGGGCTCGGTTCGAGGCTCGGCTCTGGGCTCGGCTCTAGGCTGTGCTCTGGGCTCGGCTCGGCTCGAGGCTGGGCTCGGGGCTCGGATCTGGGTTCGGCTCTGGACTCGGCTCGCCTCGGCTCTAGGCTGGGCTTGGGGATTGTCTCGGGTCTCGTCTCGAGGCTCGGCTCTGGGCTCTGTGCTCGGCTGGGCTCGGGGCTCGGGGCTCGGCTCGAGGCTCGGCTCAATACTCGGCTCTGGGCTCGGCTCGGCTTTGGGCTTGGCTAGGGCTCGGATCTGTGTTCGGCTCTGGACTCAGCTCGCCTCGGCTCTTGGCTGGGCTTGGGGATTGTCTCGGGGCTCGTCTAGAGGCTCGGCTCTGGGCTCTGTGCTCGGCTGGGCTCGGGGCTCGGCTCGAGGCTCGGCTCTGTGCTCGGCTCTGGACTCGGCTCTAGGCTGGGCTCGAGGCTCGGCTCTGGGTTTGTCTGCAATCGGCTTTGGGTTAGACTCAGGTATCGGCTCTGCTCTTGGCTCGGCTCGAGGCTCAGATCGCGCCTGAACCTGGGCTCCGCTCTGGACTCGGCTCGGCTCTAGGCTGGGCTCGGGGCTCGGATCTGGATTCGGCTCTGGACGCGGCTCGCCTCGGCTCTAGGCTGGGCTTGGGGATTGTCTCGGGGCTCGTCTCGAGGCTCGGCTCTGGGCTCTGTGCTCGGCTGGGCTCGGGGCTCGGCTCGAGGTTCGGCTCTGGGCTCGGCTCTAGGCTGGGCTTAAGCCTCGGCTCGGCTCTAGGCTGGGCTCGGGGCTCGGATCTGGGTTCGGCTCTGGACTCGGCTCGCCTCGGCTCTAGGCTGGGCTTGGGGATTGTCTCGGGGCTCGTCTCGAGGCTCGGCTCTGGGCTCGGCTCTGGACTCGGCTCTAGTCTGTGCTCGAGGCTCGGCTCTGGGCTTGTCTGCAGTCGGCTTTGGGTTAGGCTCAGGTATCGGCTCTGCTCTTGGCTCGGCTCGAGGCTCAGATCGCGCCTGAACCTGGGCTCGGCTCTGGACTCGGCTCGGCTCTAGGCTGGGCTCGGGGCTCGGATCTGGGTTCGGCTCTGGACTCGGCTCGCCTCGGCTGTAGGCTGGGCTTGGGGATTGTCTCGGGTCTCGTCTCGAGGCTCGGCTCTGGGCTCTGTGCTCGGCTGGGCTCGGGGCTCGGCTCGAGGTTCGGCTCTGGGCTCGGCTCTAGGCTGGGCTCTAGCCTCGGCTCGGCTCGAGGCTGGGCTCGGGGCTCTGATCTGTGTTCGGCTCTGGACTCGGCTCGCCTCGGCTCTAGGCTGGGCTTGGGGATTGTCTCGGGGCTCGTCTCGATGCTCGGCTCTGTGCACTGTGTTCGGCTGGGCTCGGGGCTCGGCTCGAGGTTCGGCTCTGGGCTCGGCTCTAGGCTGGGCTCTAGACTGGGCTCTGGCTCGGCTCGCCTCTAGGCTGGGCTCGGGGCTCGGATCTGGGTTCGGCTTTGGACACGGCTCGCCTCGGCTCTAGGCTGTGCTTGGGGATTGTCTTGGGACTCGTCTCGAGGCTCGGCTCTGGGCTCTGTGTTCGGCTGGGCTCGGGGCTCGGCTCGAGGTTCGGCTCTGGGCTCGGCTCTAGGCTGGGCTCTAGCCTCGGCTCGGCTCTAGGCTGGGCTTGGGGATTGTCTCGGGGCTCGTCTTGAGCATCGGCTATGGGCTCTGTGCTCGGCTGGGCTCGGGGCTCGGCTCGAGGCTCAGATCGCGCCTGAACCTGGGCTCGGCTCTGGACTCGGCTCGGCTCTAGGCTGGGCTCAGGGCTCGGATCTGGATTCGGCTCTGGACTCGGCTCGCCTCGGCTCTAGGCTGGGCTTGGGGATTGTCTCGGGGCTCGTCTCGAGGATCGGCTCTGGGCTCTGTGCTCGGCTGGGCTCGGGGCTCGGCTCGAGGCTCGGCTCTGGGCTCGGCTCTAGGCTGTGCTCTGGGCTCGGCTCGGCTCGAGGCTGGGCTCGGGGCTCGGATCTGGGTTCGGCTCTGGACTCGGCTCGCCTCGGCTGTAGGCTGGGCTTGGGGATTGTCTCGGGTCTCGTCTCGAGGCTCGGCTCTGGGCTCTGTGCTCGGCTGGGCTCGGGGCTCGGGGCTCGGCTCGAGGCTCGGCTCAATACTCGGCTCTGGGCTCGGCTCGGCTTTGGGCTTGGCTAGGGCTCGGATCTGTGTTCGGCTCTGGACTCGGCTCGCCTCGGCTCTTGGCTGGGCTTGGGGATTGTCTCGGGACTCGTCTAGAGGCTCGGCTCTGCGCTCTGAGCTCGGCTGGTCTCTGGGCTCGGCTCGAGGTTCGGCTCTGGGCTCGACTCTAGGTTGGGCTCTAGCCTCGGCTCGGCTCTAGGCTGGGCTCGGGGTTCGGATCTGGGTTCGGCTCTGGACTCGGCTCGCCTCGGCTCTAGGCTGGGCTTGGGGATTGTCTCGGGGCTCGTCTCGAGGCTCGGCTCTGGGCTCTGTGATCGGCTGGGCTCGGGGCTCGGGGCTCGGCTCGAGGCTCGGCTCAATACTCGGCTCTGGGCTCGGCTCGGCTTTGGGCTTGGCTAGGGCTCGGATCTGGATTCGGCTCTGGACTCGGCTCGCCTCGGCTCTAGGCTGGGCTTGGGGATTGTCTCGGGGCTCGTCTCGAGGATCGGCTCTGGGATCTGTGCTCGGCTGGGCTCGGGGCTCGGTTCGAGGCTCGGCTCTGGGCTCGGCTCTAGGCTGTGCTCTGGGCTCGGCTCGGCTCGAGGCTGGGCTCGGGGCTCGGATCTGGGTTCGGCTCTGGACTCGGCTCGCCTCGGCTCTAGGCTGGGCTTGGGGATTGTCTCGGGTCTCGTCTCGAGGCTCGGCTCTGGGCTCTGTGCTCGGCTGGGCTCGGGGCTCGGGGCTCGGCTCGAGGCTCGGCTCAATACTCGGCTCTGGGCTCAGCTCGGCTTTGGGCTTGGCTAGGGCTCGGATCTGTGTTCGGCTCTGGACTCAGCTCGCCTCGGCTCTTGGCTGGGCTTGGGGATTGTCTCGGGGCTCGTCTAGAGGCTCGGCTCTGGGCTCTGTGCTCGGCTGGGCTCGGGGCTCGGCTCGAGGCTCGGCTCTGTGCTCGGCTCTGGACTCGGCTCTAGGCTGGGCTCGAGGCTCGGCTCTGGGTTTGTCTGCAATCGGCTTTGGGTTAGACTCAGGTATCGGCTCTGCTCTTGGCTCGGCTCGAGGCTCAGATCGCGCCTGAACCTGGGCTCTGCTCTGGACTCGGCTCGGCTCTAGGCTGGGCTCGGGGCTCGGATCTGGATTCGGCTCTGGACTCGGCTCGCCTCGGCTCTAGGCTGGGCTTGGGGATTGTCTCGGGGCTCGTCTCGAGGCTCGGCTCTGGGCTCTGTGCTCGGCTGGGCTCGGGGCTCGGCTCGAGGTTCGGCTCTGGGCTCGGCTCTAGGCTGGGCTTAAGCCTCGGCTCGGCTCTAGGCTGGGCTCGGGGCTCGGATCTGGGTTCGGCTCTGGACTCGGCTCTGGACTCGGCTCTAGTCTGTGCTCGAGGCTCGGCTCTGGGCTTGTCTGCAGTCGGCTTTGGGTTAGGCTCAGGTATCGGCTCTGCTCTTGGCTCGGCTCGAGGCTCAGATCGCGCCTGAACCTGGGCTCGGCTCTGGACTCGGCTCGGCTCTAGGCTGGGCTCGGGGCTCGGATCTGGGTTCGGCTCTGGACTCGGCTCGCCTCGGCTGTAGGCTGGGCTTGGGGATTGTCTCGGGTCTCGTCTCGAGGCTCGGCTCTGGGCTCTGTGCTCGGCTGGGCTCGGGGCTCGTCTCGAGGCTCGGCTCTGGGCTCGGCTCTAGGCTGGGCTCTAGCCTCGGCTCGGCTCTAGGCTGGGCTCGGGGCTCGGCTCTGGGTTCGGCTCTGGACTCGGCTCGCCTCGGCTCTAGGCTGGGCTTGGGGATTTTCTCGGGGCTCGTCTTGAGCATCGGCTATGGGCTCTGTGCTCGGCTGGGCTCGGGGCTCGGCTCGAGGCTCGGCTCTGTGCTCGGCTCTGGACTCGGCTCTAGGCTGGGCTCGAGGCTCGGCTCTGGGCTTGTCTGCAATCGGCTTTGGGTTGGGCTCAGGTATTGGCTCTGCTCTTGGCTCGGCTCGAGGCTCAGATCGCGCCTGAACCTGGGCTCGGCTCTGGACTCGGCTCGGCTCTAGGCTGGGCTCAGGGCTCGGATCCGGATTCGGCTCTGGACTCGGCTCGCCTCGGCTCTAGGCTGGGCTTGGGGATTGTCTCGGGGCTCGTCTCGAGGCTCGGCTCTGAGCTCTGTGCTCGGCTGGGTTCGGGGCTCGGCTCGAGGCTCGGCTCTGGGCTCGGCTCTAGGCTGTGCTCTGGGCTCGGCTCGGCTCGAGGCTGGGCTCGGGGCTCGGATCTGGGTTCGGCTCTGGACTCGGCTCGCCTCGGCTCTAGGCTGGGCTTGGGGATTGTCTCGGGGCTCGTCTCGAGGCTCGGCTCTGGGCTCTGTGCTCGGCTGGGCTCGGGGCTCGGCTCGAGGCTCGGCTCTGATTTCGGCTCTGGACTCGGCTCGCCTCGGCTCTAGGCTGGGCTTGGGGATTGTCTCGGGGCTCGTCTAGAGGCTCGACTCTGGGCTCTGGGCTCGGATGGGCTCTGGGCTCGGCTCGAGGTTCGGCTCTGGGCTCGGCTCTAGGTTGGGCTCTAGCCTCGGCTCGGCTCTAGGCTGGGCTCGGGGTTCGGATCTGGGTTCGGCTCTGGACTCGGCTCGCCTTGGCTCTAGGCTGGGCTTGGGGATTGTCTCGGGGCTCGTCTCGAGGCTCGGCTCTGGGCTCTGTGCTCGGCTGGGCTCGGGGCTCGGCTCGAGGTTCGGCTCTGTGCTCGGCTCTAGGCTGGGCTCTAGCCTCGGCTCGGCTCTAGGCTGGGCTCGGGGCTCGGCTCAATACTCGGCTCTGGGCTCGGCTCGGCTTTGTGTTTGGCTAGGGCTCGGATCTGGGTTCGGCTCTGGACTCGGCTCGCCTCGGCTCTTGGCTGGGCTTGGGGATTGTCTCGGGGCTCGTCTCGAGGCTCGGCTCTGTGCTCTGTGTTCGGCTGGGCTCGGGGCTCGGCTCGAGGTTCGGCTCTGTGCTCGGCTCTAGGCTGGGCTCTAGCCTCGGCTCGGCTCTAGGCTGGGCTCGGGGCTCGGCTCTGGGTTCGGCTCTGGACTCGGCTCGCCTCGGCTCTAGGCTGGGCTTGGGGATTGTCTCGGGGCTCGTCTTGATCATCGGCTATGGGCTCTGTGCTCGGCTGGGCTCGGGGCTCAGCTCGAGGCTCGGCTCTGTGCTCGGCTCTGGACTCAGCTCTAGGCTGGGCTCGAGGCTCGGCTCTGGGCTTGTCTGCAATCGGCTTTGGGTTGGGCTCAGGTATCGGCTCTGCTCTTGGCTCGGCTCGAGGCTCAGATCGCGCCTGAACCTGGGCTCGGCTCTGGACTCGGCTCGGCTCTAGGCTGGGCTCAGGGCTCGGATCTGGATTCGGCTCTGGACTCGGCTCGCCTCGGCTCTAGGCTGGGCTTGGGGATTGTCTCGGGGCTCGTCTCGAGGATCGGCTCTGGGCTCTGTGCTCGGCTGGGCTCGGGGCTCGGCTCGAGGCTCGGCTCTGGGCTCGGCTCTAGGCTGTGCTCTGGGCTCGGCTCGGCTCGAGGCTGGGCTCGGGGCTCGGATCTGGGTTCGGCTCTGGACTCGGCTCGCCTCGGCTCTAGGCTGGGCTTGGGGATTGTCTCGGGGCTCGTCTCGAGGCTCGGCTCTGGGCTCTGTGCTCGGCTGGGCTCGGGGCTCGGGGCTCGGCTCGAGGCTCGGCTCAATACTCGGCTCTGGGCTCGGCTCGGCTTTGGGCTTGGCTAGGGCTCGGATCTGTGTTCGGCTCTGGACTCGGCTCGCCTCGGCTCTTGGCTGGGCTTGGGGATTGTCTCGGGACTCGTCTAGAGGCTCGGCTCTGCGCTCTGAGCTCGGCTGGTCTCTGGGCTCGGCTCGAGGTTCGGCTCTGGGCTCGACTCTAGGTTGGGCTCTAGCCTCGGCTCGGCTCTAGGCTGGGCTCGGGGTTCGGATCTGGGTTCGGCTCTGGACTCGGCTCGCCTCGGCTCTAGGCTGGGCTTGGGGATTGTCTCGGGGCTCGTCTCGAGGCTCGGCTCTGGGCTCTGTGATCGGCTGGGCTCGGGGCTCGGGGCTCGGCTCGAGGCTCGGCTCAATACTCGGCTCTGGGCTCGGCTCGGCTTTGGGCTTGGCTAGGGCTCGGATCTGGATTCGGCTCTGGACTCGGCTCGCCTCGGCTCTAGGCTGGGCTTGGGGATTGTCTCGGGGCTCGTCTCGAGGATCGGCTCTGGGATCTGTGCTCGGCTGGGCTCGGGGCTCGGTTCGAGGCTCGGCTCTGGGCTCGGCTCTAGGCTGTGCTCTGGGCTCGGCTCGGCTCGAGGCTGGGCTCGGGGCTCGGATCTGGGTTCGGCTCTGGACTCGGCTCGCCTCGGCTCTAGGCTGGGCTTGGGGATTGTCTCGGGTCTCGTCTCGAGGCTCGGCTCTGGGCTCTGTGCTCGGCTGGGCTCGGGGCTCGGGGCTCGGCTCGAGGCTCGGCTCAATACTCGGCTCTGGGCTCGGCTCGGCTTTGGGCTTGGCTAGGGCTCGGATCTGTGTTCGGCTCTGGACTCAGCTCGCCTCGGCTCTTGGCTGGGCTTGGGGATTGTCTCGGGGCTCGTCTAGAGGCTCGGCTCTGGGCTCTGTGCTCGGCTGGGCTCGGGGCTCGGCTCGAGGCTCGGCTCTGTGCTCGGCTCTGGACTCGGCTCTAGGCTGGGCTCGAGGCTCGGCTCTGGGTTTGTCTGCAATCGGCTTTGGGTTAGACTCAGGTATCGGCTCTGCTCTTGGCTCGGCTCGAGGCTCAGATCGCGCCTGAACCTGGGCTCCGCTCTGGACTCGGCTCGGCTCTAGGCTGGGCTCGGGGCTCGGATCTGGATTCGGCTCTGGACTCGGCTCGCCTCGGCTCTAGGCTGGGCTTGGGGATTGTCTCGGGGCTCGTCTCGAGGCTCGGCTCTGGGCTCTGTGCTCGGCTGGGCTCGGGGCTCGGCTCGAGGTTCGGCTCTGGGCTCGGCTCTAGGCTGGGCTTAAGCCTCGGCTCGGCTCTAGGCTGGGCTCGGGGCTCGGA
The DNA here is from genome assembly GCF_965140245.1 of Athene noctua. Taxonomy (NCBI): domain Eukaryota; kingdom Metazoa; phylum Chordata; class Aves; order Strigiformes; family Strigidae; genus Athene; species Athene noctua. Next base: position 25,429,869 of record NC_134046.1, on the reverse strand, counting down.
TCTGGGTTCGGCTCTGGACTCGGCTCGCCTCGGCTCTAGGCTGGGCTTGGGGATTGTCTCGGGGCTCGTCTCGAGGCTCGGCTCTGGGCTCGGCTCTGGACTCGGCTCTAGTCTGTGCTCGAGGCTCGGCTCTGGGCTTGTCTGCAGTCGGCTTTGGGTTAGGCTCAGGTATCGGCTCTGCTCTTGGCTCGGCTCGAGGCTCAGATCGCGCCTGAACCTGGGCTCGGCTCTGGACTCGGCTCGGCTCTAGGCTGGGCTCGGGGCTCGGATCTGGGTTCGGCTCTGGACTCGGCTCGCCTCGGCTGTAGGCTGGGCTTGGGGATTGTCTCGGGTCTCGTCTCGAGGCTCGGCTCTGGGCTCTGTGCTCGGCTGGGCTCGGGGCTCGGCTCGAGGTTCGGCTCTGGGCTCGGCTCTAGGCTGGGCTCTAGCCTCGGCTCGGCTCGAGGCTGGGCTCGGGGCTCTGATCTGTGTTCGGCTCTGGACTCGGCTCGCCTCGGCTCTAGGCTGGGCTTGGGGATTGTCTCGGGGCTCGTCTCGATGCTCGGCTCTGTGCACTGTGTTCGGCTGGGCTCGGGGCTCGGCTCGAGGTTCGGCTCTGGGCTCGGCTCTAGGCTGGGCTCTAGACTGGGCTCTGGCTCGGCTCGCCTCTAGGCTGGGCTCGGGGCTCGGATCTGGGTTCGGCTTTGGACACGGCTCGCCTCGGCTCTAGGCTGTGCTTGGGGATTGTCTTGGGACTCGTCTCGAGGCTCGGCTCTGGGCTCTGTGTTCGGCTGGGCTCGGGGCTCGGCTCGAGGTTCGGCTCTGGGCTCGGCTCTAGGCTGGGCTCTAGCCTCGGCTCGGCTCTAGGCTGGGCTTGGGGATTGTCTCGGGGCTCGTCTTGAGCATCGGCTATGGGCTCTGTGCTCGGCTGGGCTCGGGGCTCGGCTCGAGCCTCGGCTCTGGGCTCAGCTCTGGACTCGGCTCTAGGCTGGGCTCGAGGCTCGGCTCTGGGCTTGTCTGCAATCGGCTTTGGGTTGGGCTCATGTATCGGCTCTGCTCTTGGCTCGGCTCGAGGCTCAGATCGCGCCTGAATCTGGGCTCGGCTCTGGACTCGGCTCGGCTCTAGGCTGGGCTAGGGGCTCGGATCTGGGTTCGGCTCTGGACTCGGCTCGCCTGGGCTCTAGGCTGGGCTTGGGGATTGTCTCGGGGCTCGTCTCGAGGCTCGGCTCTGGGCTTTGTGCTCGGCTGGGCTCGGGGCTCGGCTCGAGGCTCGGCTCTGGGCTCGGCTCTAGGCTGGGCTCTAGCCTCGGCTCGGCTCTAGGCTGGGCTCGGGGCTCGGATCTGGGTTCGGCTCTGGACTCGGCTCGCCTCGGCTCTAGGCTGGGCTTGGGGATTGTCTCGGGGCTCGTCTCGAGGCTCGGCTCTGGGCTCTGTGCTCGGCTTGGCTCGGGGCTCGGCTCGAGGCTCGGCTCTGGGCTCGGCTCTGGACTCGGCTCTAGGCTGGGCTCGAGGCTCGGCTCTGGGCTTGTCTGCAATCGGCTTTGGGTTGGGCTCAGGAATCGGCTCTGCTCTTGGCTCGGCTCGAGGCTCAGATCGCGCCTGAATCTGGGCTCGGCTCTGGACTCGGCTCGGCTCTAGGCTGGGCTCGGGGCTCGGATCTGGGTTCGGCTCTGGACTCGGCTCGCCTCGGCTCTAGGCTGGGCTTGGGGATTGTCTCGGGGATCGTCTTGAGGCTCGGCTCTGGGCTCTGTGCTCGGCTGGGCTCGGGGCTCGGCTCGAGGCTCGTCTCAATACTCGGCTCTGGGATCGCCACTAGACTGGGCTCTGACTCGGCTCGCCTCTAGGCTGGGCTCGGGGCTCGGATCTGGGCTTGTCTGCAATCGGCTTTGTGTTAGGCTCAGTTATCGCCTCTGCTCTTGGCTCGGCTCGAGGCTCAGATCGCGCCTGAACCTGGGCTCGGCTCTGGACTCGGCTCGGCTCTAGGCTGGGCTCGGGACTCGGATCTGGGTTCGGCTCTGGACTCGACTCGCCTAGGCTCTAGGCTGGGCTTGGGGATTGTCTCGGGGCTCGTCTCGAGGCTCGGCTCTGGGCTCTGTGCTCGGCTGGGCTCGGGGCTCGGCTCGAGGCTCGGCTCTGGGCTCGGCTCTGGACTCGGCTCGGCTCTAGGCTGGGCTCGGGGCTCGGATCTGGGTTCGGCTCTGGACTCGGCTCGCCTCGGCTCTAGGCTGGGCTTGGGGATTGTCTCGGGGCTCGTCTCGAGGCTCGGCTCTGTGCTCGGGGCTCGGCTGGGCTCGGGGCTCGGCTCGAGGCTCGGCTCTGGGCTCGGCTCTGGACTCGGCTCGGCTCTAGGCTGGGCTCGGGGTTCGGATCTGGGTTCGGCTCTGGAGTCGGCTCGCCTCGGCTCTAGGCTGGGCTTGGGGATTGTCTCGGGGCTCGTCTCGAGGCTCGGCTCTGGGCTCTGTGCTCGGCTGGGCTCGGGGCTCGGCTCGAGGCTCGTCTCTGGGCTCGTCTCTAGGCTGGGCTCTCAGCTCTGTGCTCGGCTGGGCTCGGGGCTCGGCTCGAGGCTCGGCTCAATACTCGGCTCTGGGCTCGCATCTAGGCTGGGCTCTGGGCTCGGATCTGTGTTCGGCTCTGGACTCGGCTCGACTCGGCTCTAGGCTGGGCTCGGGGCTCGTATCTGGGTTCGGCTCTGGACTCGGCTCGCCTCGGCTCTAGGCCGGGCTTGGGGATTGTCTCGGGGCTCGTCTCGAGGCTCGGCTCTGGGCTCTGTGCTCGGCTGGGCTCGGGGCTCGGCTCGAGGCTCGGCTCTGGGCTCGGCTCTGGACTCGGCTCTAGGCTGGGCTCGAGGCTCAGCTCAGGGATTGGCTGCTCTCGGCTTTGAGCTGGGCTCAGGGATCTGCTCTGCTCTTGGCTCGGCTCGAGGCTCCGATCGCGCCCGACTCTGGGCTCTGCTCTGGACTCTTCTCGGCTCTAGGCTGGGCTTGGGGCTCGGATCTGGGTTCGGCTCTGGACTCGGCTCGCCTCGGCTCTACGCTGGGCTTGATGATTGTCTCGGGGCTCGTCTCGAGGCTCAGCTCTGGGCTCTGTGCTCGGCTGGGCTCGGGGCTCGGCTCGAGGCTCGGCTCTGGGCTCGGCTCTGGACTCGGCTCGGCTCTAGGCTGGGCTCGGGGCTCGGATCTGGGTTCGGCTCTGGACTCGGCTCGCCTCGGCTCTAGGCTGGGCTTGGGGATTGTCTCGGGGCTCGTCTCGAGGCTCGACTCTGTGCTCGGGGCTCGGCTGGGCTCGGGGCTCGGCTCGAGGCTCGGCTCTGGGCTCGGCTCTGGACTCGGCTCGGCTCTAGGCTGGGCTCGGGGTTCGGATCTGGGTTCGGCTCTGGACTCGGCTCGCCTCGGCTCTAGGCTGGGCTTGGGGATTGTCTCGGGGCTCGTCTCGAGGCTCGGCTCTGGGCTCTGTGCTCGGCTGGGCTCGGGGCTCGTCTCGAGGCTCGGCTCTGGGCTCTGTGCTCGGCTGGGCTCGGGGCTCGTCTCGAGGTTCGGCTCTGGGCTAGTCTCTGGACTCAGCTCGACGCTGGGATCAAGGCTCGGCTCTTGGCTTGTCTTCTCTCGGCTTTGGGCTGAGCTCAGGGATCGGCTCTACTCTTAGCTCGGCTCGAGGCTCAGATCGCGCCCGACTCTCGGCTCGGCTCTGGGCTCTGTGCTCGGCTGGGCTCGCGGCTCGGCTCGAGGCTCGGCTCTGGGCTCTGTGCTCGGCTGGGTTCGGGGCTCGGCTCGAGGTTCGGCTCTGGGCTCGCCTCTGGACTCGGCTCTAGGCTGGGCTCGAGGCTCAGCTCAGGGATTGGCTGCTCTCGGCTTTGAGCTGGGCTCAGGGATCTGCTCTGCTCTTGGCTCGGCTCGAGGCTCCGATGGCACCCGACTCTGGGCTCTGCTCTGGACTCGGCTCGGCTCTAGGCTGGGCTCGGGACTCGGATCTGGGTTCGGCTCTGGACTCGGCTCGCCTCGGCTCTAGGCTGGGCTTGGGGATTGTCTCGGGGCTCGTCTCGAGGCTCGGCTCTGGGCTCTGTGCACGGCTGGGCTCGGGGCTCGGTTCGAGACTCGGCTCTGGGCTCGGCTCTGGACTCGGCTCTAGGCTGGGCTCGAGGCTCAGCTCAGGGATTGGCTGCTCTCGGCTTTGAGCTGGGCTCAGGGATCTGCTCTGCTCTTGGCTCGGCTCGAGGCTCCGATCGCGCCCGACTCTGGGCTCTGCTCTGGACTCTTCTCGGCTCTAGGCTGGGCTTGGGGCTCGGATCTGGGTTCGGCTCTGGACTCGGCTCGCCTCGGCTCTTGGCTGGGCTTGGGGATTGTCTCGGGGCTCGTCTCGAGGCTCAGCTCAGGGCTCTGTGCTCGGCTGGGCTCGGGGCTCGGCTCGAGGCTCGGCTCTGGGCTCGGCTCTGGACTCGGCTCGGCTCTAGGCTGGGCTCGGGGCTCGGATCTGGGTTCGGCTCTGGACTCGGCTCGCCTCGGCTCTAGGCTGGGCTTGGGGATTGTCTCGGGGCTCGTCTCGAGGCTCGACTCTGTGCTCGGGCCTCGGCTGGGCTCGGGGCTCGGCTCGAGGCTCGGCTCTGGGCTCGGCTCTGGACTCGGCTCGGCTCTAGGCTGGGCTCGGGGTTCGGATCTGGGTTCGGCTCTGGACTCGGCTCGCCTCGGCTCTAGGCTGGGCTTGGGGATTGTCTCGGGGCTCGTCTCGAGGCTCCGCTCTGGGCTCTGTGCTCGGCTGGGCTCGGGGCTCGTCTCGAGGCTCGGCTCTGGGCTCTGTGCTCGGCTGGGCTCGGGGCTCGTCTCGAGGTTCGGCTCTGGGCTAGTCTCTGGACTCAGCTCGACGCTGGGATCAAGGCTCGGCTCTTGGCTTGTCTTCTCTCGGCTTTGGGCTGAGCTCAGGGATCGGCTCTACTCTTAGCTCGGCTCGAGGCTCAGATCGCGCCCGACTCTCGGCTCGGCTCTGGGCTCTGTGCTCGGCTGGGCTCGGGGCTCGGCTCGAGGCTCGGCTCTGGGCTCGGCTCTGGACTCGGCTCTAGGCTGGGCTCGAGGCTCAGCTCAGGGATTGGCTGCTCTCGGCTTTGAGCTGGGCTCAGGGATCTGCTCTGCTCTTGGCTCGGCTCGAGGCTCCGATGGCACCCGATTCTGGGCTCTGCTCTGGACTCGGCTCGGCTCTAGGCTGGGCTCGGGACTCGGATCTGGGTTCGGCTCTGGACTCGGCTCGCCTCAGCTCTAGGCTTGGCTTGGGGATTGTCTCGGGGCTCGTCTCGAGGCTCGGCTCTGAGCTCTGTGCTCGGCTGGGTTCGGGGCTCGGCTCGAGGCTCGGATCTGGGCTCGGCTCTAGGCTGTACTCTGGGCTCGGCTCGGCTCGAGGCTGGGCTCGGGGCTCGGATCTGGGTTCGGCTCTGGACTCGGCTCGCCTCGGCTCTAGGCTGGGCTTGGGGATTGTCTCGGGGCTCGTCTCGAGGCTCGGCTCTGGGCTCTGTGCTCGGCTGGGCTCGGGGCTCGGCTCGAGGCTCGGCTCTGGTTTCGGCTCTGGACTCGGCTCGCCTCGGCTCTAGGCTGGGCTTGGGGATTGTCTCGGGGCTCGTCTAGAGGCTCGACTCTGGGCTCTGGGCTCGGATGGGCTCTGGGCTCGGCTCGAGGTTCGGCTCTGGGCTCGGCTCTAGGTTGGGCTCTAGCCTCGGCTCGGCTCTAGGCTGGGCTCGGGGTTCGGATCTGGGTTCGACTCTGGACTCGGCTCGCCTCGGCTCTAGGCTGGGCTTGGGGATTGTCTCGGGGCTCGTCTCGAGGCTCGGCTCTGGGCTCTGTGCTCGGCTGGGCTCGGGGCTCGGGGCTCGGCTCGAGGCTCGGCTCAATACTCGGCTCTGGGCTCGGCTCGGCTTTGTGTTTGGCTAGGGCTCGGATCTGGGTTCGGCTCTGGACTCGGCTCGCCTCGGCTCTTGGCTGGGCTTGGGGATTGTCTCGGGGCTCGTCTCGAGGCTCGGCTCTGTGCTCTGTGTTCGGCTGGGCTCGGGGCTCGGCTCGAGGTTCGGCTCTGTGCTCGGCTCTAGGCTGGGCTCTAGCCTCGGCTCGGCTCTAGGCTGGGCTCGGGGCTCGGCTCTGGGTTCGGCTCTGGACTCGGCTCGCCTCGGCTCTAGGCTGGGCTTGGGGATTGTCTCGGGGCTCGTCTTGAGGCTCGGCTCTGGGCTCTGTGCTCGGCTCGGCTCGGGGCTCAGCTCGAGGCTCGGCTCTGTGCTCGGCTCTGGACTCAGCTCTAGGCTGGGCTCGAGGCTCGGCTCTGGGCTTGTCTGCAATCGGCTTTGGGTTGGGCTCAGGTATCGTCTCTGCTCTTGGGTCGGCTCGAGGCTCAGATCGCGCCTGAACCTGGGCTCGGCTCTGGACTCGGCTCGGCTCTAGGCTGGGCTCAGGGCTCGGATCTGGATTCGGCTCTGGACTCGGCTCGCCTCGGCTCTAGGCTGGGCTTGGGGATTGTCTCGGGGCTCGTCTCGAGGATCGGCTCTGGGCTCTGTGCTCGGCTGGGCTCGGGGCTCGGCTCGAGGCTCGGCTCTGGGCTCGGCTCTAGGCTGTGCTCTGGGCTCGGCTCGGCTCGAGGCTGGGCTCGGGGCTCGGATCTGGGTTCGGCTCTGGACTCGGCTCGCCTCGGCTCTAGGCTGGGCTTGGGGATTGTCTCGGGGCTCGTCTCGAGGCTCGGCTCTGGGCTCTGTGCTCGGCTGGGCTCGGGGCTCGGGGCTCGGCTCGAGGCTCGGCTCAATACTCGGCTCTGGGCTCGGCTCGACTTTGGGCTTGGCTAGGGCTCGGATCTGTGTTCGGCTCTGGACTCGGCTCGCCTCGGCTCTTGGCTGGGCTTGGGGATTGTCTCGGGGCTCGTCTAGAGGCTCGGCTCTGCGCTCTGAGCTCGGCTGGTCTCTGGGCTCGGCTCGAGGTTCGGCTCTGGGCTCGGCTCTAGATTGGGCTCTAGCCTCGGCTCGGCTCTAGGCTGGGCTCGGGGTTCGGATCTGGGTTCGGCTCTGGACTCGGCTCGCCTCGGCTCTAGGCTGGGCTTGGGGATTGTCTCGGGGCTCGTCTCGAGGCTCGGCTCTGGGCTCTGTGATCGGCTGGGCTCGGGGCTCGGGGCTCGGCTCGAGGCTCGGCTCAATACTCGGCTCTGGGCTCGGCTCGGCTTTGGGCTTGGCTAGGGCTCGGATCTGGATTCGGCTCTGGACTCGGCTCGCCTCGGCTCTAGGCTGGGCTTGGGGATTGTCTCGGGGCTCGTCTCGAGGCTCGGCTCTGGGATCTGTGCTCGGCTGGGCTCGGGGCTCGGTTCGAGGCTCGGCTCTGGGCTCGGCTCTAGGCTGTGCTCTGGGCTCGGCTCGGCTCGAGGCTGGGCTCGGGGCTCGGATCTGGGTTCGGCTCTGGACTCGGCTCGCCTCGGCTCTAGGCTGGGCTTGGGGATTGTCTCGGGTCTCGTCTCGAGGCTCGGCTCTGGGCTCTGTGCTCGGCTGGGCTCGGGGCTCGGGGCTCGGCTCGAGGCTCGGCTCAATACTCGGCTCTGGGCTCGGCTCGGCTTTGGGCTTGGCTAGGGCTCGGATCTGTGTTCGGCTCTGGACTCAGCTCGCCTCGGCTCTTGGCTGGGCTTGGGGATTGTCTCGGGGCTCGTCTAGAGGCTCGGCTCTGCGCTCTGAGCTCGGCTGGGCTCTGGGCTCGGCTCGAGGTTCGGCTCTGGGCTCGGCTCTAGGTTGGGCTCTAGACTCGGCTCGGCTCTAGGCTGGGCTCGGGGTTCGGATCTGGGTTCGACTCTGGACTCGGCTCGCCTCGGCTCTAGGCTGGGCTTGGGGATTGTCTCGGGGCTCGTCTCGAGGCTCGGCTCTGGGCTCTGTGATCGGCTGGGCTCGGGGCTCGGGGCTCGTATTGAGGCTCGGCTCTGGGCTCTGTGCTCGGCTGGGCTCGGGGCTCGGCTCGAGGCTCGGCTCTGTGCTCGGCTCTGGACTCGGCTCTAGGCTGGGCTCGAGGCTCGGCTCTGGGTTTGTCTGCAATCGGCTTTGGGTTAGACTCAGGTATCGGCTCTGCTCTTGGCTCGGCTCGAGGCTCAGATCGCGCCTGAACCTGGGCTCGGCTCTGGACTCGGCTCGGCTCTAGGCTGGGCTCGGGGCTCGGATCTGGGTTCGGCTCTGGACTCGGCTCGGCTCGGCTGTAGGCTGGGCTTGGGGATTGTCTCGGGTCTCGTCTCGAGGCTCGGCTCTGGGCTCTGTGCTCGGCTGGGCTCGGGGCTCGGCTCGAGGTTCGGCTCTGGGCTCGGCTCTAGGCTGGGCTCTAGCCTCGGCTCGGCTCTAGGCTGGGCTCGGGGCTCGGATCTGTGTTCGGCTCTGGACTCGGCTCGCCTCGGCTCTAGGCTGGGCTTGGGGATTGTCTCGGGGCTCGTCTCGATGCTCGGCTTTGTGCTCTGTGTTCGGCTGGGCTCGGGGCTCGGCTCGAGGTTCGGCTCTGGGCTCGGCTCTAGGCTGGGCTCTAGACTGGGCTCTGGCTCGGCTCGCCTCTAGGCTGGGCTCGGGGCTCGGATCTGGGTTCGGCTTTGGACACGGCTCGCCTCGGCTCTAGGCTGTGCTTGGGGATTGTCTTGGGACTCGTCTCGAGGCTCGGCTCTGGGCTCTGTGTTCGGCTGGGCTCGGGGCTCGGCTCGAGGTTCGGCTCTGGGCTCGGCTCTAGGCTGGGCTCTAGCCTCGGCTCGGCTCTAGGCTGGGCTTGGGGATTGTCTCGGGGCTCGTCTTGAGCATCGGCTATGGGCTCTGTGCTCGGCTGGGCTCGGGGCTCGGCTCGAGGCTCGGCTCTGGGCTCAGCTCTGGACTCGGCTCTAGGCTGGGCTCGAGGCTCGGCTCTGGGCTTGTCTGCAATCGGCTTTGGGTTGGGCTCATGTATCGGCTCTGCTCTTGGCTCGGCTCGAGGCTCAGATCGCGCCTGAATCTGGGCTCGGCTCTGGACTCGGCTCGGCTCTAGGCTGGGCTAGGGGCTCGGATCTGGGTTCGGCTCTGGACTCGGCTCGCCTGGGCTCTAGGCTGGGCTTGGGGATTGTCTCGGGGCTCGTCTCGAGGCTCGGCTCTGGGCTTTGTGCTCGGCTGGGCTCGGGGCTCGGCTCGAGGCTCGGCTCTGGGCTCGGCTCTAGGCTGGGCTCTAGCCTCGGCTCGGCTCTAGGCTGGGCTCGGGGCTCGGATCTGGGTTCGGCTCTGGACTCGGCTCGCCTCGGCTCTAGGCTGGGCTTGGGGATTGTCTCGGGGCTCGTCTCGAGGCTCGGCTCTGGGCTCTGTGCTCGGCTGGGCTCGGGGCTCGGCTCGAGGCTCGGCTCTGGGCTCGGCTCTGGACTCGACTCTAGGCTGGGCTCGAGGCTCGGCTCTGGGCTTGTCTGCAATCGGCTTTGGGTTGGGCTCAGGAATCGGCTCTGCTCTTGGCTCGGCTCGAGGCTCAGATCGCGCCTGAATCTGGGCTCGGCTCTGGACTCGGCTCGGCTCTAGGCTGGGCTCGGGGCTCGGATCTGGGTTCGGCTCTGGACTCGGCTCGCCTCGGCTCTAGGCTGGGCTTGGGGATTGTCTCGGGGATCGTCTTGAGGCTCGGCTCTGGGCTCTGTGCTCGGCTGGGCTCGGGGCTCGGCTCGAGGCTCGTCTCAATACTCGGCTCTGGGATCGCCACTAGACTGGGCTCTGACTCGGCTCGCCTCTAGGCTGGGCTCGGGGCTCGGATCTGGGTTCGGCTCTGGACTCGGTTCGCCTCGGCTCTAGGCTGGGCTTGGGGATTGTCTCGGGGCTCGTATCGAGGCTTGGCTCTGGGCTCTGTGCTCGGCTGGGCTCGGGGTTCGGCTCGAGGCTCGGCTCTGGGCTCGGCTCTAGGCTGGGCTCTGGCCTCGGCTCAATCTCTAGGCTGGGCTCGGGGCTCGGATCTGGGTTCGGCTCTGGACTCGGCTCGCCTCGACTCTAGGCTGGGCTTGGGGATTGTCTCGGGGCTCGTCTCGAGGCTCGGCTCTGGGCTCTGTGCTCGGCTGGGCTCGGGGCTCGGCTCGAGGCTCGGCTCTGGGGTCGGCTCTTGGCTGGGCTCTAGCCTCGGCTCGGCTCTATGCTCTGCTCGTTGCTCGGCTCTGGGCTCGTTCTGGACACGGATCTAAGCCGGGCTCGAGGCTCGGCTCTGGGCTTGTCTGCTCTCGGCTCTAGGCTGGGCTCGTGGCTCTGCTCTGGGCTCGACTCGGCTCTAGGCTGGCCTCGGGGCTCGGATCTGGGTTCGGCTCTGGACTCGGCTCTACTCGGCTCTAGGCTGGGCTTGGGGATTGTCTCGGGGCTCGTCTCGAGGCTCGGCTCTGGGCTCTGTGCTTGGCTGGGCTCGGGGCTTGGCTCGAGGCTCGGCTCTAGCATGGGCTCTGGTCTCGGCTCGGCTCTAGGCTGGTCTCGGGGCTCGGATCTGGGTTCGGCTCTCGACTCGGCTCGCATCGGCTCTAGGGTGGGCTTGGGGATTGTCTCGGGGATCGTCTTGAGGCTCGGCTCTGGGCTCTGTGCTCGGCTGGGCTCGGGGCTCGGCTCGAGGCTCGTCTCAATACTCGGCTCTGGGATCGCCACTAGACTGGGCCCTGGCTCGACTCGCCTCTAGGCTGGACTCGGGGCTCGGATCTGGGCTCGGCTCTGGACTTGGCTCGGCTCTAGGCTGGGCTCGGGGCTCGGATCTGGGTTCGGCTCTGGACTCGGCTCGCCTCGGCTCTAGGCTGGGCTTGGGGATTGTCTCGGGGCTCGTCTCGAGGCTCGGCTCTGGGCTCTGTGCTCGGCAGGGCTCGGGGCTTGGCTCGAGGCTCGGCTCTGGGCTCGGCTCTGGATTCGTCTCGGCTCTAGGCTGGGCCCGGGGCTCGGATCTGGGTTCGGCTCTGGACTCGGCTCGCCTCGGCTCTAGGCTGGGCTTGGGGATTGTCTCGGGGCTCGTCTCGAGGCTCGGCTCTGGGCTCTGTGTTCGGCTGGGCTCGGGGCTCGGCTCGAGGCTCGGCTCTGGGTTCGGCTCTAGGCTGGCCTCTAGACTGGGCTCTGGCTCGGCTCGCCTCTAGGCTGGGCTCGGGGCTCGGATCTGGGTTCGGCTCTGGACTCGGCTCGCCTCGGATCTAGGCTGGGCTTGGGGATTGTCTCGGGGCTCGTCTCTCGGCTCGGCTCTGTGCTCTGTGTTCGGCTGGGCTTGGGGTTCGATTCGAGGTTCGGCTCTGGGCTCGGCTGTAGGCTGGGCTCTAGCCTCGGCTCGGCTCTAGGCTGGGCTCGGGGCTCGGATCTGGGTTCGGCTCTGGACTCGGCTTGCCTCGGCTCTAGGCTGGGCTTGGGGATTGTCTCGGGGCTCGTCTCGAGGCTCGGCTCTAGGCTCTGTGCTCGGCTCGGCTTGGGGCTCGGCTCGAGGCTCGGCTCTGTGCTCGGCTCTGGACTCGGCTCTAGGCTGGGCTCGAGGCTCGGCTCTGGGCTTGTCTGCAATCGGCTTTGGGTTGGGCTCAGGGATCGGCTCTGCTCTTGGCTCGGCTCGAGGCTCAGATCGCGCCTGAACCTGGGCTCGGCTCTGGACTCGGCTCGGCTCTAGGCTAGGCTCGGGGCTCGGATCTGGGTTCGGCTCTGGACTCGGCTCGCCTGGGCTCTAGGCTGGGCTTGGGGATTGTCTCGGGGCTCGTCTCGAGGCTCGGCTCTGGGCTCTGTGCTCGGCTGGGCTCGGGGCTCGGCTCGAGGCTCGGATCTGGGACCGGCTCTGGACTCGCCTCGGCTTTGGGCTGGGCTCGGGGCTCGGCTCGAGGCTCGGCTCTGTGCTCGGCTCTGGACTCGGCTCTAGGCTGGGCTCGAGGCTCTGCTCTGGGCTTGTCTGCAATCGGCTTTGGGTTAAGCTCAGGTATCGGCTCTGCTCTTGGCTCGGCTCGAGGATCAGATCGCGCCTGAACCTAGGCTCGGCTCTGGACTCGGCTCGGCTCTAGGCTGGGCTCGGGGCTCGGATCTGGGTTTGGCTCTGGACTCGGCTCGCCTCGGCTCTAGGCTGGGCTTGGGGATTGTCTCGGTCTCGTTTCGAGGCTCGGCTCTGGGCTCTGTGCTCGGCTGGGCTCGGGGCTCGGCTCGAGTTTCGGCTCTGGGCTCGGCTCTAGGCTGGGCTCTAGCCTCGGCTCGGCTCTAGGCTGGGCTCGGGGCTCGGATCTGTGTTCGGCTCTGGACTCGGCTCGCCTCGGCTCTAGGCTGGGCTTGGGGATTGTCTCGGGGCTCGTCTCGAGGCTCGGCTCTGTGCTCTGTGTTCGGCTGGGCTCGGAGCTCGGCTCGAGGTTCGGCTCTGGGCTCGGTTCTAGGCTGGGCTCTAGACTGGGCTCTGGCTCGGCTCGCCTCTAGGCTGGGCTCGGGGCTCGGATCTGGGTTCGGCTTTGGACACGGCTCGCCTCGGCTCTAGGCTGCGCTTGGGGATTGTCTTGGGACTCGTCTCGAGGCTCGGCTCTGTGCTCTGTGTTCGGCTGGACTCGGGGCTCGGCTCGAGGTTCGGCTCTGGGCTCGGCTCTAGGCTGGGCTCTAGCCTCGGCTCGGCTCTAGGCTGGGCTTGGGGATTGTCTCGGGGCTCGTCTTGAGCATCGGCTATGGGCTCTGTGCTCGGCTGGGCTCGGGGCTCGGCTCGAGGTTCGGCTCAATACTCGGCTCTGGGCTCGCCTCTAGACTGGGCTCTGGCTCGGCTCGGCTCTAGGCTGGGCTCTAGGCTCGGCTCTGTGCTTGTCTGCAATCGGCTTTGTGTTAGGCTCAGTTATCGGCTCTGCTCTTGGCTCGGCTCGAGGCTCAGATCGCGCCTGAACCTGGGCTCGGCTCTGGACTCGGCTCGGCTCTAGGCTGGGCTCGGGACTCGGATCTGGGTTCGGCTCTGGACTCGGCTCGCCTAGGCTCTAGGCTGGGCTTGGGGATTGTCTCGGGGCTCGTCTCGAGGCTCGGCTCTGGGCTCTGTGCTCGGCTGGGCTCGGTGCTCGGCTCGAGGCTCGGCTCTGGGCTCGGCTCTGGACTCGGCTCGGCTCTAGGCTGGGCTCGGAGCTCGGATCTGGGTTCGGCTCTGGACTCGGCTCGCCTCGGCTCTAGGCTGGGCTTGGGGATTGTCTCGGGGCTCGTCTCGAGGCTCGGCTCTGTGCTCGGGGCTCGGCTGGGCTCGGGGCTCGGCTCGAGGCTCGGCTCTGGGCTCGGCTCTGGACTCGGCTCGGCTCTAGGCTGGGCTCGGGGTTCGGATCTGGGTTCGGCTCTGGACTCGGCTCGCCTCGGCTCTAGGCTGGGCTTGGGGATTGTCTCGGGGCTCGTCTCGAGGCTCGGCTCTGGGCTCTGTGCTCGGCTGGGCTCGGGGCTCGGCTCGAGGCTCGTCTCTGGGCTCGTCTCTAGGCTGGGCTCTCAGCTCTGTGCTCGGCTGGGCTCGGGGCTCGGCTCGAGGCTCGGCTCAATACTCGGCTCTGGGCTCGCATCTAGGCTGGGCTCTGGGCTCGGATCTGTGTTCGGCTCTGGACTCGGCTCGACTCGGCTCTAGGCTGGGCTCGGGGCTCGTATCTGGGTTCGGCTCTGGACTAGGCTCGCCTCGGCTCTAGGCCGGGCTTGGGGATTGTCTCGGGGCTCGTCTCGAGGCTCGGCTCTGGGCTCTGTGCTCGGCTGGGCTCGGGGCTCGGCTCGAGGCTCGGCTCTGGGCTCGGCTCTAGGCTGTGCTCTGGGCTCGGCTCGGCTCGAGGCTGGGCTCGGGGCTCGGATCTGGGTTCGGCTCTGGACTCGGCTCGCCTCGGCTCTAGGCTGGGCTTGGGGATTGTCTCGGGGCTCGTCTCGAGGCTCGGCTCTGGGCTCTGTGCTCGGCTGGGCTCGGGGCTCGGCTCGAGGCTCGGCTCTGGTTTCGGCTCTGGACTCGGCTCGCCTCGGCTCTAGGCTGGGCTTGGGGATTGTCTCGGGGCTCGTCTAGAGGCTCGACTCTGGGCTCTGGGCTCGGATGGGCTCTGGGCTCGGCTCGAGGTTCGGCTCTGGGCTCGGCTCTAGGTTGGGCTCTAGCCTCGGCTCGGCTCTAGGCTGGGCTCGGGGTTCGGATCTGGGTTCGGCTCTGGACTCGGCTCGCCTCGGCTCTAGGCTGGGCTTGGGGATTGTCTCGGGGCTCGTCTCGAGGCTCGGCTCTGGGCTCTGTGCTCGGCTGGGCTCGGGGCTCGGCTCGAGGTTCGGCTCTGTGCTCGGCTCTAGGCTGGGCTCTAGCCTCGGCTCGGCTCTAGGCTGGGCTCGGGGCTCGGCTCAATACTCGGCTCTGGGCTCGGCTCGGCTTTGTGTTTGGCTAGGGCTCGGATCTGGGTTCGGCTCTGGACTCGGCTCACCTCGGCTCTTGGCTGGGCTTGGGGATTGTCTCGGGGCTCGTCTCGAGGCTCGGCTCTGTGCTCTGTGTTCGGCTGGGCTCGGGGCTCGGCTCGAGTTTCGGCTCTGTGCTCGGCTCTAGGCTGGGCTCTAGCCTCGGCTCGGCTCTAGGCTGGGCTCGGGGCTCGGCTCTGGGTTCGGCTCTGGACTCGGCTCGCCTCGGCTCTAGGCTGGGCTTGGGGATTGTCTCGGGGCTCGTCTTGATCATCGGCTATGGGCTCTGTGCTCGGCTGGGCTCGGGGCTCAGCTCGAGGCTCGGCTCTGTGCTCGGCTCTGGACTCAGCTCTAGGCTGGGCTCGAGGCTCGGCTCTGGGCTTGTCTGCAATCGGCTTTGGGTTGGGCTCAGGTATCGGCTCTGCTCTTGGCTCGGCTCGAGGCTCAGATCGCGCCTGAACCTGGGCTCGGCTCTGGACTCGGCTCGGCTCTAGGCTGGGCTCAGGGCTCGGATCTGGATTCGGCTCTGGACTCGGCTCGCCTCGGCTCTAGGCTGGGCTTGGGGATTGTCTCGGGGCTCGTCTCGAGGATCGGCTCTGGGCTCTGTGCTCGGCTGGGCTCGGGGCTCGGCTCGAGGCTCGGCTCTGGGCTCGGCTCTAGGCTGTGCTCTGGGCTCGGCTCGGCTCGAGGCTGGGCTCGGGGCTCGGATCTGGGTTCGGCTCTGGACTCGGCTCGCCTCGGCTGTAGGCTGGGCTTGGGGATTGTCTCGGGTCTCGTCTCGAGGCTCGGCTCTGGGCTCTGTGCTCGGCTGGGCTCGGGGCTCGGGGCTCGGCTCGAGGCTCGGCTCAATACTCGGCTCTGGGCTCGGCTCGGCTTTGGGCTTGGCTAGGGCTCGGATCTGTGTTCGGCTCTGGACTCGGCTCGCCTCGGCTCTTGGCTGGGCTTGGGGATTGTCTCGGGACTCGTCTAGAGGCTCGGCTCTGCGCTCTGAGCTCGGCTGGTCTCTGGGCTCGGCTCGAGGTTCGGCTCTGGGCTCGACTCTAGGTTGGGCTCTAGCCTCGGCTCGGCTCTAGGCTGGGCTCGGGGTTCGGATCTGGGTTCGGCTCTGGACTCGGCTCGCCTCGGCTCTAGGCTGGGCTTGGGGATTGTCTCGGGGCTCGTCTCGAGGCTCGGCTCTGGGCTCTGTGATCGGCTGGGCTCGGGGCTCGGGTCTCGGCTCGAGGCTCGGCTCAATACTCGGCTCTGGGCTCGGCTCGGCTTTGGGCTTGGCTAGGGCTCGGATCTGGATTCGGCTCTGGACTCGGCTCGCCTCGGCTCTAGGCTGGGCTTGGGGATTGTCTCGGGGCTCGTCTCGAGGATCGGCTCTGGGATCTGTGCTCGGCTGGGCTCGGGGCTCGGTTCGAGGCTCGGCTCTGGGCTCGGCTCTAGGCTGTGCTCTGGGCTCGGCTCGGCTCGAGGCTGGGCTCGGGGCTCGGATCTGGGTTCGGCTCTGGACTCGGCTCGCCTCGGCTCTAGGCTGGGCTTGGGGATTGTCTCGGGTCTCGTCTCGAGGCTCGGCTCTGGGCTCTGTGCTCGGCTGGGCTCGGGGCTCGGGGCTCGGCTCGAGGCTCGGCTCAATACTCGGCTCTGGGCTCAGCTCGGCTTTGGGCTTGGCTAGGGCTCGGATCTGTGTTCGGCTCTGGACTCAGCTCGCCTCGGCTCTTGGCTGGGCTTGGGGATTGTCTCGGGGCTCGTCTAGAGGCTCGGCTCTGGGCTCTGTGCTCGGCTGGGCTCGGGGCTCGGCTCGAGGCTCGGCTCTGTGCTCGGCTCTGGACTCGGCTCTAGGCTGGGCTCGAGGCTCGGCTCTGGGTTTGTCTGCAATCGGCTTTGGGTTAGACTCAGGTATCGGCTCTGCTCTTGGCTCGGCTCGAGGCTCAGATCGCGCCTGAACCTGGGCTCTGCTCTGGACTCGGCTCGGCTCTAGGCTGGGCTCGGGGCTCGGATCTGGATTCGGCTCTGGACTCGGCTCGCCTCGGCTCTAGGCTGGGCTTGGGGATTGTCTCGGGGCTCGTCTCGAGGCTCGGCTCTGGGCTCTGTGCTCGGCTGGGCTCGGGGCTCGGCTCGAGGTTCGGCTCTGGGCTCGGCTCTAGGCTGGGCTTAAGCCTCGGCTCGGCTCTAGGCTGGGCTCGGGGCTCGGATCTGGGTTCGGCTCTGGACTCGGCTCGCCTCGGCTCTAGGCTGGGCTTGGGGATTGTCTCGGGGCTCGTCTCGAGGCTCGGCTCTGGGCTCGGCTCTGGACTCGGCTCTAGTCTGTGCTCGAGGCTCGGCTCTGGGCTTGTCTGCAGTCGGCTTTGGGTTAGGCTCAGGTATCGGCTCTGCTCTTGGCTCGGCTCGAGGCTCAGATCGCGCCTGAACCTGGGCTCGGCTCTGGACTCGGCTCGGCTCTAGGCTGGGCTCGGGGCTCGGATCTGGGTTCGGCTCTGGACTCGGCTCGCCTCGGCTGTAGGCTGGGCTTGGGGATTGTCTCGGGTCTCGTCTCGAGGCTCGGCTCTGGGCTCTGTGCTCGGCTGGGCTCGGGGCTCGTCTCGAGGCTCGGCTCTGGGCTCGGCTCTAGGCTGGGCTCTAGCCTCGGCTCGGCTCTAGGCTGGGCTCGGGGCTCGGCTCTGGGTTCGGCTCTGGACTCGGCTCGCCTCGGCTCTAGGCTGGGCTTGGGGATTTTCTCGGGGCTCGTCTTGAGCATCGGCTATGGGCTCTGTGCTCGGCTGGGCTCGGGGCTCGGCTCGAGGCTCGGCTCTGTGCTCGGCTCTGGACTCGGCTCTAGGCTGGGCTCGAGGCTCGGCTCTGGGCTTGTCTGCAATCGGCTTTGGGTTGGGCTCAGGTATTGGCTCTGCTCTTGGCTCGGCTCGAGGCTCAGATCGCGCCTGAACCTGGGCTCGGCTCTGGACTCGGCTCGGCTCTAGGCTGGGCTCAGGGCTCGGATCCGGATTCGGCTCTGGACTCGGCTCGCCTCGGCTCTAGGCTGGGCTTGGGGATTGTCTCGGGGCTCGTCTCGAGGCTCGGCTCTGAGCTCTGTGCTCGGCTGGGTTCGGGGCTCGGCTCGAGGCTCGGCTCTGGGCTCGGCTCTAGGCTGTGCTCTGGGCTCGGCTCGGCTCGAGGCTGGGCTCGGGGCTCGGATCTGGGTTCGGCTCTGGACTCGGCTCGCCTCGGCTCTAGGCTGGGCTTGGGGATTGTCTCGGGGCTCGTCTCGAGGCTCGGCTCTGGGCTCTGTGCTCGGCTGGGCTCGGGGCTCGGCTCGAGGCTCGGCTCTGGTTTCGGCTCTGGACTCGGCTCGCCTCGGCTCTAGGCTGGGCTTGGGGATTGTCTCGGGGCTCGTCTAGAGGCTCGACTCTGGGCTCTGGGCTCGGATGGGCTCTGGGCTCGGCTCGAGGTTCGGCTCTGGGCTCGGCTCTAGGTTGGGCTCTAGCCTCGGCTCGGCTCTAGGCTGGGCTCGGGGTTCGGATCTGGGTTCGGCTCTGGACTCGGCTCGCCTCGGCTCTAGGCTGGGCTTGGGGATTGTCTCGGGGCTCGTCTCGAGGCTCGGCTCTGGGCTCTGTGCTCGGCTGGGCTCGGGGCTCGGCTCGAGGTTCGGCTCTGTGCTCGGCTCTAGGCTGGGCTCTAGCCTCGGCTCGGCTCTAGGCTGGGCTCGGGGCTCGGCTCAATACTCGGCTCTGGGCTCGGCTCGGCTTTGTGTTTGGCTAGGGCTCGGATCTGGGTTCGGCTCTGGACTCGGCTCGCCTCGGCTCTTGGCTGGGCTTGGGGATTGTCTCGGGGCTCGTCTCGAGGCTCGGCTCTGTGCTCTGTGTTCGGCTGGGCTCGGGGCTCGGCTCGAGGTTCGGCTCTGTGCTCGGCTCTAGGCTGGGCTCTAGCCTCGGCTCGGCTCTAGGCTGGGCTCGGGGCTCGGCTCTGGGTTCGGCTCTGGACTCGGCTCGCCTCGGCTCTAGGCTGGGCTTGGGGATTGTCTCGGGGCTCGTCTTGATCATCGGCTATGGGCTCTGTGCTCGGCTGGGCTCGGGGCTCAGCTCGAGGCTCGGCTCTGTGCTCGGCTCTGGACTCAGCTCTAGGCTGGGCTTGAGGCTCGGCTCTGGGCTTGTCAGCAATCGGCTTTGGGTTGGGCTCAGGTATCGGCTCTGCTCTTGGCTCGGCTCGAGGCTCAGATCGCGCCTGAACCTGGGCTCGGCTCTGGACTCGGCTCGGCTCTAGGCTGGGCTCAGGGCTCGGATCTGGATTCGGCTCTGGACTCGGCTCGCCTCGGCTCTAGGCTGGGCTTGGGGATTGTCTCGGGGCTCGTCTCGAGGATCGGCTCTGGGCTCTGTGCTCGGCTGGGCTCGGGGCTCGGCTCGAGGCTCGGCTCTGGGCTCGGCTCTAGGCTGTGCTCTGGGCTCGGCTCGGCTCGAGGCTGGGCTCGGGGCTCGGCTCTGGGTTCGGCTCTGGACTCGGCTCGCCTCGGCTCTAGGCTGGGCTTGGGGATTGTCTCGGGGCTCGTCTCGAGGCTCGGCTCTGGGCTCTGTGCTCGGCTGGGCTCGGGGCTCGGGGCTCGGCTCGAGGCTCGGCTCAATACTCGGCTCTGGGCTCGGCTCGGCTTTGGGCTTGGCTAGGGCTCGGATCTGTGTTCGGCTCTGGACTCGGCTCGCCTCGGCTCTTGGCTGGGCTTGGGGATTGTCTCGGGACTCGTCTAGAGGCTCGGCTCTGCGCTCTGAGCTCGGCTGGTCTCTGGGCTCGGCTCGAGGTTCGGCTCTGGGCTCGACTCTAGGTTGGGCTCTAGCCTCGGCTCGGCTCTAGGCTGGGCTCGGGGTTCGGATCTGGGTTCGGCTCTGGACTCGGCTCGCCTCGGCTCTAGGCTGGGCTTGGGGATTGTCTCGGGGCTCGTCTCGAGGCTCGGCTCTGGGCTCTGTGATCGGCTGGGCTCGGGGCTCGGGGCTCGGCTCGAGGCTCGGCTCAATACTCGGCTCTGGGCTCGGCTCGGCTTTGGGCTTGGCTAGGGCTCGGATCTGGATTCGGCTCTGGACTCGGCTCGCCTCGGCTCTAGGCTGGGCTTGGGGATTGTCTCGGGGCTCGTCTCGAGGATCGGCTCTGGGATCTGTGCTCGGCTGGGCTCGGGGCTCGGTTCGAGGCTCGGCTCTGGGCTCGGCTCTAGGCTGTGCTCTGGGCTCGGCTCGGCTCGAGGCTGGGCTCGGGGCTCGGATCTGGGTTCGGCTCTGGACTCGGCTCGCCTCGGCTCTAGGCTGGGCTTGGGGATTGTCTCGGGTCTCGTCTCGAGGCTCGGCTCTGGGCTCTGTGCTCGGCTGGGCTCGGGGCTCGGGGCTCGGCTCGAGGCTCGGCTCAATACTCGGCTCTGGGCTCGGCTCGGCTTTGGGCTTGGCTAGGGCTCGGATCTGTGTTCGGCTCTGGACTCAGCTCGCCTCGGCTCTTGGCTGGGCTTGGGGATTGTCTCGGGGCTCGTCTAGAGGCTCGGCTCTGGGCTCTGTGCTCGGCTGGGCTCGGGGCTCGGCTCGAGGCTCGGCTCTGTGCTCGGCTCTGGACTCGGCTCTAGGCTGGGCTCGAGGCTCGGCTCTGGGTTTGTCTGCAATCGGCTTTGGGTTAGACTCAGGTATCGGCTCTGCTCTTGGCTCGGCTCGAGGCTCAGATCGCGCCTGAACCTGGGCTCCGCTCTGGACTCGGCTCGGCTCTAGGCTGGGCTCGGGGCTCGGATCTGGATTCGGCTCTGGACTCGGCTCGCCTCGGCTCTAGGCTGGGCTTGGGGATTGTCTCGGGGCTCGTCTCGAGGCTCGGCTCTGGGCTCTGTGCTCGGCTGGGCTCGGGGCTCGGCTCGAGGTTCGGCTCTGGGCTCGGCTCTAGGCTGGGCTTAAGCCTCGGCTCGGCTCTAGGCTGGGCTCGGGGCTCGGATCTGGGTTCGGCTCTGGACTCGGCTCGCCTCGGCTCTAGGCTGGGCTTGGGGATTGTCTCGGGGCTCGTCTCGAGGCTCGGCTCTGGGCTCGGCTCTGGACTCGGCTCTAGTCTGTGCTCGAGGCTCGGCTCTGGGCTTGTCTGCAGTCGGCTTTGGGTTAGGCTCAGGTATCGGCTCTGCTCTTGGCTCGGCTCGAGGCTCAGATCGCGCCTGAACCTGGGCTCGGCTCTGGACTCGGCTCGGCTCTAGGCTGGGCTCGGGGCTCGGATCTGGGTTCGGCTCTGGACTCGGCTCGCCTCGGCTGTAGGCTGGGCTTGGGGATTGTCTCGGGTCTCGTCTCGAGGCTCGGCTCTGGGCTCTGTGCTCGGCTGGGCTCGGGGCTCGGCTCGAGGTTCGGCTCTGGGCTCGGCTCTAGGCTGGGCTCTAGCCTCGGCTCGGCTCGAGGCTGGGCTCGGGGCTCTGATCTGTGTTCGGCTCTGGACTCGGCTCGCCTCGGCTCTAGGCTGGGCTTGGGGATTGTCTCGGGGCTCGTCTCGATGCTCGGCTCTGTGCACTGTGTTCGGCTGGGCTCGGGGCTCGGCTCGAGGTTCGGCTCTGGGCTCGGCTCTAGGCTGGGCTCTAGACTGGGCTCTGGCTCGGCTCGCCTCTAGGCTGGGCTCGGGGCTCGGATCTGGGTTCGGCTTTGGACACGGCTCGCCTCGGCTCTAGGCTGTGCTTGGGGATTGTCTTGGGACTCGTCTCGAGGCTCGGCTCTGGGCTCTGTGTTCGGCTGGGCTCGGGGCTCGGCTCGAGGTTCGGCTCTGGGCTCGGCTCTAGGCTGGGCTCTAGCCTCGGCTCGGCTCTAGGCTGGGCTTGGGGATTGTCTCGGGGCTCGTCTTGAGCATCGGCTATGGGCTCTGTGCTCGGCTGGGCTCGGGGCTCGGCTCGAGGCTCGGCTCTGGGCTCAGCTCTGGACTCGGCTCTAGGCTGGGCTCGAGGCTCGGCTCTGGGCTTGTCTGCAATCGGCTTTGGGTTGGGCTCATGTATCGGCTCTGCTCTTGGCTCGGCTCGAGGCTCAGATCGCGCCTGAATCTGGGCTCGGCTCTGGACTCGGCTCGGCTCTAGGCTGGGCTAGGGGCTCGGATCTGGGTTCGGCTCTGGACTCGGCTCGCCTGGGCTCTAGGCTGGGCTTGGGGATTGTCTCGGGGCTCGTCTCGAGGCTCGGCTCTGGGCTTTGTGCTCGGCTGGGCTCGGGGCTCGGCTCGAGGCTCGGCTCTGGGCTCGGCTCTAGGCTGGGCTCTAGCCTCGGCTCGGCTCTAGGCTGGGCTCGGGGCTCGGATCTGGGTTCGGCTCTGGACTCGGCTCGCCTCGGCTCTAGGCTGGGCTTGGGGATTGTCTCGGGGCTCGTCTCGAGGCTCGGCTCTGGGCTCTGTGCTCGGCTTGGCTCGGGGCTCGGCTCGAGGCTCGGCTCTGGGCTCGGCTCTGGACTCGGCTCTAGGCTGGGCTCGAGGCTCGGCTCTGGGCTTGTCTGCAATCGGCTTTGGGTTGGGCTCAGGAATCGGCTCTGCTCTTGGCTCGGCTCGAGGCTCAGATCGCGCCTGAATCTGGGCTCGGCTCTGGACTCGGCTCGGCTCTAGGCTGGGCTCGGGGCTCGGATCTGGGTTCGGCTCTGGACTCGGCTCGCCTCGGCTCTAGGCTGGGCTTGGGGATTGTCTCGGGGATCGTCTTGAGGCTCGGCTCTGGGCTCTGTGCTCGGCTGGGCTCGGGGCTCGGCTCGAGGCTCGTCTCAATACTCGGCTCTGGGATCGCCACTAGACTGGGCTCTGACTCGGCTCGCCTCTAGGCTGGGCTCGGGGCTCGGATCTGGGTTCGGCTCTGGACTCGGTTCGCCTCGGCTCTAGGCTGGGCTTGGGGATTGTCTCGGGGCTCGTATCGAGGCTTGGCTCTGGGCTCTGTGCTCGGCTGGGCTCGGGGCTCGGCTCGAGGCTCGGCTCTGGGCTCGGCTCTAGGCTGGGCTCTGGCATCGGCTCAATCTCTAGGCTGGGCTCGGGGCTCGGATCTGGGTTCGGCTCTGGACTCGGCTCGCCTCGACTCTAGGCTGGGCTTGGGGATTGTCTCGGGGCTCGTCTCGAGGCTCGGCTCTGGGCTCTGTGCTCGGCTGGGCTCGGGGCTCGGCTCGAGGCTCGGCTCTGGGGTCGGCTCTTGGCTGGGCTCTAGCCTCGGCTCGGCTCTATGCTCTGCTCGTTGCTCGTCTCTGGGCTCGTTCTGGACACGGATCTAAGCCGGGCTCGAGGCTCGGCTCTGGGCTTGTCTGCTCTCGGCTCTAGGCTGGGCTCGTGGCTCTGCTCTGGGCTCGACTCGGCTCTAGGCTGGCCTCGGGGCTCGGATCTGGGTTCGGCTCTGGACTCGGCTCTACTCGGCTCTAGGCTGGGCTTGGGGATTGTCTCGGGGCTCGTCTCGAGGCTCGGCTCTGGGCTCTGTGCTTGGCTGGGCTCGGGGCTTGGCTCGAGGCTCGGCTCTAGCATGGGCTCTGGTCTCGGCTCGGCTCTAGGCTGGTCTCGGGGCTCGGATCTGGTTTCGGCTCTCGACTCGGCTCGCATCGGCTCTAGGGTGGGCTTGGGGATTGTCTCGGGGATCGTCTTGAGGCTCGGCTCTGGGCTTTGTGCTCGGCTGGGCTCGGGGCTCGGCTCGAGGCTCGTCTCAATACTCGGCTCTGGGATCGCCACTAGACTGGGCCCTGGCTCGACTCGCCTCTAGGCTGGACTCGGGGCTCGGATCTGGGCTCGGCTCTGGACTTGGCTCGGCTCTAGGCTGGGCTCGGGGCTCGGATCTGGGTTCGGCTCTGGACTCGGCTCGCCTCGGCTCTAGGCTGGGCTTGGGGATTGTCTCGGGGCTCGTCTCGAGGCTCGGCTCTGGGCTCTGTGCTCGGCAGGGCTCGGGGCTTGGCTCGAGGCTCGGCTCTGGGCTCGGCTCTGGATTCGTCTCGGCTCTAGGCTGGGCCCGGGGCTCGGATCTGGGTTCGGCTCTGGACTCGGCTCGCCTCGGCTCTAGGCTGGGCTTGGGGATTGTCTCGGGGCTCGTCTCGAGGCTCGGCTCTGGGCTCTGTGTTCGGCTGGGCTCGGGGCTCGGCTCGAGGCTCGGCTCTGGGCTCGGCTCTAGGCTGGCCTCTAGACTGGGCTCTGGCTCGGCTCGCCTCTAGGCTGGGCTCGGGGCTCGGATCTGGGTTCGGCTCTGGACTCGGCTCGCCTCGGATCTAGGCTGGGCTTGGGGATTGTCTCGGGGCTCGTCTCTCGGCTCGGCTCTGGGCTCTGTGTTCGGCTGGGCTTGGGGTTCGATTCGAGGTTCGGCTCTGGGCTCGGCTCTAGGCTGGGCTCTAGCCTCGGCTCGGCTCTAGGCTGGGCTCGGGGCTCGGATCTGGGTTCGGCTCTGGACTCGGCTTGCCTCGGCTCTAGGCTGGGCTTGGGGATTGTCTCGGGGCTCGTCTCGAGGCTCGGCTCTGGGCTCTGTGCTCGGCTCGGCTCGGGGCTCGGCTCGAGGCCCGGCTCTGTGCTCGGCTCTGGACTCGGCTCTAGGCTGGGCTCGAGGCTCGGCTCTGGGCTTGTCTGCAATCGGCTTTGGGTTGGGCTCAGGGATCGGCTCTGCTCTTGGCTCGGCTCGAGGCTCAGATCGCGCCTGAACCTGGGCTCGGCTCTGGACTCGGCTCGGCTCTAGGCTAGGCTCGGGGCTCGGATCTGGGTTCGGCTCTGGACTCGGCTCGCCTGGGCTCTAGGCTGGGCTTGGGGATTGTCTCGGGGCTCGTCTCGAGGCTCGGCTCTGGGCTCTGTGCTCGGCTGGGCTCGGGGCTCGGCTCGAGGCTCGGATCTGGGACCGGCTCTGGACTCGCCTCGGCTTTGGGCTGGGCTCGGGGCTCGGCTCGAGGCTCGGCTCTGTGCTCGGCTCTGGACTCGGCTCGGCTTTGGGCTGGGCTCGGGGCTCGGATCTGGGTTCGGCTTTGGACACGGCTCGCCTCGGCTCTAGGCTGTGCTTGGGGATTGTCTTGGGACTCGTCTCGAGGCTCGGCTCTGTGCTCTGTGTTCGGCTGGACTCGGGGCTCGGCTCGAGGTTCGGCTCTGGGCTCGGCTCTAGGCTGGGCTCTAGCCTCGGCTCGGCTCTAGGCTGGGCTTGGGGATTGTCTCGGGGCTCGTCTTGAGCATCGGCTATGGGCTCTGTGCTCGGCTGGGCTCGGGGCTCGGCTCGATGCTCGGCTCTGGGCTCAGCTCTGGACTCGGCTCTAGGCTGGGCTCGAGGCTCGGCTCTGGGCTTGTCTGCAATCGGCTTTGGGTTGGGCTCAGGTATCGGCTCTGCTCTTGGCTCGGCTCGAGGCTCAGATCGCGCCTGAACCTGGGCTCGGCTCTGGACTCGGCTCGGCTCTAGGCTGGGCTAGGGGCTCGGCTCTGGTTTCGGTCCTGGACTCGGCTCGCCTCGGCTCTAGGCTGGGCTTGGGGATTGTCTCGGGGATCGTCTCGAGGCTCGGCTCTGGGCTCTGTTCTCGGCTGGGCTCGGGGTTCGATTCGAGGTTCGGCTCTGGGCTCGGCTCTAGGCTGGGCTCTGGCCTCGGCTCGGCTCTAGGCTGGGCTCGGGGCTCGGATCTGGGTTCGGCTCTGGACTCGGCTCGCCTCGACTCTAGGGTGGGCTTGGGGATTGTCTCGGGGCTCGTCTCGAGGCTCGGCTCTGGGCTCTGTGCTCGGCTGGGCTCGGTGCTCGGATCTGGGTTCGGCTCTGGACTCGGCTCGCCTCGGCTCTAGGCTGGGCTTGGGGATTGTCTCGGGGCTCGTCTTGAGAATCGGCTATGGGCTCTGTGCTCGGCTGGGCTCGGGGCTCGGCTCGAGGCTCGGCTCTGTGCTCGGCTCTGGACTCGGCTCTAGGCTGGGCTCGAGGCTCGGCTCTGGACTTGTCTGCATTCGGCTTTGGGTTGGGCTCAGGTATCGGCTCTGCTCTTGGCTCGGCTCGAGGCTCAGATCGCGCCTGAACCTGGGCTCGGCTCTGGACTCGGCTCGGCTCTAGGCTGGGCTCAGGGCTCGGATCTGGATTCGGCTCTGGACTCGGCTCGCCTCGGCTCTAGGCTGGTCTTGGGGACTGTCTCGGGGCTCGTCTCGAGGCTCGGCTCTGGGCTCTGTGCTCGGCTGGGCTCGGGGCTCGGCTCGAGGCTCGGCTCTGGTTTCGGCTCTGGACTCGGCTCGCCTCGGCTCTAGGCTGGGCTTGGGGATTGTCT
This sequence comes from Athene noctua, assembly GCF_965140245.1. NCBI lineage: Eukaryota > Metazoa > Chordata > Aves > Strigiformes > Strigidae > Athene > Athene noctua. The sequence goes on along the minus strand of NC_134046.1, from coordinate 25,404,465 downwards.
CGGGGCTCGTCTAGAGGCTCGGCTCTGGTTTCGGCTCTGGACTCGGCTCGCCTCCGCTCTAGGCTGGGCTTGGGGATTGTCTCGGGACTCGTCTCGAGGCTCGGCTCTGGGCTTTGTGCTCGGCTCGGCTCGGGGCTCGGCTCCAGGCTCGGCTCTGGGCTCGGCTCTAGGCTGGGCTCTAGCCTCGGCTCGGCTCTAGGCTGGGCTCAGGGCGCGGATCTGGGTTCGGCTCTGGACTCGGCTCGCCTCGGCTCTAGGCTGGGCTTGGGGATTGTCTCGGGGCTCGTCTCGAAGCTCGGCTCTGGGCTCGGGGATCGGCTGGGCTCGGGGCTCGGCTCGAGGCTCGGCTCTGGGCTCGGCTCTGGACTCGGCCCTAGGCTGGGCTCGAGGCTCGGCTCTGGGCTTGTCTGCAATCGGCTTTGTGTTGGGCTCAGGAATCGGCTCTGCTCTTGGCTCGGCTCGAGGCTCAGATCGCGCCTGAATCTGGGCTCGGCTCTGGACTCGGCTCGGCTCTAGGCTGGGCTCGGGGCTCGGATCTGGGTTCGGCTCTGGACACGGCTCGCCTCGGCTCTAGGCTGGGCTTGGGGATTGTCTCGGGGATCGTCTTGAGGCTCGGCTCTGGTCTATGTGCTCGGCTGGGCCCGGGGCTCGGCTCGAGGCTCGTCTCAATAGTCGGCTCTGGGATCGCCACTAGACTGGGCTCTGGCTCGGCTCGCCTCTAGGCTGGGCTCGGGGCTCGGATCTGGGTTCGGCTCTGGACTCGGCTCGCCTCGGCTCTAGGCTGGGCTTGGGGATTGTCTCGGGGCTCGTCTAGAGGCTCGGCTCTGGGCTCTGTGCTCGGCTGGGCTCGGGGCTCGGCTCGAGGCTCGGCTCTGGGCTCGGCTCTGGACTCGGCTCGGCTCTAGGCTGGGCTCGGGGCTCGGATCTGGGTTCGGCTCTGGACTGGGCTCGCCTCGGCTCTAGGCTGGGCTTGGGGACTGTCTCGCGGCTCGTCTCGAGGCTCGGCTCTGGGCTCTGTGCTCGGCTGGGCTCGGGGCTCGGCTCGAGGCTCGGCTCTGGGCTCGGCTCTGGACTCAGCTCGAGGCTGGGCTCGAGGCTCGGCTCTTGGCTTGTCTTCTCTCGGCTTTGGGCTGAGCTCAGGGATCGGCTCTACTCTTAGGTCGGCTCGAGGCTCAGATCGCGCCCGACTCTCGGCTCGGCTCTGGGCTCTGTGCTCGGCTGGGCTCGGGGCTCGGCTCGAGGCTCGGCTCTGGGCTCGGCTCTAGGCTGGGCTCTGGCCTCGGCTCGGCTCTAGGCTGGGCTCGGGGCTCGGATCTGGGTTCGGCTCTGGACTCGGCTCGCCTCGACTCTAGGCTGGGCTTGGGGATTGTCTCGGGGCTCGTCTCGAGGCTCGGCTCTGGGCTCTGTGCTCGGCTGGGCTCTGGGCTCGTCTCGAGGCTCGGCTCTGGGCTCGGCTCTGGACTCGGCTCGGCTCTAGGCTGGGCTCGGGACTCGGATCTGGGTTCGGCTCTGGACTCGGCTCGCCTCGGCTCTAGGCTGGGCTTGGGGATTGTCTCGGGGCTCGTCTTGAGCATCGGCTATGGGCTCTGTGCTCGGCTGGGCTCGGGGCTCGGCTCGAGGCTCGGCTCTGTGCTCGGCTCTGGACTCGGCTCTAGGCTGGGCTCGAGGCTCGGCACTGGGCTTGTCTGCATTCGGCTTTGGGTTGGGCTCAGGTATCGGCTCTGCTCTTGGCTCGGCTCGAGGCTCAGATCGCGCCTGAACCTGGGCTCGGCTCTGGACTCGGCTCGGCTCTAGGCTGGGCTCAGGGCTCGGATCTGGATTCGGCTCTGGACTCGGCTCACCTCGGCTCTAGGCTGGGCTTGGGGATTGTCTCGGGGCTCGTCTCGAGGCTCGGCTCTGGGCTCTGTGCTCGGTTGGGCTCGGGGCTCGGCTCGAGGTTCGGCTCTGGGCTCGGCCCTAGGCTGTGCTCTGGGCTCGGCTCGGCTCGAGGCTGGGCTCGGGGCTCGGATCTGTGTTCGGCTCTGGACTCGGCTCGCCTCGGCTCTAGGCTGGGCTTGGGGATTGTCTCGGGGCTCGTCTCGAGGCTCGGCTCTGGGCTCTGTGCTCGGCTGGGCTCGGGGCTCGGCTCGAGGCTCGGCTCTGGTTTCGGCTCTGGACTCGGGTCGCCTCGGCTCTAGGCTGGGCTTGGGGATTGTCTCGGGGCTCGTCTAGAGGCTCGGCTCTGGGCTCTGTGCTCGGCTGGGCTCGGGGCTCGGCTCGAGGCTCGGCTCTGGTTTCGGCTCTGGACTCGGCTCGCCTCGGCTCTAGGCTGGGCTTGGGGATTGTCTCGGGGCTCGTCTAGAGGCTCGGCTCTGGGCTCTGTGCTCGGCTGGGCTCGGGGCTCGGCTTGAGGTTCGGCTCTGGGCTTGTCTGCAATCGGCTTTGTGTTAGGCTCAGTTATCGGCTCTGCTCTTGGCTCGGCTCGAGGCTCAGATCGCGCCTGAACCTGGGCTCGGCTCTGGACTCGGCTCGGCTCTAGGCTGGGCTCGGGGCTCGGATCTGGGTTCGGCTCTGGACTCGGCTCGCCTCGGCTCTAGGCTGGGCTTGGGGATTGTCTCGGGGCTCGTCTCGAGGCTCGGCTCTGTGCTCTGTGCTCGGCTGGGCTCGGGGCTCGGCTCGAGGTTCGGCTCTGGGCTCGGCTCTAGGTTGGGCTCTAGCCTCGGCTCGGCTCTAGGCTGGGCTCGGGGTTCGGATCTGGGTTCGGCTCTGGACTCGGCTCGCCTCGGCTCTAGGCTGGGCTTGGGGATTGTCTCGGGGCTCGTCTCGAGGCTCGGCTCTGGGCTCTGTGCTCGGCTGGGCTCGGGGCTCGGGGCTCGGCTCGAGGCTCGGCTCAATACTCGGCTCTGGGCTCGGCTCGGCTTTGGGCTTGGCTAGGGCTCGGATCTGGGTTCGGCTCTGGACTCGGCTCGCCTCGGCTCTAGGCTGGGCTTGGGGATTGTCTCGGGGCTCGTCTCGAGGCTCGGCTCTGGGCTCTGTGTTCGGCTGGGCTCGGGGCTCGGCTCGAGGTTCGGCTCTGTGCTCGGCTCTAGGCTGGGCTCTAGCCTCGGCTCGGCTCTAGGCTGGGCTCGGGGCTCGGCTCTGGGTTCGGCTCTGGACTCGGCTCGCCTCGGCTCTAGGCTGGGCTTGGGGATTGTCTCGGGGCTCGTCTCGAGGCTCGGCTCTGGGCTCTGTGATCGGCTGGGCTCGGGGCTCGGCTCGAGGCTCGGCTCTGTGCTCGGCTCTGGACTCGGCTCTAGGCTGGGCTCGAGGCTCGGCTCTGGGCTTGTCTGCAATCGGCTTTGGGTTAGGCTCAGGTATCGGCTCTGCTCTTGGCTCGGCTCGAGGCTCAGATCGCGCCTGAACCTGGGCTCGGCTCTGGACTCGGCTCGGCTCTAGGCTGGGCTCGGGGCTCGGATCTGGGTTCGGCTCTGGACTCGGCTCGCCTGGGCTCTAGGCTGGGCTTGGGGATTGTCTCGGGGCTCGTCTCGAGGCTCGGCTCTGGGCTCTGTGTTCGGCTGGGCTCGGGGCTCGGCTCGAGGTTCGGCTCTGGGCTCGGCTCTAGGCTGGGCTCTAGCCTCGGCTCGGCTCTAGGCTGGGCTCGGGGCTCGGATCTGTGTTCGGCTCTGGACTCGGCTCGCCTCGGCTCTAGGCTGGGCTTGGGGATTGTCTCGGGGCTCGTCTCGAGGCTCGGCTCTGTGCTCTGTGTTCGGCTGGGCTCGGGGCTCGGCTCGAGGTTCGGCTCTGGGCTCGGCTCTAGGCTGGGCTCTAGCCTCGGCTCGGCTCTAGGCTGGGCTTGGGGATTGTCTCGGAGCTCGTCTTGAGCATCGGCTATGGGCTCTGTGCTCGGCTGGGCTCGGGACTCGGCTCGAGGTTCGGCTCTGGGCTCGGCTCTAGGCTGGGCTCTAGCCTCGGCTCGGCTCTAGGCTGGGCTCGGGGCTCGGATCTGGGTTCGGCTCTGGACTCGGCTCGCCTCGGCTCTAGGCTGGGCTTGGGGATTGTCTCGGGGCTCGTCTCGAGGCTCGGCTCTGGGCTCTGTGCTCGGCTGGGCTCGGGGCTCGGGGCCCGGCTCGAGGCTCGGCTCAATACTCGGCTCTGGGCTCGGTTCGGCTTTGGGTTGGTCTAGGGCTCGGGTCTGGGTTCGGCTCTGGACTCGGCTCGCCTCGGCTCTAGGCTGGGCTTGGGGATTGTCTCGGGGCTCGTCTCGAGGCTCGGCTCTGTGCTCTGTGTTCGGCTGTGCTCGGGGCTCGGCTCGAGGTTCGGCTCTGTGCTCGGCTCTAGGCTGGGCTCTAGCCTCGGCTCGGCTCTAGGCTGGGCTCGGGGCTCGGCTCTGGGTTCGGCTCTGGACTCGGCTCGCCTCGGCTCTAGGCTGGGCTTGGGGATTGTCTCGGGGCTCGTCTCGAGGCTCGGCTCTGGGCTCTGTGCTCGGCTGGGCTCGGGGCTCGGCTCGAGTCTCGGCTCAATACTCGGCTCTGGGCTCGCCTCTAGACTGGGCTCTGGCTCGGCTCGGCTCTAGGCTGGGCTCTAGGCTCGGCTCTGGGCTTGTCTGCAATCGGCTTTGTGTTAGGCTCAGTTATCGGCTCTGCTCTTGGCTCGGCTCGAGGCTCAGATCGCGCCTGAACCTGGGCTCGGCTCTGGACTCGGCTCGGCTCTAGGCTGGGATCGGGGCTCGGATCTGGGTTCGGCTCTGGACTCGGCTCGCCTCGGCTCTAGGCTGGGCTTGGGGATTGTCTCGGGGCTCGTCTCGAGGCTCGGCTCTGGGCTCTGTGCTCGGCTGGGCTCGGGGCTCGGCTCGAGGCTCGGCTCTGGTTTCGGCTCTGGACTCGGCTCGCCTAGGCTCTAGGCTGGGCTTGGGGATTGTCTCGGGGCTCGTCTCGAGGCTCGGCTCTGAGCTCTGTGCTCGGCTGGGCTCGGGGCTCGGCTCGAGGTTCGGCTCTGGGCTCGGCTCTAGGTTGGGCTCTAGCCTCGGCTCGGCTCTAGGCTGGGCTCGGGGTTCGGATCTGGGTTCGGCTCTGGACTCGGCTCGCCTCGGCTCTAGGCTGGGCTTGGGGATTGTCTCGGGGCTCGTCTCGAGGCTCGGCTCTGGGCTCTGTGCTCGGCTGGGCTCGGGGCTCGGGGCTCGGCTCGAGGCTCGGCTCAATACTCGGCTCTGGGCTCGGCTCGGCTTTGGGCTTGGCTAGGGCTCGGATCTGGGTTCGGCTCTGGACTCGGCTCGCCTCGGCTCTAGGCTGGGCTTGGGGATTGTCTCGGGGCTCGTCTCGAGGCTCGGCTCTGTGCTCTGTGTTCGGCTGGGCTCGGGGCTCGGCTCGAGGTTCGGCTCTGTGCTCGGCTCTAGGCTGGGCTCTAGCCTCGGCTCGGCTCTAGGCTGGGCTCGGGGCTCGGCTCTGGGTTCGGCTCTGGACTCGGCTCGCCTCGGCTCTAGGCTGGGCTTGGGGATTGTCTCGAGGCTCGTCTCGAGGCTCGGCTCTGGGCTCTGTGATCGGCTGGGCTCGGGGCTCGGCTCGAGGCTCGGCTCTGTGCTCGGCTCTGGACTCGGCTCTAGGCTGGGCTCGAGGCTCGGCTCTGGGCTTGTCTGCAATCGGCTTTGGGTTAGGCTCAGGTATCGGCTCTGCTCTTGGCTCGGCTCGAGGCTCAGATCGCGCCTGAACCTGGGCTCGGCTCTGGACTCGGCTCGCCTCGGCTCTAGGCTGGGCTTGGGGATTGTCTCGGGGCTCGTCTCGAGGCTCGGCTCTGGGCTCTGTGTTCGGCTGGGCTCGGGGCTCGGCTCGAGGTTCGGCTCTGGGCTCGGCTCTAGGCTGGGCTCTGGGCTCGGCTCTAGGCTGGGCTCTAGCCTCGGCTCGGCTCTAGGCTGGGCTCGGGGCTCGGATCTGTTTTCGGCTCTGGACTCGGCTCGCCTCGGCTCTAGGCTGGGCTTGGGGATTGTCTCGGGGATCGTCTTGAGGCTCGGCTCTGGGCTCTGTGCTCGGTTGGGCTCGGGGCTCGGCTCGAGGCTCGGCTCTGGCCTCGGCTCTAGGCTGGGCTCTGGGCTCGGCTCGGCTCGAGGCTGGGCTCGGGGCTCGGATCTGGGTTCGGCTCTGGACTCGGCTCGCCTCGGCTCTAGGCTGGGCTTGGGGATTGTCTCGGGGCTCGTCTTGAGCATCGGCTCTGGGCTCTGTGCTCGGCTGGGCTCGGGGCTCGGCTCGAGGCTCGGCTCTGGGCTCGGCTCTGGACTCGGCTCTAGGCTGGGCTCGAGGCTCGGCTCTGGGCTTGTCTGCAATCGGCTTTGGGTTGGGCTCAGGTATCGGCTCTGCTCTTGGCTCGGCTCGAGGCTCAGATCGCGCCTGAACCTGGGCTCGGCTCTGGACTCGGCTCGGCTCTAGGCTGGGCTTAGGGCTCGGATCTGGATTCGGCTCTGGACTCGGCTCGCCTCGGCTCTAGGCTGGGCTTGGGGATTGTCTCGGGGCTCGTCTCGAGGCTCGGCTCTTGGCTCTGTGCTCGGTTGGGCTCGGGGCTCGGCTCGAGGCTCGGCTCTGGGCTCGGCTCTAGGCTGGGCTCTGGGCTCGGCTCGGCTCGAGGCTGGGCTCGGGGCTCGGATCTGGGTTCGGCTCTGGACTCGGCTCGCCTCGGCTCTAGGCTGGGCTTGGGGATTGTCTCGGGGCTCGTCTCGAGGCTCGGCTCTGGGCTCTGTGCTCGGCTGGGCTCGGGGCTCGGCTCGAGGCTCGGCTCTGGTTTCGGCTCTGGACTCGGCTCGCCTCGGCTCTAGGCTGGGCTTAGGGATTGTCTCGGGGCTCGTCTCGAGGCTCGGCTCTGGGCTCTGTGTTCGGCTGGGCTCGGGGCTCGGCTCGAGGTTCGGCTCTGGGCTCGGCTCTAGGCTGGGCTCTAGCCTCGGCTCGGCTCTAGGCTGGGCTCTAGCCTCGGCTCGGCTCTAGGCTGGGCTCGGGGCTCGGATCTGTTTTCGGCTCTGGACTCGGCTCGCCTCGGCTCTAGGCTGGGCTTGGGGATTGTCTCGGGGCTCGTCTCGAGGCTCGGCTCTGTGCTCTGTGTTCGGCTGGGCTCGGGGCTCGGCTCGAGGTTCGGCTCTGGGCTCGGCTCTAGGCTGGGCTCTAGCCTCGGCTCGGCTCTAGGCTGAGCTTGGGGATTGTCTCGGGGCTCGTCTTGAGCATCGGCTATGGGCTCTGTGCTCGGCTGGGCTCGGGACTCGGCTCGAGGTTCGGCTCTGGGCTCGGCACTAAGCTGGGCTCTAGCCTCGGCTCGGCTCTAGGCTGGGCTCGGGGCTCGGATCTGGGTTCGGCTCTGGACTCGGCTCGCCTCGGCTCTAGGCTGGGCTTGGGGATTGTCTCGGGGCTCGTCTCGAGGCTCGGCTCTGGGCTCTGTGCTCGGCTGGGCTCGGGGCTCGGGGCCCGGCTCGAGGCTCGGCTCAATACTCGGCTCTGGGCTCGGCTCGGCTTTGGGTTGGTCTAGGGCTCGGGTCTGGGTTCGGCTCTGGACTCGGCTCGCCTCGGCTCTAGGCTGGGCTTGGGGATTGTCTCGGGGCTCGTCTCGAGGCTCGGCTCTGTGCTCTGTGTTCGGCTGGGCTCGGGGCTCGGCTCGAGGTTCGGCTCTGTGCTCGGCTCTAGGCTGGGCTCTAGCCTCGGCTCGGCTCTAGGCTGGGCTCGGGGCTCGGCTCTGGGTTCGGCTCTGGACTCGGCTCGCCTCGGCTCTAGGCTGGGCTTGGGGATTGTCTCGGGGCTCGTCTCGAGGCTCGGCTCTGGGCTCTGTGCTCGGCTGGGCTCGGGGCTCGGCTCGAGGCTCGTCTCAATACTCGGCTCTGGGCTCACCTCTAGACTGGGCTCTGGCTCGGCTCGGCTCTAGGCTGGGCTCTAGGCTCGGCTCTGGGCTTGTCTGCAATCGGCTTTGTGTTAGGCTCAGTTATCGGCTCTGCTCTTGGCTCGGCTCGAGGCTCAGATCGCGCCTGAACCTGGGCTCGGCTCTGGACTCGGCTCGGCTCTAGGCTGGGCTCGGGGCTCGGATCTGGGTTCGGCTCTGGACTCGGCTCGCCTCGGCTCTAGGCTGGGCTTGGGGATTGTCTCGGGGATCGTCTTGAGGCTCGGCTCTGGGCTCTGTGCTCGGTTGGGCTCGGGGCTCGGCTCGAGGCTCGGCTCTGGCCTCGGCTCTAGGCTGGGCTCTGGGCTCGGCTCGGCTCGAGGCTGGGCTCGGGGCTCGGATCTGGGTTCGGCTCTGGACTCGGCTCGCCTCGGCTCTAGGCTGGGCTTGGGGATTGTCTCGGGGCTCGTCTTGAGCATCGGCTCTGGGCTCTGTGCTCGGCTGGGCTCGGGGCTCGGCTCGAGGCTCGGCTCTGGGCTCGGCTCTGGACTCGGCTCTAGGCTGGGCTCGAGGCTCGGCTCTGGGCTTGTCTGCAATCGGCTTTGGGTTGGGCTCAGGTATCGGCTCTGCTCTTGGCTCGGCTCGAGGCTCAGATCGCGCCTGAACCTGGGCTCGGCTCTGGACTCGGCTCGGCTCTAGGCTGGGCTTAGGGCTCGGATCTGGATTCGGCTCTGGACTCGGCTCGCCTCGGCTCTAGGCTGGGCTTGGGGATTGTCTCGGGGCTCGTCTCGAGGCTCGGCTCTGGGCTCTGGGCTCGGTTGGGCTCGGGGCTCGGCTCGAGGCTCGGCTCTGGGCTCGGCTCTAGGCTGGGCTCTGGGCTCGGCTCGGCTCGAGGCTGGGCTCGGGGCTCGGATCTGGGTTCGGCTCTGGACTCGGCTCGCCTCGGCTCTAGGCTGGGCTTGGGGATTGTCTCGGGGCTCGTCTCGAGGCTCGGCTCTGGGCTCTGTGCTCGGCTGGGCTCGGGGCTCGGCTCGAGGCTCGGCTCTGGTTTCGGCTCTGGACTCGGCTCGCCTCGGCTCTAGGCTGGGCTTAGGGATTGTCTCGGGGCTCGTCTCGAGGCTCGGCTCTGGGCTCTGTGTTCGGCTGGGCTCGGGGCTCGGCTCGAGGTTCGGCTCTGGGCTCGGCTCTAGGCTGGGCTCTAGCCTCGGCTCGGCTCTAGGCTGGGCTCGGGGCTCGGATCTGGGTTCGGCTCTGGACTCGGCTCGCCTCGGCTCTAGGCTGGGCTTGGGGATTGTCTCGGGGCTCGTCTCGAGGCTCGGCTCTGTGCTCTGTGTTCGGCTGGGCTCGGGGCTCGGCTCGAGGTTCGGCTCTGGGCTCGGCTCTAGGCTGGGCTCTAGCCTCGGCTCGGCTCTAGGCTGGGCTTGGGGATTGTCTCGGGGCTCGTCTTGAGCATCGGCTATGGGCTCTGTGCTCGGCTGGGCTCGGGACTCGGCTCGAGGTTCGGCTCTGGGCTCGGCTCTAGGCTGGACTCTAGCCTCGGCTCGGCTCTAGGCTGGGCTCGGGGCTCGGATCTGGGTTCGGCTCTGGACTCGGCTCGCCTCGGCTCTAGGCTGGGCTTGGGGATTGTCTCGGGGCTCGTCTCGAGGCTCGGCTTTGGGCTCTGTGCTCGGCTGGGTTCGGGGCTCGGCTCGAGGCTCGTCTCTGGGCTCGGCTCTGGACTCGGCTCGGCTTTGGGCTGGGCTCGGGGCTCGGATCTGGGTTCGGCTCTGGACTGGGCTCGCCTCGGCTCTAGGCTGGTCTTGGGGACTGTGTCGGGGCTCGTCTCGAGGCTCGGCTCTGGGCTCTGTGCTCGGCTGGGCTCGGGGCTCGGCTCGAGGCTCGGCTCTGGGCTCGGCTCTGGACTCAGCTCGAGGCTGGGCTCGAGGCTCGTCTCTTGGCTTGTCTTCTCTCGGCTTTGGGCTGAGCTCAGGGATCGGCCCTACTCTTAGGTCGGCTCGAGGCTCAGATCGCGCCCGACTCTCGGCTCGGCTCTGGGCTCTGTGCTCGGCTGGGCTCGGGGCTCGGCTCGAGGCTCGGATCTGGGCTCGGCTCTAGGCTGGGCTCTGGCCTCGGCTCGGCTCTAGGCTGTGCTCGGGGCTCGGATCTGGGTTCGGCTCTGGACTCGGCTCGCCTCGACTCTAGGCTTGGCTTGGGGATTGTCTCGGGGCTCGTCTCGAGGCTCGGCTCTGGGCTCTGTGCTCGGCTGGGCTCGGGGCTCGTCTCGAGGCTCGGCTCTGGGCTCGGCTCCGGACTCGGCTCGGCTCTAGGCTGGGCTCGGGGCTCGGATCTGGGTTCGGCTCTGGACTCGGCTCGCCTCGACTCTAGGCTGGGCTTGGGGATTGTCTCGGGGCTCGTCTTCAGCATCGGCTCTGGGCTCTGTGCTCGGCTGGGCTCGGGGCTCGGCTCGAGGCACGGCTCTGGGCTCGGCTCTGGACTCGGCTCTAGGCTGGGCTCGAGGCTCGGCTCTGGGCTTGTCTGCAATCGGCTTTGGGTTGGGCTCAGGTATCGGCTCTGCTCTTGGCTCGGCTCGAGGCTCAGATCGCGCCTGAACCTGGGCTCGGCTCTGGACTCGGCTCGGCTCTAGGCTGGGCTTAGGGCTCGGATCTGGATTCGGCTCTGGACTCGGCTCGCCTCGGCTCTAGGCTGGGCTTGGGGATTGTCTCGGGGCTCGTCTCGAGGCTCGGCTCTGGGCTCTGTGCTCGGTTGGGCTCGGGGCTCGGCTCGAGGCTCGGCTCTGGGCTCGGCTCTAGGCTGGGCTCTGGGCTCGGCTCGGCTCGAGGCTGGGCTCGGGGCTCGGATCTGGGTTCGGCTCTGGACTCGGCTCGCCTCGGCTCTAGGCTGGGCTTGGGGATTGTCTCGGGGCTCGTCTCGAGGCTCGGCTCTGGGCTCTGTGCTCGGCTGGGCTCGGGGCTCGGCTCGAGGCTCGGCTCTGGTTTCGGCTCTGGACTCGGCTCGCCTCGGCTCTAGGCTGGGCTTAGGGATTGTCTCGGGGCTCGTCTCGAGGCTCGGCTCTGGGCTCTGTGTTCGGCTGGGCTCGGGGCTCGGCTCGAGGTTCGGCTCTGTGCTCGGCTCTAGGCTGGGCTCTAGCCTCGGCTCGGCTCTAGGCTGGGCTCGGGGCTCGGATCTGGGTTCGGCTCTGGACTCGGCTCGCCTCGGCTCTAGGCTGGGCTTGGGGATTGTCTCGGGGCTCGTCTCGAGGCTCGGCTCTGTGCTCTGTGTTCGGCTGGGCTCGGGGCTCGGCTCGAGGTTCGGCTCTGGGCTCGGCTCTAGGCTGGGCTCTAGCCACGGCTCGGCTCTAGGCTGGGCTTGGGGATTGTCTCGGGGCTCGTCTTGAGCATCGGCTATGGGCTCTGTGCTCGGCTGGGCTCGGGACTCGGCTCGAGGTTCGGCTCTGGGCTCGGCTCTAGGCTGGACTCTAGCCTCGGCTCGGCTCTAGGCTGGGCTCGGGGCTCGGATCTGGGTTCGGCTCTGGACTCGGCTCGCCTCGGCTATAGGCTGGGCTTGGGGATTGTCTCGGGGCTCGTCTCGAGGCTCGGCTCTGGGCTCTGTGCTCGGCTGGGCTCGGGGCTCGGGGCTCGACTCGAGGCTCGGCTCAATACTCGGCTCTGGGCTCGGCTCGGCTTTGGGTTGGGCTAGGGCTCGGATCTGGGTTCGGCTCTGGACTCGGCTCGCCTCGGCTCTAGGCTGGGCTTGGGGATTGTCTCGGGGCTCGTCTCGAGGCTCGGCTCTGTGCTCTGTGTTCGGCTGGGCTCGGGGCTCGGCTCGAGGTTCGGCTCTGTGCTCGGCTCTAGGCTGGGCTCTAGCCACGGCTCGGCTCTAGGCTGGGCTCGGGGCTCGGCTCTGGGTTCGGCTCTGGACTCGGCTCGCCTCGGCTCTAGGCTGGGCTTGGGGATTGTCTCGGGGCTCGTCTCGAGGCTCGGTTCTGGGCTCTGTGCTCGGCTGGGCTCGGGGCTCGGCTCGAGGCTCGGCTCAATAATCGGCTCTGGGCTCTCCTCTAGACTGGGCTCTGACTCGGCTCGGCTCTAGGCTGAGCTCTAGGCTCGGCTCTGGGCTTGTCTGCAATCGGCTTTGTGTTAGGCTCAGTTATCGGCTCTGCTCTTGGCTCGGCTCGAGGCTCAGATCGCGCCTGAATCTGGGCTCGGCTCTGGACTCGGCTCGGCTCTAGGCTGGGCTCGGGGCTCGGATCTGGGTTCGGCTCTGGACTCGGCTCGCCTCGGCTCTAGGCTGGGCTTGGGGATTGTCTCGGGGCTCGTCTTGAGCATCGGCTATGGGCTCTGTGCTCGGCTGGGCTTTGGACTCGGCTCGAGTTTCGGCTCTGGGCTCGGCTCTAGGCTGGTCTCTAGCCTCGGCTCGGCTCTAGGCTGGGCTCGGGGCTCGGATCTGGGTTCGGCTCTGGACTCGGCTCGCCTCGGCTCTAGGCTGGGCTTGGGGATTGTCTCGGGGCTCGTCTCGAGGCTCGGCTTTGGGCTCTGTGCTCGGCTGGGTTCGGGGCTCGGCTCGAGGCTCGGCTCTGGGCTCGGCTCTGGACTCGGCTCGGCTTTGGGCTGGGCTCGGGGCTCGGATCTGGGTTCGGCTCTGGTCTCGGCTCGCCTCGGCTCTAGGCTGGGCTTGGGGATTGTCTCGGGGCTCGTCTCGAGGCTCGGCTCTGGGCTCTGTGCTCGGCTGGGCTCGGGGCTCGGCTCGAGGCTCGGCTCTGGGCTCGGATCTAGGCTAGGCTCTAGCCTCGGCTCGGCTCTAGGCTGGGCTCGGGGCTCGGCTCTGGGTTCGGCTCTGGACTCGGCTCGCCTCGGCTCTAGGCTGGGCTTGGGGATTGTCTCGGGGCTCGTCTCGAGGCTCGGCTCTGGGCTCTGTGCTCGGCTGGGCTCGGGGCTCGGCTAGAGGCTCGTCTCTGGGCTCGGCGCTGGACTCAGCTCGAGGCTGGGCTCGAGGCTCGGCTCTTGGCTTGTCTTCTCTCGGCTTTGGGCTGAGCTCAGGGATCGGCTCTACTCTTAGGTCGGCTCGAGTCTCAGATCGCGCCCGACTCTCGGCTCGGCTCTGGGCTCTGTGCTCGGCAGGGCTCGGGGCTCGGCTCGAGGCTCGGCTCTGGGCTCGGCTCTGGACTCGGCTCGGCTCTAGGCTGGGCTCTGGGCTCGGATCTGGGTTCGGCTCTGGACTCGGCTCGCCTCGGCTCTAGGCTGGGCTTGGGGATTGTCTCGGGGCTCGTCTTGAGCATCGGCTATGGGCTCTGTGCTCGGCTGGGCTCGGGGCTCAGCTCGAGGCTCGGCTCTGTGCTCGGCTCTGGACTCGGCTCTAGGCTGGGCTCGAGGCTCGGCTCTGGGCTTGTCTGCAATCGGCTTTGTGTTGGGCTCAGGTATCGGCTCTGCTCTTGGCTCGGCTCGAGGCTCAGATCGCGCCTGAACCTGGGCTCGGCTCTGGACTCGGCTCGGCTCTAGGCTGGGCTCAGGGCTCGGATCTGGATTCGGCTCTGGACTCGGCTCGCCTCGGCTCTAGGCTGGGCTTGGGGATTGTCTCGGGGCTCGTCTCGAGGCTCGGCTCTGGGCTCTGTGCTCGGCTGGGCTCGGGGCTCGGCTCGAGGCTCGGCTCTGGGCTCGCCTCTAGCCTGGGCTCTGGGCTCGGCTCGGCTCGAGGCTGGGCTCGGGGCTCGGATCTGGGTTCGGCTCTGGACTCGGCTCGCCTCGGCTCTAGGCTGGGCTTGGGGATTGTCTCGGGGCTCGTCTCGAGGCTCGGCTCTGGGCTCTGTGCTCGGCTGGGCTCGGGGCTCGGCTCGAGGCTCGGCTCTGGTTTCGGCTCTGGACTCGGCTCGCCTCGGCTCTAGGCTGGGCTTGGGGATTGTCTCGGGGCTCGTCTCGAGGCTCGGCTCTGGGCTCTGTGCTCGGCTGGGCTCGGGGCTCGGCTCGAGGTTCGGCTCTGGGCTCGGCTCTAGGTTGGGCTCTAGCCTCGGCTCGGCTCTAGGCTGAGGTCGGGGCTCGGATCTGGGTTCGGCTCTGGACTCGGCTCGCCTCGGCTCTAGGCTGGGCTTGGGGATTGTCTCGGGGCTCGTCTCGAGGCTCGGCTCTGGGCTCTGTGCTCGGCTGGGCTCGGGGCTCGGGGCTCGGCTCGAGGCTCGGCTCAATACTCGGCTCTGGGCTCGGCTCGGCTTTGGGCTTGGCTAGGGCTCGGATCTGGGTTCGGCTCTGGACTCGGCTCGCCTCGGCTCTAGGCTGGGCTTGGGGATTGTCTCGGGGCTCGTCTCGAGGCTCGGCTCTGTGCTCTGTGTTCGGCTGGGCTCGGGGCTCGGCTCGAGGTTCGGCTCTGTGCTCGGCTCTAGGCTGGGCTCTAGCCTTGGCTCGGCTCTAGGCTGGGCTCGGGGCTCGGCTCTGGGTTCGGCTCTGGACTCGGCTCGCCTCGGCTCTAGGCTGGGCTTGGGGATTGTCTCGGGGCTCGTCTCGAGGCTCGGCTCTGGGCTCTGTGATCGGCTGGGCTCGGGGCTCGGCTCGAGGCTCGGCTCTGTGCTCGGCTCTGGACTCGGCTCTAGGCTGGGCTCGAGGCTCGGCTCTGGGCTTGTCTGCAATCGGCTTTGGGTTAGGCTCAGGTATCGGCTCTGCTCTTGGCTCGGCTCGAGGCTCAGATCGCGCCTGAACCTGGGCTCGGCTCTGGACTCGGCTCGGCTCTAGGCTGGGCTCGGGGCTCGGATCTGGGTTCGGCTCTGGACTCGGCTCGCCTGGGCTCTAGGCTGGGCTTGGGGATTGTCTCGGGGCTCGTCTCGAGGCTCGGCTCTGTGCTCTGTGTTCGGCTGGGCTCGGGGCTCGGCTCGAGGTTCGGCTCTGGGCTCGGCTCTAGGCTGGGCTCTAGCCTCGGCTCGGCTCTAGGCTGGGCTTGGGGATTGTCTCGGGGCTCGTCTTGAGCATCGGCTATGGGCTCTGTGCTCGGCTGGGCTCGGGACTCGGCTCGAGTTTCGGCTCTGGGCTCGGCTCTAGGCTGGGCTCTAGCCTCGGCTCGGCTCTAGGCTGGGCTCGGGGCTCGGATCTGGGTTCGGCTCTGGACTCGGCTCGCCTCGGCTCTAGGCTGGGCTTGGGGATTGTCTCGGGGCTCGTCTCGAGGCTCGGCTCTGGGCTCTGTGCTCGGCTGGGCTCGGGGCTCGGGGCCCGGCTCGAGGCTCGGCTCAATACTCGGCTCTGGGCTCGGCTCGGCTTTGGGTTGGTCTAGGGCTCGGGTCTGGGTTCGGCTCTGGACTCGGCTCGCCTCGGCTCTAGGCTGGGCTTGGGGATTGTCTCGGGGCTCGTCTCGAGGCTCGGCTCTGTGCTCTGTGTTCGGCTGGGCTCGGGGCTCGGCTCGAGGTTCGGCTCTGTGCTCGGCTCTAGGCTGGGCTCTAGCCTCGGCTCGGCTCTAGGCTGGGCTCGGGGCTCGGCTTTGGGTTCGGCTCTGGACTCGGCTCGCCTCGGCTCTAGGCTGGGCTTGGGGATTGTCTCGGGGCTCGTCTCGAGGCTCGGCTCTGGGCTCTGTGCTCGGCTGGGCTCGGGGCTCGGCTCGAGGCTCGGCTCAATACTCGGCTCTGGGCTCGCCTCTAGACTGGGCTCTGGCTCGGCTCGGCTCTAGGCTGGGCTCTAGGCTCGGCTCTGTGCTTGTCTGCAATCGGCTTTGTGTTAGGCTCAGTTATCGGCTCTGCTCTTGGCTCGGCTCGAGGCTCAGATCGCGCCTGAACCTGGGTTCGGCTCTGGACTCGGCTCGGCTCTAGGCTGGGCTCGGGACTCGGATCTGGGTTCGGCTCTGGACTCGGCTCGCCTAGGCTCTAGGCTGGGCTTGGGGATTGTCTCGGGGCTCGTCTCGAGGCTCGGCTCTGGGCTCTGTGCTCGGCTGGGTTCGGTGCTCGGCTCGAGGCTCGGCTCTGGGCTCGGCTCTGGACTCGGCTCGGCTCTGGGCTGGGCTGGGGGCTCGGATCTGGGTTCGGCTCTGGACTCGGCTCGCCTCGGCTCTAGGCTGGGCTTGGGGATTGTCTCGGAGCTCGTCTCGAGGCTCGGCTCTGTGCTCGGGGCTCGGCTGGGCTCGGGGCTCGGCTCGAGGCTCGGCTCTGTTCTCGGCTCTGGACTCAGCTCTAGGCTGGGCTCGAGGCTCGGCTCTGGGCTTGTCTGCAATCGGCTTTGGGTTAGGCTCAGGTATCGGCTCTGCTCTTGGCTCGGCTCGAGGCTCAGATCGCGCCTGAACCTGGGCTCGGCTCTGGACTCGGCTCGGCTCTAGGCTGGGCTCGGGGCTCGGATCTGGGTTCGGCTCTGGACTCGGCTCGCCTCGGCTCTAGGCTGGGCTTGGGGATTGTCTCGGGGCTCGTCTCGAGGCTCGGCTCTGTGCTCTGTGTTCGGCTGGGCTCGGGGCTCGGCTCGAGGTTCGGCTCTGGGCTCGGCTCTAGGCTGGGCTCTAGCCTCGGCTCGGCTCTAGGCTGGGCTTGGGGATTGTCTCGGGGCTCGTCTTGAGCATCGGCTATGGGCTCTGTGCTCGGCTGGGCTCGGGACTCGGCTCGAGGTTCGGCTCTGGGCTCGGCTCTAGGCTGGGCTCTAGCCTCGGCTCGGCTCTAGGCTGGGCTCGGGGCTCGGATCTGGGTTCGGCTCTGGACTCGGCTCGCCTCGGCTCTAGGCTGGGCTTGGGGATTGTCTCGGGGCTCGTCTCGAGGCTCGGCTCTGGGCTCTGTGCTCGGCTGGGCTCGGGGCTCGGGGCCCGGCTCGAGGCTCGGCTCAATACTCGGCTCTGGGCTCGGCTCGGCTTTGGGTTGGTCTAGGGCTCGGGTCTGGGTTCGGCTCTGGACTCGGCTCGCCTCGGCTCTAGGCTGGGCTTGGGGATTGTCTCGGGGCTCGTCTCGAGGCTCGGCTCTGTGCTCTGTGTTCGGCTGGGCTCGGGGCTCGGCTCGAGGTTCGGCTCTGTGCTCGGCTCTAGGCTGGGCTCTAGCCTCGGCTCGGCTCTAGGCTGGGCTCGGGGCTCGGCTCTGGGTTCGGCTCTGGACTCGGCTCGCCTCGGCTCTAGGCTGGGCTTGGGGATTGTCTCGGGGCTCGTCTCGAGGCTCGGCTCTGGGCTCTGTGCTCGGCTGGGCTCGGGGCTCGGCTCGAGGCTCGGCTCAATACTCGGCTCTGGGCTCGCCTCTAGACTGGGCTCTGGCTCGGCTCGGCTCTAGGCTGGGCTCTAGGCTCGGCTCTGTGCTTGTCTGCAATCGGCATTGTGTTAGGCTCAGTTATCGGCTCTGCTCTTGGCTCGGCTCGAGGCTCAGATCGCGCCTGAACCTGGGCTCGGCTCTGGACTCGGCTCGGCTCTAGGCTGGGCTCGGGGCTCGGATCTGGGTTCGGCTCTGGACTCGGCTCGCCTAGGCTCTAGGCTGGGCTTGGGGATTGTCTCGGGGCTCGTCTCGAGGCTCGGCTCTGGGCTCTGTGCTCGGCTGGGTTCGGTGCTCGGCTCGAGGCTCGGCTCTGGGCTCGGCTCTGGACTCGGCTCGGCTCTAGGCTGGGCTCGGGGCTCGGATCTGGGTTCGGCTCTGGACTCGGCTCGCCTCGGCTCTAGGCTGGGCTTGGGGATTGTCTCGGGGCTCGTCTCGAGGCTCGGCTCTGTGCTCGGGGCTCGGCTGGGCTCGGGGCTCGGCTCGAGGCTCGGCTCTGGGCTCGGCTCTGGACTCGGCTCGGCTCTAGGCTGGGCTCGGGGCTCGGATCTGGGTTCGGCTCTGGACTCGGCTCGCCTCGGCTCTAGGCTGGGCTTGGGGATTGTCTCGGGGCTCGTCTCGAGGCTCGGCTCTGGGCTCTGTGCTCGGCTGGGCTCGGGGCTCGGCTCGAGGCTCGTCTCTGGGCTCGTCTCTAGGCTGGGCTCTCAGCTCTGTGCTCGGCTGGGCTCGGGGCTCGGCTCGAGGCTCGGCTCAATACTCGGCTCTGGGCTCGCATCTAGGCTGGGCTCTGGGCTCGGATCTGTGTTCGGCTCTGGACTCGGCTCGACTCGGCTCTAGGCTGGGCTCGGGGCTCGTATCTGGGTTCGGCTCTGGACTCGGCTCGCCTCGGCTCTAGGCTGGGCTTGGGGATTGTCTCGGGGCTCGTCTCGAGGCTCGGCTCTGGGCTCTGTGCTCGGCTGGGCTCGGGGCTCGGCTCGAGGCTCGGCTCTGGGCTCGGCTCTGGACTCGGCTCTAGGCTGGGCTCGAGGCTCAGCTCAGGGATTGGCTGCTCTCGGCTTTGAGCTGGGCTCAGGGATCTGCTCTGCTCTTGGCTCGGCTCGAGGCTCCGATCGCGCCCGACTCTGGGCTCTGCTCTGGACTCTTCTCGGCTCTAGGCTGGGCTTGGGGCTCGGATCTGGGTTCGGCTCTGGACTCGGCTCGCCTCGGCTCTAGGCTGGGCTTGGGGATTGTCTCGGGGCTCGTCTCGAGGCTCAGCTCTGGGCTCTGTGCTCGGCTGGGCTCGGGGCTCGGCTCGAGGCTCGGCTCTGGGCTCGGCTCTGGACTCGGCTCGGCTCTAGGCTGGGCTCGGGGCTCGGATCTGGGTTCGGCTCTGGACTCGGCTCGCCTCGGCTCTAGGCTGGGCTTGGGGATTGTCTCGGGGCTCGTCTGGAGGCTCGACTCTGTGCTCGGGGCTCGGCTGGGCTCGGGGCTCGGCTCGAGGCT
Source organism: Athene noctua (assembly GCF_965140245.1). Taxonomy (NCBI): domain Eukaryota; kingdom Metazoa; phylum Chordata; class Aves; order Strigiformes; family Strigidae; genus Athene; species Athene noctua. The sequence continues at coordinate 25,386,035 of NC_134046.1, read as the reverse complement.
CGGCTCTGGGCTCGGCTCTGGACTCGGCTCGGCTCTAGGCTGGGCTCGGGGTTCGGATCTGGGTTCGGCTCTGGACTCGGCTCGCCTCGGCTCTAGGCTGGGCTTGGGGATTGTCTCGGGGCTCGTCTCGAGGCTCGGCTCTGGGCTCTGTGCTCGGCTGGGCTCGGGGCTCGTCTCGAGGCTCGGCTCTGGGCTCTGTGCTCGGCTGGGCTCGGGGCTCGTCTCGAGGTTCGGCTCTGGGCTAGTCTCTGGACTCAGCTCGACGCTGGGATCAAGGCTCGGCTCTTGGCTTGTCTTCTCTCGGCTTTGGGCTGAGCTCAGGGATCGGCTCTACTCTTAGCTCGGCTCGAGGCTCAGATCGCGCCCGACTCTCGGCTCGGCTCTGGGCTCTGTGCTCGGCTGGGCTCGGGGCTCGGCTCGAGGCTCGGCTCTGGGCTCTGTGCTCGGCTGGGTTCGGGGCTCGGCTCGAGGTTCGGCTCTGGGCTCGCCTCTGGACTCGGCTCTAGGCTGGGCTCGAGGCTCAGCTCAGGGATTGGCTGCTCTCGGCTTTGAGCTGGGCTCAGGGATCTGCTCTGCTCTTGGCTCGGCTCGAGGCTCCGATGGCACCCGACTCTGGGCTCTGCTCTGGACTCGGCTCGGCTCTAGGCTGGGCTCGGGACTCGGATCTGGGTTCGGCTCTGGACTCGGCTCGCCTCGGCTCTAGGCTGGGCTTGGTGATTGTCTTGGGGCTCGTCTCGAGGCTCGGCTCTGGGCTCTGTGCACGGCTGGGCTCGGGGCTCGGTTCGAGACTCGGCTCTGGGCTCGGCTCTGGACTCGGCTCTAGGCTGGGCTCGAGGCTCAGCTCAGGGATTGGCTGCTCTCGGCTTTGAGCTGGGCTCAGGGATCTGCTCTGCTCTTGGCTCGGCTCGAGGCTCCGATCGCGCCCGACTCTGGGCTCTGCTCTGGACTCTTCTCGGCTCTAGGCTGGGCTTGGGGCTCGGATCTGGGTTCGGCTCTGGACTCGGCTCGCCTCGGCTCTTGGCTGGGCTTGGGGATTGTCTCGGGGCTCGTCTCGAGGCTCAGCTCTGGGCTCTGTGCTCGGCTGGGCTCGGGGCTCGGCTCGAGGCTCGGCTCTGGGCTCGGCTCTGGACTCGGCTCGGCTCTAGGCTGGGCTCGGGGCTCGGATCTGGGTTCGGCTCTGGACTCGGCTCGCCTCGGCTCTAGTCTGGGCTTGGGGATTGTCTCGGGGCTCGTCTCGAGGCTCGACTCTGTGCTCGGGGCTCGGCTGGGCTCGGGGCTCGGCTCGAGGCTCGGCTCTGGGCTCGGCTCTGGACTCGGCTCGGCTCTAGGCTGGGCTCGGGGTTCGGATCTGGGTTCGGCTCTGGACTCGGCTCGCCTCGGCTCTAGGCTGGGCTTGGGGATTGTCTCGGGGCTCGTCTCGAGGCTCCGCTCTGGGCTCTGTGCTCGGCTGGGCTCGGGGCTCGTCTCGAGGCTCGGCTCTGGGCTCTGTGCTCGGCTGGGCTCGGGGCTCGTCTCGAGGTTCGGCTCTGGGCTAGTCTCTGGACTCAGCTCGACGCTGGGATCAAGGCTCGGCTCTTGGCTTGTCTTCTCTCGGCTTTGGGCTGAGCTCAGGGATCGGCTCTACTCTTAGCTCGGCTCGAGGCTCAGATCGCGCCCGACTCTCGGCTCGGCTCTGGGCTCTGTGCTCGGCTGGGCTCGGGGCTCGGCTCGAGGCTCGGCTCTGGGCTCGGCTCTGGACTCGGCTCTAGGCTGGGCTCGAGGCTCAGCTCAGGGATTGGCTGCTCTCGGCTTTGAGCTGGGCTCAGGGATCTGCTCTGCTCTTGGCTCGGCTCGAGGCTCCGATGGCACCCGATTCTGGGCTCTGCTCTGGACTCGGCTCGGCTCTAGGCTGGGCTCGGGACTCGGATCTGGGTTCGGCTCTGGACTCGGCTCGCCTCAGCTCTAGGCTGGGCTTGGGGATTGTCTCGGGGCTCATCTCGAGGCTCGGCTCTGGGCTCTGTGCTCGGCTGGGCTCGGGGCTCGTCTCGAGGCTCGGCTCTGGGCTCGGCTCTAGGCTGGGCTCTAGCCTCGGCTCGGCTCTAGGCTGGGCTCGGGGCTCGGATCTGGGTTCGGCTCTGGACTCGGCTCGCCTCGGCTCTAGGCTGGGCTTGGGGATTTTCTCGGGGCTCGTCTTGAGCATCGGCTATGGGCTCTGTGCTCGGCTGGGCTCGGGGCTCGGCTCGAGGCTCGGCTCTGTGCTCGGCTCTGGACTCGGCTCTAGGCTGGGCTCGAGGCTCGGCTCTGGGCTTGTCTACAATCGGCTTTGGGTTGGGCTCAGGTATCGGCTCTGCTCTTGGCTCGGCTCGAGGCTCAGATCGCGCCTGAACCTGGGCTCGGCTCTGGACTCGGCTCGGCTCTAGGCTGGGCTCAGGGCTCGGATCTGGATTCGGCTCTGGACTCGGCTCGCCTCGGCTCTAGGCTGGGCTTGGGGATTGTCTCGGGGCTCGTCTCGAGGCTCGGCTCTGAGCTCTGTGCTCGGCTGGGTTCGGGGCTCGGCTCGAGGCTCGGCTCTGGGCTCGGCTCTAGGCTGTGCTCTGGGCTCGGCTCGTCTCGAGGCTGGGCTCGGGGCTCGGATCTGGGTTCGGCTCTGGACTCGGCTCGCCTCGGCTCTAGGCTGGGCTTGGGGATTGTCTCGGGGCTCGTCTCGAGGCTCGGCTCTGGGCTCTGTGCTCGGCTGGGCTCGGGGCTCGGCTCGAGGCTCGGCTCTGGTTTCGGCTCTGGACTCGGCTCGCCTCGGCTCTAGGCTGGGCTTGGGGATTGTCTCGGGGCTCGTCTAGAGGCTCGACTCTGGGCTCTGGGCTCGGATGGGCTCTGGGCTCGGCTCGAGGTTAGGCTCTGGGCTCGTCTCTAGGTTGGGCTCTAGCCTCGGCTCGGCTCTAGGCTGGGCTCGGGGTTCGGATCTGGGTTCGGCTCTGGACTCGGCTCGCCTCGGCTCTAGGCTGGGCTTGGGGATTGTCTCGGGGCTCGTCTCGAGGCTCGGCTCTGGGCTCTGTGCTCGGCTGGGCTCGGGGCTCGGGGCTCGGCTCGAGGCTCGGCTCAATACTCGGCTCTGGGCTCGGCTCGGCTTTGTGTTTGGCTAGGGCTCGGATCTGGGTTCGGCACTGGACTCGGCTCGCCTCGGCTCTTGGCTGGGCTTGGGGATTGTCTCGGGGCTCGTCTCGAGGCTCGGCTCTGTGCTCTGTGTTCGGCTGGGCTCGGGGCTCGGCTCGAGGTTCGGCTCTGTGCTCGGCTCTAGGCTGGGCTCGGGGCTCGGCTCGAGGTTCGGCTCTGGGCTCGGCTCTAGGCTGGGCTCTAGCCTCGGCTCGGCTCTAGGCTGGGCTCGGGGCTCGGATCTGTGTTCGGCTCTGGACTCGGCTCGCCTCGGCTCTAGGCTGGGCTTGGGGATTGTCTCGGGGCTCGTCTCGATGCTCGGCTCTGTGCTCTGTGTTCGGCTGGGCTCGGGGCTCGGCTCGAGGTTCGGCTCTGGGCTCGGCTCTAGGCTGGGCTCTAGACTGGGCTCTGGCTCGGCTCGCCTCTAGGCTGGGCTCGGGGCTCGGATCTGGGTTCGGCTTTGGACACGGCTCGCCTCGGCTCTAGGCTGGGCTTAGGGATTGTCTCGGGGCTCGTCTCGAGGCTCGGCTCTGGGCTCTGTGTTCGGCTGGGCTCGGGGCTCGGCTCGAGGTTCGGCTCTGTGCTCGGCTCTAGGCTGGGCTCTAGCCTCGGCTCGGCTCTAGGCTGGGCTCGGGGCTCGGATCTGGGTTCGGCTCTGGACTCGGCTCGCCTCGGCTCTAGGCTGGGCTTGGGGATTGTCTCGGGGCTCGTCTCGAGGCTCGGCTCTGTGCTCTGTGTTCGGCTGGGCTCGGGGCTCGGCTCGAGGTTCGGCTCTGGGCTCGGCTCTAGGCTGGGCTCTAGCCACGGCTCGGCTCTAGGCTGGGCTTGGGGATTGTCTCGGGGCTCGTCTTGAGCATCGGCTATGGGCTCTGTGCTCGGCTGGGCTCGGGACTCGGCTCGAGGTTCGGCTCTGGGCTCGGCTCTAGGCTGGACTCTAGCCTCGGCTCGGCTCTAGGCTGGGCTCGGGGCTCGGATCTGGGTTCGGCTCTGGACTCGGCTCGCCTCGGCTATAGGCTGGGCTTGGGGATTGTCTCGGGGCTCGTCTCGAGGCTCGGCTCTGGGCTCTGTGCTCGGCTGGGCTCGGGGCTCGGGGCTCGACTCGAGGCTCGGCTCAATACTCGGCTCTGGGCTCGGCTCGGCTTTGGGTTGGGCTAGGGCTCGGATCTGGGTTCGGCTCTGGACTCGGCTCGCCTCGGCTCTAGGCTGGGCTTGGGGATTGTCTCGGGGCTCGTCTCGAGGCTCGGCTCTGTGCTCTGTGTTCGGCTGGGCTCGGGGCTCGGCTCGAGGTTCGGCTCTGTGCTCGGCTCTAGGCTGGGCTCTAGCCACGGCTCGGCTCTAGGCTGGGCTCGGGGCTCGGCTCTGGGTTCGGCTCTGGACTCGGCTCGCCTCGGCTCTAGGCTGGGCTTGGGGATTGTCTCGGGGCTCGTCTCGAGGCTCGGTTCTGGGCTCTGTGCTCGGCTGGGCTCGGGGCTCGGCTCGAGGCTCGGCTCAATAATCGGCTCTGGGCTCTCCTCTAGACTGGGCTCTGACTCGGCTCGGCTCTAGGCTGAGCTCTAGGCTCGGCTCTGGGCTTGTCTGCAATCGGCTTTGTGTTAGGCTCAGTTATCGGCTCTGCTCTTGGCTCGGCTCGAGGCTCAGATCGCGCCTGAATCTGGGCTCGGCTCTGGACTCGGCTCGGCTCTAGGCTGGGCTCGGGGCTCGGATCTGGGTTCGGCTCTGGACTCGGCTCGCCTCGGCTCTAGGCTGGGCTTGGGGATTGTCTCGGGGCTCGTCTTGAGCATCGGCTATGGGCTCTGTGCTCGGCTGGGCTTTGGACTCGGCTCGAGTTTCGGCTCTGGGCTCGGCTCTAGGCTGGTCTCTAGCCTCGGCTCGGCTCTAGGCTGGGCTCGGGGCTCGGATCTGGGTTCGGCTCTGGACTCGGCTCGCCTCGGCTCTAGGCTGGGCTTGGGGATTGTCTCGGGGCTCGTCTCGAGGCTCGGCTTTGGGCTCTGTGCTCGGCTGGGTTCGGGGCTCGGCTCGAGGCTCGGCTCTGGGCTCGGCTCTGGACTCGGCTCGGCTTTGGGCTGGGCTCGGGGCTCGGATCTGGGTTCGGCTCTGGTCTCGGCTCGCCTCGGCTCTAGGCTGGGCTTGGGGATTGTCTCGGGGCTCGTCTCGAGGCTCGGCTCTGGGCTCTGTGCTCGGCTGTTCTCGGGGCTCGGCTCGAGGCTCGGCTCTGGGCTCGGATCTAGGCTAGGCTCTAGCCTCGGCTCGGCTCTAGGCTGGGCTCGGGGCTCGGCTCTGGGTTCGGCTCTGGACTCGGCTCGCCTCGGCTCTAGGCTGGGCTTGGGGATTGTCTCGGGGCTCGTCTCGAGGCTCGGCTCTGGGCTCTGTGCTCGGCTGGGCTCGGGGCTCGGCTAGAGGCTCGTCTCTGGGCTCGGCGCTGGACTCAGCTCGAGGCTGGGCTCGAGGCTCGGCTCTTGGCTTGTCTTCTCTCGGCTTTGGGCTGAGCTCAGGGATCGGCTCTACTCTTAGGTCGGCTCGAGTCTCAGATCGCGCCCGACTCTCGGCTCGGCTCTGGGCTCTGTGCTCGGCAGGGCTCGGGGCTCGGCTCGAGGCTCGGCTCTGGGCTCGGCTCTGGACTCGGCTCGGCTCTAGGCTGGGCTCTGGGCTCGGATCTGGGTTCGGCTCTGGACTCGGCTCGCCTCGGCTCTAGGCTGGGCTTGGGGATTGTCTCGGGGCTCGTCTTGAGCATCGGCTATGGGCTCTGTGCTCGGCTGGGCTCGGGGCTCAGCTCGAGGCTCGGCTCTGTGCTCGGCTCTGGACTCGGCTCTAGGCTGGGCTCGAGGCTCGGCTCTGGGCTTGTCTGCAATCGGCTTTGTGTTGGGCTCAGGTATCGGCTCTGCTCTTGGCTCGGCTCGAGGCTCAGATCGCGCCTGAACCTGGGCTCGGCTCTGGACTCGGCTCGGCTCTAGGCTGGGCTCAGGGCTCGGATCTGGATTCGGCTCTGGACTCGGCTCGCCTCGGCTCTAGGCTGGGCTTGGGGATTGTCTCGGGGCTCGTCTCGAGGCTCGGCTCTGGGCTCTGTGCTCGGCTGGGCTCGGGGCTCGGCTCGAGGCTCGGCTCTGGGCTCGCCTCTAGCCTGGGCTCTGGGCTCGGCTCGGCTCGAGGCTGGGCTCGGGGCTCGGATCTGGGTTCGGCTCTGGACTCGGCTCGCCTCGGCTCTAGGCTGGGCTTGGGGATTGTCTCGGGGCTCGTCTCGAGGCTCGGCTCTGGGCTCTGTGCTCGGCTGGGCTCGGGGCTCGGCTCGAGGCTCGGCTCTGGTTTCGGCTCTGGACTCGGCTCGCCTCGGCTCTAGGCTGGGCTTGGGGATTGTCTCGGGGCTCGTCTCGAGGCTCGGCTCTGGGCTCTGTGCTCGGCTGGGCTCGGGGCTCGGCTCGAGGTTCGGCTCTGGGCTCGGCTCTAGGTTGGGCTCTAGCCTCGGCTCGGCTCTAGGCTGAGGTCGGGGCTCGGATCTGGGTTCGGCTCTGGACTCGGCTCGCCTCGGCTCTAGGCTGGGCTTGGGGATTGTCTCGGGGCTCGTCTCGAGGCTCGGCTCTGGGCTCTGTGCTCGGCTGGGCTCGGGGCTCAGGGCTCGGCTCGAGGCTCGGCTCAATACTCGGCTCTGGGCTCGGCTCGGCTTTGGGCTTGGCTAGGGCTCGGATCTGGGTTCGGCTCTGGACTCGGCTCGCCTCGGCTCTAGGCTGGGCTTGGGGATTGTCTCGGGGCTCGTCTCGAGGCTCGGCTCTGTGCTCTGTGTTCGGCTGGGCTCGGGGCTCGGCTCGAGGTTCGGCTCTGTGCTCGGCTCTAGGCTGGGCTCTAGCCTTGGCTCGGCTCTAGGCTGGGCTCGGGGCTCGGCTCTGGGTTCGGCTCTGGACTCGGCTCGCCTCGGCTCTAGGCTGGGCTTGGGGATTGTCTCGGGGCTCGTCTCGAGGCTCGGCTCTGGGCTCTGTGATCGGCTGGGCTCGGGGCTCGGCTCGAGGCTCGGCTCTGTGCTCGGCTCTGGACTCGGCTCTAGGCTGGGCTCGAGGCTCGGCTCTGGGCTTGTCTGCAATCGGCTTTGGGTTAGGCTCAGGTATCGGCTCTGCTCTTGGCTCGGCTCGAGGCTCAGATCGCGCCTGAACCTGGGCTCGGCTCTGGACTCGGCTCGGCTCTAGGCTGGGCTCGGGGCTCGGATCTGGGTTCGGCTCTGGACTCGGCTCGCCTGGGCTCTAGGCTGGGCTTGGGGATTGTCTCGGGGCTCGTCTCGAGGCTCGGCTCTGTGCTCTGTGTTCGGCTGGGCTCGGGGCTCGGCTCGAGGTTCGGCTCTGGGCTCGGCTCTAGGCTGGGCTCTAGCCTCGGCTCGGCTCTAGGCTGGGCTTGGGGATTGTCTCGGGGCTCGTCTTGAGCATCGGCTATGGGCTCTGTGCTCGGCTGGGCTCGGGACTCGGCTCGAGTTTCGGCTCTGGGCTCGGCTCTAGGCTGGGCTCTAGCCTCGGCTCGGCTCTAGGCTGGGCTCGGGGCTCGGATCTGGGTTCGGCTCTGGACTCGGCTCGCCTCGGCTCTAGGCTGGGCTTGGGGATTGTCTCGGGGCTCGTCTCGAGGCTCGGCTCTGGGCTCTGTGCTCGGCTGGGCTCGGGGCTCGGGGCCCGGCTCGAGGCTCGGCTCAATACTCGGCTCTGGGCTCGGCTCGGCTTTGGGTTGGTCTAGGGCTCGGGTCTGGGTTCGGCTCTGGACTCGGCTCGCCTCGGCTCTAGGCTGGGCTTGGGGATTGTCTCGGGGCTCGTCTCGAGGCTCGGCTCTGTGCTCTGTGTTCGGCTGGGCTCGGGGCTCGGCTCGAGGTTCGGCTCTGTGCTCGGCTCTAGGCTGGGCTCTAGCCTCGGCTCGGCTCTAGGCTGGGCTCGGGGCTCGGCTTTGGGTTCGGCTCTGGACTCGGCTCGCCTCGGCTCTAGGCTGGGCTTGGGGATTGTCTCGGGGCTCGTCTCGAGGCTCGGCTCTGGGCTCTGTGCTCGGCTGGGCTCGGGGCTCGGCTCGAGGCTCGGCTCAATACTCGGCTCTGGGCTCGCCTCTAGACTGGGCTCTGGCTCGGCTCGGCTCTAGGCTGGGCTCTAGGCTCGGCTCTGTGCTTGTCTGCAATCGGCTTTGTGTTAGGCTCAGTTATCGGCTCTGCTCTTGGCTCGGCTCGAGGCTCAGATCGCGCCTGAACCTGGGTTCGGCTCTGGACTCGGCTCGGCTCTAGGCTGGGCTCGGGGCTCGGATCTGGGTTCGGCTCTGGACTCGGCTCGCCTAGGCTCTAGGCTGGGCTTGGGGATTGTCTCGGGGCTCGTCTCGAGGCTCGGCTCTGGGCTCTGTGCTCGGCTGGGTTCGGTGCTCGGCTCGAGGCTCGGCTCTGGGCTCGGCTCTGGACTCGGCTCGGCTCTGGGCTGGGCTGGGGGCTCGGATCTGGGTTCGGCTCTGGACTCGGCTCGCCTCGGCTCTAGGCTGGGCTTGGGGATTGTCTCGGGGCTCGTCTCGAGGCTCGGCTCTGTGCTCGGGGCTCGGCTGGGCTCGGGGCTCGGCTCGAGGCTCGGCTCTGTGCTCGGCTCTGGACTCAGCTCTAGGCTGGGCTCGAGGCTCGGCTCTGGGCTTGTCTGCAATCGGCTTTGGGTTAGGCTCAGGTATCGGCTCTGCTCTTGGCTCGGCTCGAGGCTCAGATCGCGCCTGAACCTGGGCTCGGCTCTGGACTCGGCTCGGCTCTAGGCTGGGCTCGGGGCTCGGATCTGGGTTCGGCTCTGGACTCGGCTCGCCTCGGCTCTAGGCTGGGCTTGGGGATTGTCTCGGGGCTCGTCTCGAGGCTCGGCTCTGTGCTCTGTGTTCGGCTGGGCTCGGGGCTCGGCTCGAGGTTCGGCTCTGGGCTCGGCTCTAGGCTGGGCTCTAGCCTCGGCTCGGCTCTAGGCTGGGCTTGGGGATTGTCTCGGGGCTCGTCTTGAGCATCGGCTATGGGCTCTGTGCTCGGCTGGGCTCGGGACTCGGCTCGAGGTTCGGCTCTGGGCTCGGCTCTAGGCTGGGCTCTAGCCTCGGCTCGGCTCTAGGCTGGGCTCGGGGCTCGGATCTGGGTTCGGCTCTGGACTCGGCTCGCCTCGGCTCTAGGCTGGGCTTGGGGATTGTCTCGGGGCTCGTCTCGAGGCTCGGCTCTGGGCTCTGTGCTCGGCTGGGCTCGGGGCTCGGGGCCCGGCTCGAGGCTCGGCTCAATACTCGGCTCTGGGCTCGGCTCGGCTTTGGGTTGGTCTAGGGCTCGGGTCTGGGTTCGGCTCTGGACTCGGCTCGCCTCGGCTCTAGGCTGGGCTTGGGGATTGTCTCGGGGCTCGTCTCGAGGCTCGGCTCTGTGCTCTGTGTTCGGCTGGGCTCGGGGCTCGGCTCGAGGTTCGGCTCTGTGCTCGGCTCTAGGCTGGGCTCTAGCCTCGGCTCGGCTCTAGGCTGGGCTCGGGGCTCGGATCTGGGTTCGGCTCTGGACTCGGCTCGCCTCGGCTCTAGGCTGGGCTTGGGGATTGTCTCGGGGCTCGTCTCGAGGCTCGGCTCTGGGCTCTGTGCTCGGCTGGGCTCGGGGCTCGGCTCGAGGCTCGGCTCAATACTCGGCTCTGGGCTCGCCTCTAGACTGGGCTCTGGCTCGGCTCGGCTCTAGGCTGGGCTCTAGGCTCGGCTCTGTGCTTGTCTGCAATCGGCATTGTGTTAGGCTCAGTTATCGGCTCTGCTCTTGGCTCGGCTCGAGGCTCAGATCGCGCCTGAACCTGGGCTCGGCTCTGGACTCGGCTCGGCTCTAGGCTGGGCTCGGGGCTCGGATCTGGGTTCGGCTCTGGACTCGGCTCGCCTAGGCTCTAGGCTGGGCTTGGGGATTGTCTCGGGGCTCGTCTCGAGGCTCGGCTCTGGGCTCTGTGCTCGGCTGGGTTCGGTGCTCGGCTCGAGGCTCGGCTCTGGGCTCGGCTCTGGACTCGGCTCGGCTCTAGGCTGGGCTCGGGGCTCGGATCTGGGTTCGGCTCTGGACTCGGCTCGCCTCGGCTCTAGGCTGGGCTTGGGGATTGTCTCGGGGCTCGTCTCGAGGCTCGGCTCTGTGCTCGGGGCTCGGCTGGGCTCGGGGCTCGGCTCGAGGCTCGGCTCTGGGCTCGGCTCTGGACTCGGCTCGGCTCTAGGCTGGGCTCGGGGCTCGGATCTGGGTTCGGCTCTGGACTCGGCTCGCCTCGGCTCTAGGCTGGGCTTGGGGATTGTCTCGGGGCTCGTCTCGAGGCTCGGCTCTGGGCTCTGTGCTCGGCTGGGCTCGGGGCTCGGCTCGAGGCTCGTCTCTGGGCTCGTCTCTAGGCTGGGCTCTCAGCTCTGTGCTCGGCTGGGCTCGGGGCTCGGCTCGAGGCTCGGCTCAATACTCGGCTCTGGGCTCGCATCTAGGCTGGGCTCTGGGCTCGGATCTGTGTTCGGCTCTGGACTCGGCTCGACTCGGCTCTAGGCTGGGCTCGGGGCTCGTATCTGGGTTCGGCTCTGGACTCGGCTCGCCTCGGCTCTAGGCTGGGCTTGGGGATTGTCTCGGGGCTCGTCTCGAGGCTCGGCTCTGGGCTCTGTGCTCGGCTGGGCTCGGGGCTCGGCTCGAGGCTCGGCTCTGGGCTCGGCTCTGGACTCGGCTCTAGGCTGGGCTCGAGGCTCAGCTCAGGGATTGGCTGCTCTCGGCTTTGAGCTGGGCTCAGGGATCTGCTCTGCTCTTGGCTCGGCTCGAGGCTCCGATCGCGCCCGACTCTGGGCTCTGCTCTGGACTCTTCTCGGCTCTAGGCTGGGCTTGGGGCTCGGATCTGGGTTCGGCTCTGGACTCGGCTCGCCTCGGCTCTAGGCTGGGCTTGGGGATTGTCTCGGGGCTCGTCTCGAGGCTCAGCTCTGGGCTCTGTGCTCGGCTGGGCTCGGGGCTCGGCTCGAGGCTCGGCTCTGGGCTCGGCTCTGGACTCGGCTCGGCTCTAGGCTGGGCTCGGGGCTCGGATCTGGGTTCGGCTCTGGACTCGGCTCGCCTCGGCTCTAGGCTGGGCTTGGGGATTGTCTCGGGGCTCGTCTGGAGGCTCGACTCTGTGCTCGGGGCTCGGCTGGGCTCGGGGCTCGGCTCGAGGCTCGGCTCTGGGCTCGGCTCTGGACTCGGCTCGGCTCTAGGCTGGGCTCGGGGTTCGGATCTGGGTTCGGCTCTGGACTCGGCTCGCCTCGGCTCTAGGCTGGGCTTGGGGATTGTCTCGGGGCTCGTCTCGAGGCTCGGCTCTGGGCTCTGTGCTCGGCTGGGCTCGGGGCTCGTCTCGAGGCTCGGCTCTGGGCTCTGTGCTCGGCTGGGCTCGGGGCTCGTCTCGAGGTTCGGCTCTGGGCTAGTCTCTGGACTCAGCTCGACGCTGGGATCAAGGCTCGGCTCTTGGCTTGTCTTCTCTCGGCTTTGGGCTGAGCTCAGGGATCGGCTCTACTCTTAGCTCGGCTCGAGGCTCAGATCGCGCCCGACTCTCGGCTCGGCTCTGGGCTCTGTGCTCGGCTGGGCTCGGGGCTCGGCTCGAGGCTCGGCTCTGGGCTCTGTGCTCGGCTGGGTTCGGGGCTCGGCTCGAGGTTCGGCTCTGGGCTCGCCTCTGGACTCGGCTCTAGGCTGGGCTCGAGGCTCAGCTCAGGGATTGGCTGCTCTCGGCTTTGAGCTGGGCTCAGGGATCTGCTCTGCTCTTGGCTCGGCTCGAGGCTCCGATGGCACCCGACTCTGGGCTCTGCTCTGGACTCGGCTCGGCTCTAGGCTGGGCTCGGGACTCGGATCTGGGTTCGGCTCTGGACTCGGCTCGCCTCGGCTCTAGGCTGGGCTTGGTGATTGTCTTGGGGCTCGTCTCGAGGCTCGGCTCTGGGCTCTGTGCACGGCTGGGCTCGGGGCTCGGTTCGAGACTCGGCTCTGGGCTCGGCTCTGGACTCGGCTCTAGGCTGGGCTCGAGGCTCAGCTCAGGGATTGGCTGCTCTCGGCTTTGAGCTGGGCTCAGGGATCTGCTCTGCTCTTGGCTCGGCTCGAGGCTCCGATCGCGCCCGACTCTGGGCTCTGCTCTGGACTCTTCTCGGCTCTAGGCTGGGCTCGGGGCTCGGCTCGAGGTTCGGCTCTGGGCTCGGCTCTAGGCTGGGCTCTAGCCTCGGCTCGGCTCTAGGCTGGGCTTGGGGATTGTCTCGGGGCTCGTCTTGAGCATCGGCTATGGGCTCTGTGCTCGGCTGGGCTCGGGACTCGGCTCGAGGTTCGGCTCTGGGCTCGGCTCTAGGCTGGGCTCTAGCCTCGGCTCGGCTCTAGGCTGGGCTCGGGGCTCGGATCTGGGTTCGGCTCTGGACTCGGCTCGCCTCGGCTCTAGGCTGGGCTTGGGGATTGTCTCGGGGCTCGTCTCGAGGCTCGGCTCTGGGCTCTGTGCTCGGCTGGGCTCGGGGCTCGGGGCCCGGCTCGAGGCTCGGCTCAATACTCGGCTCTGGGCTCGGCTCGGCTTTGGGTTGGTCTAGGGCTCGGGTCTGGGTTCGGCTCTGGACTCGGCTCGCCTCGGCTCTAGGCTGGGCTTGGGGATTGTCTCGGGGCTCGTCTCGAGGCTCGGCTCTGTGCTCTGTGTTCGGCTGGGCTCGGGGCTCGGCTCGAGGTTCGGCTCTGTGCTCGGCTCTAGGCTGGGCTCTAGCCTCGGCTCGGCTCTAGGCTGGGCTCGGGGCTCGGATCTGGGTTCGGCTCTGGACTCGGCTCGCCTCGGCTCTAGGCTGGGCTTGGGGATTGTCTCGGGGCTCGTCTCGAGGCTCGGCTCTGGGCTCTGTGCTCGGCTGGGCTCGGGGCTCGGCTCGAGGCTCGGCTCAATACTCGGCTCTGGGCTCGCCTCTAGACTGGGCTCTGGCTCGGCTCGGCTCTAGGCTGGGCTCTAGGCTCGGCTCTGTGCTTGTCTGCAATCGGCATTGTGTTAGGCTCAGTTATCGGCTCTGCTCTTGGCTCGGCTCGAGGCTCAGATCGCGCCTGAACCTGGGCTCGGCTCTGGACTCGGCTCGGCTCTAGGCTGGGCTCGGGGCTCGGATCTGGGTTCGGCTCTGGACTCGGCTCGCCTAGGCTCTAGGCTGGGCTTGGGGATTGTCTCGGGGCTCGTCTCGAGGCTCGGCTCTGGGCTCTGTGCTCGGCTGGGTTCGGTGCTCGGCTCGAGGCTCGGCTCTGGGCTCGGCTCTGGACTCGGCTCGGCTCTAGGCTGGGCTCGGGGCTCGGATCTGGGTTCGGCTCTGGACTCGGCTCGCCTCGGCTCTAGGCTGGGCTTGGGGATTGTCTCGGGGCTCGTCTCGAGGCTCGGCTCTGTGCTCGGGGCTCGGCTGGGCTCGGGGCTCGGCTCGAGGCTCGGCTCTGGGCTCGGCTCTGGACTCGGCTCGGCTCTAGGCTGGGCTCGGGGCTCGGATCTGGGTTCGGCTCTGGACTCGGCTCGCCTCGGCTCTAGGCTGGGCTTGGGGATTGTCTCGGGGCTCGTCTCGAGGCTCGGCTCTGGGCTCTGTGCTCGGCTGGGCTCGGGGCTCGGCTCGAGGCTCGTCTCTGGGCTCGTCTCTAGGCTGGGCTCTCAGCTCTGTGCTCGGCTGGGCTCGGGGCTCGGCTCGAGGCTCGGCTCAATACTCGGCTCTGGGCTCGCATCTAGGCTGGGCTCTGGGCTCGGATCTGTGTTCGGCTCTGGACTCGGCTCGACTCGGCTCTAGGCTGGGCTCGGGGCTCGTATCTGGGTTCGGCTCTGGACTCGGCTCGCCTCGGCTCTAGGCTGGGCTTGGGGATTGTCTCGGGGCTCGTCTCGAGGCTCGGCTCTGGGCTCTGTGCTCGGCTGGGCTCGGGGCTCGGCTCGAGGCTCGGCTCTGGGCTCGGCTCTGGACTCGGCTCTAGGCTGGGCTCGAGGCTCAGCTCAGGGATTGGCTGCTCTCGGCTTTGAGCTGGGCTCAGGGATCTGCTCTGCTCTTGGCTCGGCTCGAGGCTCCGATCGCGCCCGACTCTGGGCTCTGCTCTGGACTCTTCTCGGCTCTAGGCTGGGCTTGGGGCTCGGATCTGGGTTCGGCTCTGGACTCGGCTCGCCTCGGCTCTAGGCTGGGCTTGGGGATTGTCTCGGGGCTCGTCTCGAGGCTCAGCTCTGGGCTCTGTGCTCGGCTGGGCTCGGGGCTCGGCTCGAGGCTCGGCTCTGGGCTCGGCTCTGGACTCGGCTCGGCTCTAGGCTGGGCTCGGGGCTCGGATCTGGGTTCGGCTCTGGACTCGGCTCGCCTCGGCTCTAGGCTGGGCTTGGGGATTGTCTCGGGGCTCGTCTGGAGGCTCGACTCTGTGCTCGGGGCTCGGCTGGGCTCGGGGCTCGGCTCGAGGCTCGGCTCTGGGCTCGGCTCTGGACTCGGCTCGGCTCTAGGCTGGGCTCGGGGTTCGGATCTGGGTTCGGCTCTGGACTCGGCTCGCCTCGGCTCTAGGCTGGGCTTGGGGATTGTCTCGGGGCTCGTCTCGAGGCTCGGCTCTGGGCTCTGTGCTCGGCTGGGCTCGGGGCTCGTCTCGAGGCTCGGCTCTGGGCTCTGTGCTCGGCTGGGCTCGGGGCTCGTCTCGAGGTTCGGCTCTGGGCTAGTCTCTGGACTCAGCTCGACGCTGGGATCAAGGCTCGGCTCTTGGCTTGTCTTCTCTCGGCTTTGGGCTGAGCTCAGGGATCGGCTCTACTCTTAGCTCGGCTCGAGGCTCAGATCGCGCCCGACTCTCGGCTCGGCTCTGGGCTCTGTGCTCGGCTGGGCTCGGGGCTCGGCTCGAGGCTCGGCTCTGGGCTCTGTGCTCGGCTGGGTTCGGGGCTCGGCTCGAGGTTCGGCTCTGGGCTCGCCTCTGGACTCGGCTCTAGGCTGGGCTCGAGGCTCAGCTCAGGGATTGGCTGCTCTCGGCTTTGAGCTGGGCTCAGGGATCTGCTCTGCTCTTGGCTCGGCTCGAGGCTCCGATGGCACCCGACTCTGGGCTCTGCTCTGGACTCGGCTCGGCTCTAGGCTGGGCTCGGGACTCGGATCTGGGTTCGGCTCTGGACTCGGCTCGCCTCGGCTCTAGGCTGGGCTTGGTGATTGTCTTGGGGCTCGTCTCGAGGCTCGGCTCTGGGCTCTGTGCACGGCTGGGCTCGGGGCTCGGTTCGAGACTCGGCTCTGGGCTCGGCTCTGGACTCGGCTCTAGGCTGGGCTCGAGGCTCAGCTCAGGGATTGGCTGCTCTCGGCTTTGAGCTGGGCTCAGGGATCTGCTCTGCTCTTGGCTCGGCTCGAGGCTCCGATCGCGCCCGACTCTGGGCTCTGCTCTGGACTCTTCTCGGCTCTAGGCTGGGCTTGGGGCTCGGATCTGGGTTCGGCTCTGGACTCGGCTCGCCTCGGCTCTTGGCTGGGCTTGGGGATTGTCTCGGGGCTCGTCTCGAGGCTCAGCTCTGGGCTCTGTGCTCGGCTGGGCTCGGGGCTCGGCTCGAGGCTCGGCTCTGGGCTCGGCTCTGGACTCGGCTCGGCTCTAGGCTGGGCTCGGGGCTCGGATCTGGGTTCGGCTCTGGACTCGGCTCGCCTCGGCTCTAGTCTGGGCTTGGGGATTGTCTCGGGGCTCGTCTCGAGGCTCGACTCTGTGCTCGGGGCTCGGCTGGGCTCGGGGCTCGGCTCGAGGCTCGGCTCTGGGCTCGGCTCTGGACTCGGCTCGGCTCTAGGCTGGGCTCGGGGTTCGGATCTGGGTTCGGCTCTGGACTCGGCTCGCCTCGGCTCTAGGCTGGGCTTGGGGATTGTCTCGGGGCTCGTCTCGAGGCTCCGCTCTGGGCTCTGTGCTCGGCTGGGCTCGGGGCTCGTCTCGAGGCTCGGCTCTGGGCTCTGTGCTCGGCTGGGCTCGGGGCTCGTCTCGAGGTTCGGCTCTGGGCTAGTCTCTGGACTCAGCTCGACGCTGGGATCAAGGCTCGGCTCTTGGCTTGTCTTCTCTCGGCTTTGGGCTGAGCTCAGGGATCGGCTCTACTCTTAGCTCGGCTCGAGGCTCAGATCGCGCCCGACTCTCGGCTCGGCTCTGGGCTCTGTGCTCGGCTGGGCTCGGGGCTCGGCTCGAGGCTCGGCTCTGGGCTCGGCTCTGGACTCGGCTCTAGGCTGGGCTCGAGGCTCAGCTCAGGGATTGGCTGCTCTCGGCTTTGAGCTGGGCTCAGGGATCTGCTCTGCTCTTGGCTCGGCTCGAGGCTCCGATGGCACCCGATTCTGGGCTCTGCTCTGGACTCGGCTCGGCTCTAGGCTGGGCTCGGGACTCGGATCTGGGTTCGGCTCTGGACTCGGCTCGCCTCAGCTCTAGGCTGGGCTTGGGGATTGTCTCGGGGCTCATCTCGAGGCTCGGCTCTGGGCTCTATGCTCGGCTGGGCTCGGGGCTCGTCTCGAGGCTCGGCTCTGGGCTCGGCTCTAGGCTGGGCTCTAGCCTCGGCTCGGCTCTAGGCTGGGCTCGGGGCTCGGATCTGGGTTCGGCTCTGGACTCGGCTCGCCTCGGCTCTAGGCTGGGCTTGGGGATTTTCTCGGGGCTCGTCTTGAGCATCGGCTATGGGCTCTGTGCTCGGCTGGGCTCGGGGCTCGGCTCGAGGCTCGGCTCTGTGCTCGGCTCTGGACTCGGCTCTAGGCTGGGCTCGAGGCTCGGCTCTGGGCTTGTCTGCAATCGGCTTTGGGTTGGGCTCAGGTATCGGCTCTGCTCTTGGCTCGGCTCGAGGCTCAGATCGCGCCTGAACCTGGGCTCGGCTCTGGACTCGGCTCGGCTCTAGGCTGGGCTCAGGGCTCGGATCTGGATTCGGCTCTGGACTCGGCTCGCCTCGGCTCTAGGCTGGGCTTGGGGATTGTCTCGGGGCTCGTCTCGAGGCTCGGCTCTGAGCTCTGTGCTCGGCTGGGTTCGGGGCTCGGCTCGAGGCTCGGCTCTGGGCTCGGCTCTAGGCTGTGCTCTGGGCTCGGCTCGTCTCGAGGCTGGGCTCGGGGCTCGGATCTGGGTTCGGCTCTGGACTCGGCTCGCCTCGGCTCTAGGCTGGGCTTGGGGATTGTCTCGGGGCTCGTCTCGAGGCTCGGCTCTGGGCTCTGTGCTCGGCTGGGCTCGGGGCTCGGCTCGAGGCTCGGCTCTGGTTTCGGCTCTGGACTCGGCTCGCCTCGGCTCTAGGCTGGGCTTGGGGATTGTCTCGGGGCTCGTCTAGAGGCTCGACTCTGGGCTCTGGGCTCGGATGGGCTCTGGGCTCGGCTCGAGGTTAGGCTCTGGGCTCGTCTCTAGGTTGGGCTCTAGCCTCGGCTCGGCTCTAGGCTGGGCTCGGGGTTCGGATCTGGGTTCGGCTCTGGACTCGGCTCGCCTCGGCTCTAGGCTGGGCTTGGGGATTGTCTCGGGGCTCGTCTCGAGGCTCGGCTCTGGGCTCTGTGCTCGGCTGGGCTCGGGGCTCGGGGCTCGGCTCGAGGCTCGGCTCAATACTCGGCTCTGGGCTCGGCTCGGCTTTGTGTTTGGCTAGGGCTCGGATCTGGGTTCGGCACTGGACTCGGCTCGCCTCGGCTCTTGGCTGGGCTTGGGGATTGTCTCGGGGCTCGTCTCGAGGCTCGGCTCTGTGCTCTGTGTTCGGCTGGGCTCGGGGCTCGGCTCGAGGTTCGGCTCTGTGCTCGGCTCTAGGCTGGGCTCTAGCCTCGGCTCGGCTCTAGGCTGGGCTCGGGGCTCGGCTCTGGGTTCGGCTCTGGACTCGGCTCGCCTCGGCTCTAGGCTGGGCTTGGGGATTGTCTCGGGGCTCGTCTCGAGGCTCGACTCTGGGCTCTGTGATCGGCTGGGCTCGGGGCTCGGCTCGAGGCTCGGCTCTGGGCTCTGTGCTCGGCTGGGCTCGGGGCTCGGCTCGAGGTTCGGCTCTGGGCTCGGCTCTAGGCTGGGCTCTAGCCTCGGCTCGGCTCTAGGCTGGGCTCGGGGCTCGGATCTGTGTTCGGCTCTGGACTCGGCTCGCCTCGGCTCTAGGCTGGGCTTGGGGATTGTCTCGGGGCTCGTCTCGATGCTCGGCTCTGTGCTCTGTGTTCGGCTGGGCTCGGGGCTCGGCTCGAGGTTCGGCTCTGGGCTCGGCTCTAGGCTGGGCTCTAGACTGGGCTCTGGCTCGGCTCGCCTCTAGGCTGGGCTCGGGGCTCGGATCTGGGTTCGGCTTTGGACACGGCTCGCCTCGGCTCTAGGCTGTGCTTGGGGATTGTCTTGGGACTCGTCTCGAGGCTCGGCTCTGGGCTCTGTGTTCGGCTGGGCTCGGGGCTCGGCTCGAGGTTCGGCTCTGGGCTCGGCTCTAGGCTGGGCTCTAGCCTCGGCTCGGCTCTAGGCTGGGCTTGGGGATTGTCTCGGGGCTCGTCTTGAGCATCGGCTATGGGCTCTGTGCTCGGCTGGGCTCGGGGCTCGGCTCGAGGCTCGGCTCTGGGCTCGGCTCTAGGCTGGGCTCTAGCCTCGGCTCGGCTCTAGGCTGGGCTCGGGGCTCGGATCTGGGTTCGGCTCTGGACTCGGCTCGCCTCGGCTCTAGGCTGGGCTTGGGGATTGTCTCGGGGCTCGTCTCGAGGCTCGGCTCTGGGCTCTGTGCTCGGCTGGGCTCGGGGCTCGGCTCGAGGCTCGGCTCTGGGCTCGGCTCTGGACTCGACTCTAGGCTGGGCTCGAGGCTCGGCTCTGGGCTTGTCTGCAATCGGCTTTGGGTTGGGCTCAGGAATCGGCTCTGCTCTTGGCTCGGCTCGAGGCTCAGATCGCGCCTGAATCTGGGCTCGGCTCTGGACTCGGCTCGGCTCTAGGCTGGGCTCGGGGCTCGGATCTGGGTTCGGCTCTGGACTCGGCTCGCCTCGGCTCTAGGCTGGGCTTGGGGATTGTCTCGGTCTCGTCTCGAGGCTCGGCTCTGGGCTCTGTGCTCGGCTGGGCTCGGGGCTCGGCTCGAGGTTCGGCTCTGGGCTCGGCTCTAGGCTGGGCTCTAGCCTCGGCTCGGCTCTAGGCTGGGCTCGGGGCTCGGATCTGTGTTCGGCTCTGGACTCGGCTCGACTCGGCTCTAGGCTGGGCTTGGGGATTGTCTCGGGGCTCGTCTCGAGGCTCGGCTCTGTGCTCTGTGTTCGGCTGGGCTCGGAGCTCGGCTCGAGGTTCGGCTCTGGGCTCGGCTCTAGGCTGGGCTCTAGACTGGGCTCTGGCTCGGCTCGCCTCTAGGCTGGGCTCGGGGCTCGGATCAGGGTTCGGCTTTGGACACGGCTCGCCTCGGCTCTAGGCTGTGCTTGGGGATTGTCTTGGGACTCGTCTCGAGGCTCGGCTCTGGGCTCTGTTCTCGGCTGGGCTCGGGGTTCGATTCGAGGTTCGGCTCTGGGCTCGGCTCTAGGCTGGGCTCTAGACTGGGCTCTGGCTCGGCTCGCCTCTAGGCTGTGCTAGGGGCTCGGCTCTGGGTTCGGTCGTGGACTCGGCTCGCCTCGGCTCTAGGCTGGGCTTGGGGATTGTCTCGGGGATCGTCTCGAGGCTCGGCTCTGGGCTCTGTTCTCGGCTGGGCTCGGGGTTCGATTCGAGGTTCGGCTCTGGGCTCGGCTCTAGGCTGGGCTCTAGCCTCGGCTCGGCTCTAGGCTGGGCTCGGGTCTCGGATCTGGGTTCGGCTCTGGACTCGGCTTGCCTCGGCTCTAGGCTGGGCTTGGGGATTGTCTCGGGGCTCGTCTCGAGGCTCGGCTCTGGGCTCTGTGCTGGGCTGGGCTCGGGGCTCGGCTCGAGGCTCGGCTCTGTGCTCGGCTCTGGACTCGGCTCTAGGCTGGGCTCGAGGCTCGGCTCTGGGCTTGTCTGCAATCGGCTTTGGGTTGGGCTCAGGTATCGGCTCTGCTCTTGGCTCGGCTCGAGGCTCAGATCGCGCCTGAACCTGGGCTCGGCTCTGGACTCGGCTCGGCTCTAGGCTGGGCTTAGGGCTCGGATCTGGATTCGGCTCTGGACTCGGCTCGCCTCGGCTCTAGGCTGGGCTTGGGGATTGTCTCGGGGCTCGTCTCGAGGCTCGGCTCTGGGCTCTGTGCTCGGTTGGGCTCGGGGCTCGGCTCGAGGCTCGGCTCTGGGCTCGGCTCTAGGCTGGGCTCTGGGCTCGGCTCGGCTCGAGGCTGGGCTCGGGGCTCGGATCTGTGTTCGGCTCTGGACTCGGCTCGCCTCGGCTCTAGGCTGGGCTTGGGGATTGTCTCGGGGCTCGTCTCGAGGCTCGGCTCTGGGCTCTGTGCTCGGCTGGGCTCGGGGCTCGGCTCGAGGCTCGGCTCTGGTTTCGGCTCTGGACTCGGCTCGCCTCGGCTCTAGGCTGGGCTTAGGGATTGTCTCGGGGCTCGTCTCGAGGCTCGGCTCTGGGCTCTGTGTTCGGCTGGGCTCGGGGCTCGGCTCGAGGTTCGGCTCTGGGCTCGGCTCTAGGCTGGGCTCTAGCCTCGGCTCGGCTCTAGGCTGGGCTCGGGGCTCGGATCTGTGTTCGGCTCTGGACTCGGCTCGCCTCGGCTCTAGGCTGGGCTTGGGGATTGTCTCGGGGCTCGTCTCGAGGCTCGGCTCTGTGCTCTGTGTTCGGCTGGGCTCGGGGCTCGGCTCGAGGTTCGGCTCTGGGCTCGGCTCTAGGCTGGGCTCTAGCCACGGCTCGGCTCTAGGCTGGGCTTGGGGATTGTCTCGGGGCTCGTCTTGAGCATCGGCTATGGGCTCTGTGCTCGGCTGGGCTCGGGACTCGGCTCGAGGTTCGGCTCTGGGCTCGGCTCTAGGCTGGGCTCGAGGCTCGGCTCTGGGCTTGTCTGCAATCGGCTTTGGGTTGGGCTCAGGTATCGGCTCTGCTCTTGGCTCGGCTCGAGGCTCAGATCGCGCCTGAACCTGGGCTCGGCTCTGGACTCGGCTCGGCTCTAGGCTGGGCTTAGGGCTCGGATCTGGATTCGGCTCTGGACTCGGCTCGCCTCGGCTCTAGGCTGGGCTTGGGGATTGTCTCGGGGCTCGTCTCGAGGCTCGGCTCTGGGCTCTGTGCTCGGTTGGGCTCGGGGCTCGGCTCGAGGCTCGGCTCTGGGCTCGGCTCTAGGCTGGGCTCTGGGCTCGGCTCGGCTCGAGGCTGGGCTCGGGGCTCGGATCTGTGTTCGGCTCTGGACTCGGCTCGCCTCGGCTCTAGGCTGGGCTTGGGGATTGTCTCGGGGCTCGTCTCGAGGCTCGGCTC
This sequence comes from Athene noctua, assembly GCF_965140245.1. Classification (NCBI taxonomy): domain Eukaryota; kingdom Metazoa; phylum Chordata; class Aves; order Strigiformes; family Strigidae; genus Athene; species Athene noctua. Next base: position 25,364,790 of record NC_134046.1, on the reverse strand, counting down.
TGGGCTCTGTGCTCGGCTGGGCTCGGGGCTCGGCTCGAGGCTCGGCTCTGGTTTCGGCTCTGGACTCGGCTCGCCTCGGCTCTAGGCTGGGCTTAGGGATTGTCTCGGGGCTCGTCTCGAGGCTCGGCTCTGGGCTCTGTGTTCGGCTGGGCTCGGGGCTCGGCTCGAGGTTCAGCTCTGGGCTCGGCTCTAGGCTGGGCTCTAGCCTCGGCTCGGCTCTAGGCTGGGCTCGGGGCTCGGATCTGGGTTCGGCTCTGGACTCGGCTCGCCTCGGCTCTAGGCTGGGCTTGGGGATTGTCTCGGGGCTCGTCTCGAGGCTCGGCTCTGGGCTCTGTGCTCGGCTGGGCTCGGGGCTCGGGGCTCGACTCGAGGCTCGGCTCAATACTCGGCTCTGGGATCGGCTCGGCTTTGGGTTGGGCTAGGGCTCGGATCTGGGTTCGGCTCTGGACTCGGCTCGCCTCGGCTCTAGGCTGGGCTTGGGGATTGTCTCGGGGCTCGTCTCGAGGCTCGGCTCTGTGCTCTGTGTTCGGCTGGGCTCGGGGCTCGGCTCGAGGTTCGGCTCTGTGCTCGGCTCTAGGCTGGGCTCTAGCCACGGCTCGGCTCTAGGCTGGGCTCGGGGCTCGGCTCTGGGTTCGGCTCTGGACTCGGCTCGCCTCGGCTCTAGGCTGGGCTTGGGGATTGTCTCGGGGCTCGTCTCGAGGCTCGGTTCTGGGCTCTGTGCTCGGCTGGGCTCGGGGCTCGGCTCGAGGCTCGGCTCAATAAACGGCTCTGGGCTCGCCTCTAGACTGGGCTCTGGCTCGGCTCGGCTCTAGGCTGAGCTCTAGGCTCGGCTCTGGGCTTGTCTGCAATCGGCTTTGTGTTAGGCTCAGTTATCGGCTCTGCTCTTGGCTCGGCTCGAGGCTCAGATCGCGCCTGAATCTGGGCTCGGCTCTGGACTCGGCTCGGCTCTAGGCTGGGCTCGGGGCTCGGATCTGGGTTCGGCTCTGGACTCGGCTCGCCTCGGCTCTAGGCTGGGCTTGGGGATTGTCTCGGGGCTCGTCTTGAGCATCGGCTATGGGCTCTGTGCTCGGCTGGGCTTTGGACTCGGCTCGAGTTTCGGCTCTGGGCTCGGCTCTAGGCTGGTCTCTAGCCTCGGCTCGGCTCTAGGCTGGGCTCGGGGCTCGGATCTGGGTTCGGCTCTGGACTCGGCTCGCCTCGGCTCTAGGCTGGGCTTGGGGATTGTCTCGGGGCTCGTCTCGAGGCTCGGCTTTGGGCTCTGTGCTCGGCTGGGTTCGGGGCTCGGCTCGAGGCTCGGCTCTGGGCTCGGCTCTGGACTCGGCTCGGCTTTGGGCTGGGCTCGGGGCTCGGATCTGGGTTCGGCTCTGGACTCGGCTCGCCTCGGCTCTAGGCTGTGCTTGGGGATTGTCTCGGGGCTCGTCTCGAGGCTCGGCTCTGGGCTCTGTGCTCGGCTGGGCTCGGGGCTCGGCTCGAGGCTCGGCTCTGGGCTCGGCTCTAGGCTGGGCTCTAGCCTCGGCTCGGCTCTAGTCTGGGCTCGGGGCTCGGCTCTGGGTTCGGCTCTGGACTCGGCTCGCCTCGGCTCTAGGCTGGGCTTGGGGATTGTCTCGGGGCTCGTCTCGAGGCTCGGCTCTGGGCTCTGTGCTCGGCTGGGCTCGGGGCTCGGCTCGAGGCTCGTCTCTGGGCTCGTCTCTAGGCTGGGCTCTCAGCTCTGTGCTCGGCTGGGCTCGGGGCTCGGCTCGAGGCTCGGCTCTGGGCTCGGCGCTGGACTCAGCTCGAGGCTGGGCTCGAGGCTCGGCTCTTGGCTTGTCTTCTCTCGGCTTTGGGCTGAGCTCAGGGATCGGCTCTACTCTTAGGTCGGCTCGAGTCTCAGATCGCGCCCGACTCTCGGCTCGGCTCTGGGCTCTGTGCTCGGCTGGGCTCGGGGCTCGGCTCGAGGTTCGGCTCTGGGCTCGGCTCTAGGTTGGGCTCTAGCCTCGGCTCGGCTCTAGGCTGGGCTCGGGGTTCGGATCTGGGTTCGGCTCTGGACTCGGCTCGCCTCGGCTCTAGCCTGGGCTTGGGGATTGTCTCGGGGCTCGTCTCGAGGCTCGGCTCTGGGCTCTGTGCTCGGCTGGGCTCGGGGCTCGGGGCTCGGCTCGAGGCTCGGCTCAATACTCGGCTCTGGGCTCGGCTCGGCTTTGGGCTTGGCTAGGGCTCGGATCTGGGTTCGGCTCTGGACTCGGCTCGCCTCGGCTCTAGGCTGGGCTTGGGGATTGTCTCGGGGCTCGTCTCGAGGCTCGGCTCTGTGCTCTGTGTTCGGCTGGGCTCGGGGCTTGGCTCGAGGTTCGGCTCTGTGCTCGGCTCTAGGCTGGGCTCTAGCCTCGGCTCGGCTATAGGCTGGGCTCGGGGCTCGGCTCTGGGTTCGGCTCTGGACTCGGCTCGCCTCGGCTCTAGGCTGGGCTTGGGGATTGTCTCGGGGCTCGTCTCGAGGCTCGGCTCTGGGCTCTGTGATCGGCTGGGCTCGGGGCTCGGCTCGAGGCTCGGCTCTGTGCTCGGCTCTGGACTCGGCTCTAGGCTGGGCTCGAGGCTCGGCTCTGGGCTTGTCTGCAATCGGCTTTGGGTTAGGCTCAGGTATCGGCTCTGCTCTTGGCTCGGCTCGAGGCTCAGATCGCGCCTGAACCTGTGCTCGGCTCTGGACTCGGCTCGGCTCTAGGCTGGGCTCGGGGCTCGGATCTGGGTTCGGCTCTGGACTCGGCTCGCCTGGGCTCTAGGCTGGGCTTGGGGATTGTCTCGGGGCTCGTCTCGAGGCTCGGCTCTGTGCTCTGTGTTCGGCTGGGCTCGGGGCTCGGCTCGAGGTTCGGCTCTGGGCTCGGCTCTAGGCTGGGCTCTAGCCTCGGCTCGGCTCTAGGCTGGGCTTGGGGATTGTCTCGGGGCTCGTCTTGAGCATCGGCTATGGGCTCTGTGCTCGGCTGGGCTCGGGACTCGGCTCGAGGTTCGGCTCTGGGCTCGGCTCTAGGCTGGGCTCTAGCCTCGGCTCGGCTCTAGGCTGGGCTCGGGGCTCGGATCTGGGTTCGGCTCTGGACTCGGCTCGCCTCGGCTCTAGGCTGGGCTTGGGGATTGTCTCGGGGCTCGTCTCGAGGCTCGGCTCTGGGCTCTGTGCTCGGCTGGGCTCGGGGCTCGGCTCGAGGCTCGGCTCAATACTCGGCTCTGGGCTCGCCTCTAGACTGGGCTCTGGCTCGGCTCGGCTCTAGGCTGGGCTCTAGGCTCGGCTCTGTGCTTGTCTGCAATCGGCTTTGTGTTAGGCTCAGTTATCGGCTCTGCTCTTGGCTCGGCTCGAGGCTCAGATCGCGCCTGAACCTGGGCTCGGCTCTGGACTCGGCTCGGCTCTAGGCTGGGCTCGGGACTCGGATCTGGGTTCGGCTCTGGACTCGGCTCGCCTAGGCTCTAGGCTGGGCTTGGGGATTGTCTCGGGGCTCGTCTCGAGGCTCGGCTCGCCTAGGCTCTAGGCTGGGCTTGGGGATTGTCTCGGGGCTCGTCTCGAGGCTCGGCTCTGGGCTCTGTGCTCGGCTGGGCTCGGTGCTCGGCTCGAGGCTCGGCTCTGGGCTCGGCTCTGGACTCGGCTCGGCTCTAGGCTGGGCTCGGGGCTCGGATCTGGGTTCGGCTCTGGACTCGGCTCGCCTCGGCTCTAGGCTGGGCTTGGGGATTGTCTCGGGGCTCGTCTCGAGGCTCGGCTCTGTGCTCGGGGCTCGGCTGGGCTCGGGGCTCGGCTCGAGGCTCGGCTCTGGGCTCGGCTCTGGACTCGGCTCGGCTCTAGGCTGGGCTCGGGGTTCGGATCTGGGTTCGGCTCTGGACTCGGCTCGCCTCGGCTCTAGGCTGGGCTTGGGGATTGTCTCGGGGCTCGTCTCGAGGCTCGGCTCTGGGCTCTGTACTCGGCTGGGCTCGGGGCTCGGCTCGAGGCTCGTCTCTGGGCTCGTCTCTAGGCTGGGCTCTCAGCTCTGTGCTCGGCTGAGCTCGGGGCTCTGCTCGAGGCTCGGCTCAATACTCGGCTCTGGGCTCGCCTCTAGGCTGGGCTCTGGGCTCGGATTTGTGTTCGGCTCTGGACTCGGCTCGACTCGGCTCTAGGCTGGGCTCGGGGCTCGTATCTGGTTTCGGCTCTGGACTCGGCTCGCCTCGGCTCTAGGCCGGGCTTGGGGATTGTCTCGGGGCTCGTCTCGAGGCTCGGGTCTGGGCTCTGTGCTCGGCTGGGCTCGGGGCTCGGCTCGAGGCTCGGCTCTGGGCTCGGCTCTGGACTCGGCTCTAGGCTGGGCTCGAGGCTCAGCTCAGGGATTGGCTGCTCTCGGCTTTGAGCTGGGCTCAGGGATCTGCTCTGCTCTTGGCTCGGCTCGAGGCTCCGATCGCGCCCGACTCTGGGCTCTGCTCTGGACTCTTCTCGGCTCTAGGCTGGTCTTGGGGCTCGGATCTGGGTTCGGCTCTGGACTCGGCTCGCCTCGGCTCTAGGCTGGGCTTGGGGATTGTCTCGGGGCTCGTCTCGAGGCTCGACTCTTTGCTCGGGGCTCGGCTGGGCTCGGGGCTCGGCTCGAGGCTCGGCTCTGGGCTCTGTGCTCGGCTGGGCTCGGGGCTCTGCTCGAGGCTCGGCTCTGGGCTCGGCTCTGGACTCGGCTCTAGGCTGGGCTCGGGGCTCGGATCTGGGTTCGGCTCTGGACTCGGCTCGCCTCGGCTCTAGGCTGGGCTTGGGGATTGTCTCGGGGCTCGTCTCGAGGCTCGACTCTGTGCTCGGGGCTCGGCTGGGCTCGGGGCTCGGCTCGAGGCTCGGCTCTGGGCTCGGCTCTGGACTCGGCTCGGCTCTAGGCTGGGCTCGGGGTTCGGATCTGGGTTCGGCTCTGGACTCGGCTCGCCTCGGCTCTAGGCTGGGCTTGGGGATTGTCTCGGGGCTCGTCTCGAGGCTCCGCTCTGGGCTCTGTGCTCGGCTGGGCTCGGGGCTCGTCTCGAGGCTCGGCTCTGGGCTCTGTGCTCGGCTGGGCTCGGGGCTCGTCTCGAGGTTCGGCTCTGGGCTAGTCTCTGGACTCAGCTCGACGCTGGGATCAAGGCTCGGCTCTTGGCTTGTCTTCTCTCGGCTTTGGGCTGAGCTCAGGGATCGGCTCTACTCTTAGCTCGGCTCGAGGCTCAGATCGCGCCCGACTCTCGGCTCGGCTCTGGGCTCTGTGCTCGGCTGGGCTCGGGGCTCGGCTCGAGGCTCGGCTCTGGGCTCTGTGCTCGGCTGGGTTCGGGGCTCGGCTCGAGGTTCGGCTCTGGGATCGGCTCTGGACTCGGCTCTAGGCTGGGCTCGAGGCTCAGCTCAGGGATTGGCTGCTCTCGGCTTTGAGCTGGGCTCAGGGATCTGCTCTGCTCTTGGCTCGGCTCGAGGCTCCGATGGCACCCGACTCTGGGCTCTGCTCTGGACTCGGCTCGGCTCTAGGCTGGGCTCGGGACTCGGATCTGGGTTCGGCTCTGGACTCGGCTCGCCTCGGCTCTAGGCTGGGCTTGGGTATTGTCTCGGGGCTCGTCTCGAGGCTCGGCTCTGGGCTCTGTGCACGGCTGGGCTCGGGGCTCGGTTCGAGACTCGGCTCTGGGCTCGGCTCTGGACTCGGCTCTAGGCTGGGCTCGAGGCTCAGCTCAGGGATTGGCTGCTCTCGGCTTTGAGCTGGGCTCAGGGATCTGCTCTGCTCTTGGCTCGGCTCGAGGCTCCGATCGCGCCCGACTCTGGGCTCTGCTCTGGACTCTTCTCGGCTCTAGGCTGGGCTTGGGGCTCGGATCTGGGTTCGGCTCTGGACTCGGCTCGCCTCGGCTCTAGGCTGGGCTTGGGGATTGTCTCGGGGCTCGTCTCGAGGCTCACCTCTGGGCTCTGTGCTCGGCTGGGCTCGGGGCTCGGCTCGAGGCTCGGCTCTGGGCTCGGCTCTGGACTCGGCTCGGCTCTAGGCTGGGCTCGGGGCTCGGATCTGGGTTCGGCTCTGGACTCGGCTCGCCTCGGCTCTAGGCTGGGCTTGGGGATTGTCTCGGGGCTCGTCTCGAGGCTCGACTCTGTGCTCGGGGCTCGGCTGGGCTCGGGGCTCGGCTCGAGGCTCGGCTCTGGGCTCGGCTCTGGACTCGGCTCGGCTCAAGGCTGTGCTCGGGGTTCGGATCTGGGTTCGGCTCTGGACTCGGCTCGCCTCGGCTCTAGGCTGGGCTTGGGGATTGTCTCGGGGCTCGTCTCGAGGCTCCGCTCTGGGCTCTGTGCTCGGCTGGGCTCGGGGCTCGTCTCGAGGCTCGGCTCTGGGCTCTGTGCTCGGCTGGGTTCGGGGCTCGGCTCGAGGCTCGGCTCTGGGCTCGGCTCTGGACTCGGCTCTAGGCTGGGCTCGAGGCTCAGCTCAGGGATTGGCTGCTCTCGGCTTTGAGCTGGGCTCAGGGATCTGCTCTGCTCTTGGCTCGGCTCGAGGCTCCGATGGCACCCGACTCTGGGCTCTGCTCTGGACTCGGCTCGGCTCTAGGCTGGGCTCGGGACTCGGATCTGGGTTCGGCTCTGGACTCGACTCGCCTCAGCTCTAGGCTGGGCTTGGGGATTGTCTCGGGGCTCATCTCGAGGCTCGGCTCTGGGCTCTGTGCTCGGCTGGGCTCGGGGCTCGTCTCGAGGCTCGGCTCTGGGCTCGGCTCTAGGCTGGGCTCTAGCCTCGGCTCGGCTCTAGGCTGGGCTCGGGGCTCGGATCTGGGTTCGGCTCTGGACTCGGCTCGCCTCGGATCTAGGCTGGGCTTGGGGATTGTCTCGGGGCTCGTCTTGAGCATCGGCTATGGGCTCTGTGCTCGGCTGGGCTCGGGGCTCGGCTCGAGGCTCGGCTCTGGGCTCGGCTCTGGACTCGGCTCTAGGCTGGGCTCGAGGCTCGGCTCTGGGCTTGTCTGCAATCGGCTTTGGGTTGGGCTCAGGTATCGGCTCTGCTCTTGGCTCGGCTCGAGGCTCAGATCGCGCATGAACCTGGGCTCGGCTCTGGACTCGGCTCGGCTCTAGGCTGGGCTCAGGGCTCGGATCTGGATTAGGCTCTGGACTCGGCTCGCCTCGGCTCTAGGCTGGGCTTGGGGATTGTCTCGGGGCTCGTCTCGAGGCTCGGCTCTGAGCTCTGTGCTCGGCTGGGCTCGGGGCTCGGCTCGAGGCTCGGCTCTGGGCTCGGCTCTAGGCTGTGCTCTGGGCTCGGCTCGGCTCGAGGCTGGGCTCGGGGCTCGGATCTGGGTTCGGCTCTGGACTCGGCTCGCCTCGGCTCTAGGCTGGGCTTGGGGATTGTCTCGGGGCTCGTCTCGAGGCTCGGCTCTGTGCTCTGTGCTCGGCTGGGCTCTGGGCTCGGCTCGAGGTTCGGCTCTGGGCTCGGCTCTAGGTTGGTCTCTAGCCTCGGCTCGGCTCTAGGCTGGGCTCGGGGTTCGGATCTGGGTTCGGCTCTGGACTCGGCTCGCCTCGGCTCTAGGCTGGGCTTGGGGATTGTCTCGGGGCTCGTCTCGAGGCTCGGCTCTGGGCTCTGTGCTCGGCAGGGCTCGGGGCTCGGGGCTCGGCTCGGGGCTCGGCTCAATACTCGGCTCTGGGCTCGGCTCGGCTTTGGGTTTGGCTAGGGCTCGGATCTGGGTTCGGCTCTGGAATCGGCTCTCCTCGGCTCTTGGCTGGGTTTGGGGATTGTCTCGGGGCTCGTCTCGAGGCTCGGCTCTGGCCTCTGTGCTCGGCTGGGCTCGGGGCTCGGCTCGAGGCTCGGCTCTGGGCTCGGCTCTGGACTCAGCTCGAGGCTGGGCTCGAGGCTCGGCTCTTGGCTTGTCTTCTATCGGCTTTGGGCTGAGCTCAGGGATCGGCTCTACTCTTAGGTCGGCTCGAGGCTCAGATCGCGCCCGACTCTCGGCTCGGCTCTGGGCTCTGTGCTCGGCTGGGCTCGGGGCTCGGCTCGAGGCTCGGCTCTGGGCTCGGCTCTAGGCTGGGCTCTGGCCTCGGCTCGGCTCTAGGCTGGGCTCGGGGCTCGGATCTGGGTTCGGCTCTGGACTCGGCTCGCCTCGACTCTAGGCTGGGCTTGGGGATTGTCTCGGGGCTCGTCTCGAGGCTCGGCTCTGGGCTCTGTGCTCGGCTGGGCTCGGGGCTCGGCTCGAGGCTCGGCTCTGGGCTCGGCTCTGTACTCGGCTCTAGGCTGGGCTCGAGGCTCGGCTCTGGGCTTGTCTGCAATCGGCTTTGGGTTGGGCTCAGGTATCGGCTCTGCTCTTGGCTCGGCTCGAGGCTCAGATCGCGCCTGAACCTGGGCTCGACTCTGGACTCGGCTCGGCTCTAGGCTGGGCTCAGGGCTCGGATCTGGATTCGGCTCTGGACTCGGCTCGCCTCGGCTCTAGGCTGGGCTTGGGGATTGTCTCGGGGCTCGTCTCGAGGCTCGGCTCTGGGCTCTGTGCTCGGCTGGGCTCGGGGCTCGGCTCGAGGCTCGGCTCTGGGCTCGGCTCTAGGCTGTGCTCTGGGCTCGGCTCGGCTCGAGGCTGGGCTCGGGGCTCGGATCTGGGTTCGGCTCTGGACTCGGCTCGCCTCGGCTCTAGGCTGGGCTTGGGGATTGTCTCGGGGCTCGTCTCCAGGCTCGGCTCTGGGCTCTGTGCTCGGCTGGGCTCGGGGCTCGGCTCGAGGCTCGGCTCTGGTTTCGGCTCTGGACTCGGCTCGCCTCGGCTCTAGGCTGGGCTTGGGGATTGTCTCGGGGCTCGTCTAGAGGCTCGACTCTGGGCTCTGGGCTCGGCTGGGCTCTGGGCTCGGCTCGAGGTTCGGCTCTGGGCTCGGTTCTAGGTTGGGCTCTAGCCTCGGCTCGGCTCTAGGCTAGGCTCGGGGTTCGGATCTGGGTTCGGCTCTGGACTCGGCTCGCCTCGGCTCTAGGCTGGGCTTGGGGATTGTCTCGGGGCTCGTCTCGAGGCTCGGCTCTGGGCTCTGTGCTCGGCTGGGCTCGGGGCTCGGGGCTCGGCTCGAGGCTCGGCTCAATACTCGGCTCTGGGCTCGGCTCGGCTTTGGGTTTGGCTAGGGCTCGGATCTGGGTTCGGCTCTGGACTCGGCTCGCCTCGGCTCTAGGCTGGGCTTGGGGATTGTCTCGGGGCTCGTCTCGAGGCTCGGCTCTGTGCTCTGTGTTCGGCTGGTCTCGGGGCTAGGCTCGAGGTTCGGCTCTGTGCTCGGCTCTAGGCTGGGCTCTAGCCTCGGCTCGGCTCTAGGCTGGGCTCGGGGCTCGGCTCTGGGTTCGGCTCTGGACTCGGCTCGCCTCGGCTCTAGGCTGGGCTTGGGGATTGTCTCGGGGCTCGTCTTGATCATCGGCTATGGGCTCTGTGCTCGGCTGGGCTCGGGGCTCGGCTCGAGGCTCGGCTCTGTGCTCGGCTCTGGACTCAGCTCTAGGCTGGGCTCGAGGCTCGGCTCTGGGCTTGTCTGCAATCGGCTTTGGGTTGGGCTCAGGTATCGGCTCTGCTCTTGGCTCGGCTCGAGGCTCAGATCGCGCCTGAACCTGGGCTCGGCTCTGGACTCGGCTCGGCTCTAGGCTGGGCTCAGGGCTCGGATCTGGATTCGGCTCTGGACTCGGCTCGCCTCGGCTCTAGGCTGGGCTTGGGGATTGTCTCGGGGCTCGTCTCGAGGCTCGGCTCTGGGCTCTGTGCTCGGCTGGGCTCGGGGCTCGGCTCGAGGCTCGGCTCTGGGCTCGGCTCTAGGCTGTGCTCTGGGCTCGGCTCGGCTCGAGGCTGGGCTCGGGGCTCGGATCTGGGTTCGGCTCTGGACTCGGCTCGCCTCGGCTCTAGGCTGGGCTTGGGGATTGTCTCGGGGCTCGTCTCGAGGCTCGGCTCTGGGCTCTGTGCTCGGCTGGGCTCGGGGCTCGGGGCTCGGCTCGAGGCTCGGCTCAATACTCGGCTCTGGGCTCGGCTCGGCTTTGGGCTTGGATAGGGCTCGGATCTGTGTTCGGCTCTGGACTCGGCTCGCCTCGGCTCTAGGCTGGGCTTGGGGATTGTCTCGGGGCTCGTTTCGAGGCTCGGCTCTGGGCTCGGGGCTCGGCTGGGCTCGGGGCTCGGCTCGAGGCTTGGCTCTGTGCTCGTCTCTGGACTCGGCTCTAGGCTGGGCTCGAGGCTCGGCTCTGGGCTTGTCTGCAATCGGCTTTGGGTTAGGCTCAGGTATCGGCTCTGCTCTTGGCTCGGCTCGAGGCTCAGATCGCGCCTGAACCTTGGCTTCTCTCTGGACACGGCTCGGCTCTAGGCTGGGCTCGGGGCTCGGATCTGGGTTCGGCTCTGGACTCGGCTCGCCTCGGCTCTAGGCTGGGCTTGGGGATTGTCTCGGTGGTCGTCTCGAGGCTCGGCTCTGGGCTCTGTGCTCGGCTAGGCTCGGGGTTCGGCTCGAGGCTCGGCTCTGGGCTCGGCTCTGGACTCTGCTCGGCTTTGGGCTGGGCTCGGGTCTCGGATCTGGGTTCGGCTCTGGACTCGGCTCGCCTCGGCTCTAGGCTGGGCTTGGGGATTGTCTCGGGGCTCGTCTCGAGGCTCGGCTCTGTGCTCTGTGTTCGGCTGGGCTCGGGGCTCGGCTCGAGGTTCGGCTCTGGGCTCGGCTCTAGGCTGGTCTCTAGCCTCGGCTCGGCTCTAGGCTGGGCTCGGGGCTCGGATCTGGGTTCGGCTCTGGACTCGGCTCGCCTCGGCTCTAGGCTGGGCTTGGGGATTGTCTCGGGGCTCGTCTCGAGGCTCGGCTCTGTGCTCTGTGTTCGGCTGGGCTCGGGGCTCGGCTCGAGGTTCGGCTCTGGGCTCGGCTCTAGGCTGTGCTCTGGACTCGGCTCGGCTCTAGGCTGGGCTCGGGGCTCGGATCTGGGTTCGGCTCTGGACTCTGCTCGCCTCGGCTCTAGGCTGGGCTTGGGGATTGTCTCGGGGCTCGTTTCGAGGCTCGGCTCTGGGCTCGGGGCTCGGCTGGGCTCGGGGTTCCGCTCGAGGCTTGGCTCTGTACTCGTCTCTGGACTCGGCTCTAGGCTGGGCTCGAGGCTCGGCTCTGGGCTTGTCTGCAATCGGCTTTGGGTTAGGCTCAGGTATCGGCTATGCTCTTGGCTCGGCTCGAGGCTCAGATCGCGCCTGAACCTTGGCTTCTCTCTGGACTCGCCTCGGCTCTAGGCTGGGCTCGGGGCTCGGATCTGGTTTCGGCTCTGGACTCGGCTCGCCTCGGCTCTAGGCTGGGCTTGGGGATTGTCTCGGGGCTCGTCTCGAGGCTCGGCTCTGGGCTCTGTGCTCGGCTGGGCTCGGGGCTCGGCTCCTGTCTCGGCTCAATACTCGGCTCTGGGCTCGCCTCTAGACTGGGCTCTGGCTCGGCTCGGCTCTAGGCTGGGCTCGGGGCTCGGATCTGGGTTCGGCTCGGGCCTCGACTCTCCTCGGCTCTAGGCTGGGCTTGGGGATTGTCCCGGGGCTCGTCTCGAGGCTCGGCTCTGGGCTCTGTGCTCGGCTGGGCTCGGGGCTCGGCTCGAGGTTCGGCTCTGGGCTCGGCTCTATGCGGTGCTCTGGGCTCGGCTCGGCTCTAGGCTGGGCTCGGGGCTCGGATCTGGGTTCGGCTCTGGACTCGGCTCGCCTCGGCTCTAGGCTGGGCTTGGGGATTGTCTCGGGGCTCGTCTTGAGCATCGGCTCTGGGCTCTGTGCTCGGCTGGACTCTGGGCTCGGCTCTAGGCTGTTTTCTGGGCTCGGCTCGGCTCTAGGCTGGGCTCGGGGCTCGGATCTGGGTTCGGCTCTGGACTCGGCTCGCCTCGGCTCTAGGCTGGGCTTGGGGATTGTCTCGGGGCTCGTCTCGAGGCTCGGCTCTGGGCTCTGTGCTCGGCTGGGCTCGGGGCTCGGCTCGAGGTTCGGCTCTGGGCTCGGCTCTAGGCTGGGCTCTAGCCTCGACTCGGCTCTAGGCTGGGCTCGGGGCTCGGATCTGGGTTCGGCTCTGGACTCGGCTCGCCTCGGCTCTAGGCTGGGCTTGGGGATTGTCTCGGGGCTCGTCTCGAGTCTCGGCTCTAGGCTCTGTGCTCTTGCTGGGCTCGGGGCTCGGCTCGAGGCTCGGCTCAATACTCGGCTCTGGGCTCGCCTCTAGCCTGGGCTCTGGGCTCGGCTCGGCTCTGGGCTGGGCTCGGGGCTCGGATCTGGGTTCGGCTCTGGACTCGGCTCGCCTCAGCTCTAGGCTGGGCGTGGGGATTGTCTCGGGGCTCGTCTCGAGGCTCGGCTCTGGGCTCTGTGCTCGGCTGGGCTCGGGGCTCTGCTCGAGGCTCGGCTCTGGGCTCGGCTCTGGACTCGTCTCGGCTTTGGGCTGCGCTAGGGCTCGGATCTGGGTTCGGCTCTGGACTCGGCTCGCTTCGGCTCTAGGCTGGGCTTGGGGATTGTCTCGGGGCTCGTCTCGAGGCTCGGCTCTGTGCTCTGTGTTCGGCTGGGCTCGGGGCTCGGCTCGAGGTTCGGCTCTGGGCTCGGCTCTAGGCTGGGCTCTAGCCTCGGCTCGGTTCTAGGCTGGCCTCGGGGCTCGGATCTGGGTTCGGCTTTGGACTCGGCTCGCCTCGGCTCTAGGCTGGGCTCGGGGTTCGGCTCTGGGCTGGTCTGCAATCGGCTTTGTGTTGGGCTCAGGTATCGGCTCTGCTCTTGGCTTGCCTCGAGGCTCAGATCGCGCCTGAATCTGGGCTCGGCTCTGGACTCGGCTCGGCTCTAGGCTGGGCTCGGGGCTCGGATCTGGATTCGGCTCTGGACTCGGCTCGCCTCGGCTCTAGGCTGGGCTTGGGGATTGTATCGGGGCTCGTCTCGAGGCTCGGCTCTGGGCTCTGTGCTCGGCTGGGCTCGGGGCTCTGCTCGAGGCTCGTCTCTGGGCTCGGCTCTGGACTCGGCTCGGCTTTGGTCTGGGCTCGGGTCTCGGATCTGGGTTCGGCTCTCGACTCGGCTCGCCTCGGCTCTAGGCTGGGCTTGGGGATTGTCTCGGGGCTCGTCTCGGGGCTCGGCTCTGGGCTCTGTGCTCTGCTGGGCTCGGGGTTCGGCTCGAGGCTCGGCTCTGGGCTCGGCTCTGGACTCGGCTCGGCTGGGCTCGGGGCTCGGCTCGAGTCTCGGCTCAATACTCGGCTCTGGGCTCCCCTCTAGACTGGGCTCTGGCTCGGCTCGGCTTTGGGCTGGGCTCGGGGCTCGGATCTGGGTTCGGCTCGGGCCTCAACTCGCCTCGGCTCTAGGCTGGGCTTGGGGATTGTCTCGGGGCTCGTCTCGAGGCTCGGCTCTGTGCTCTGTGTTCGGCTGGGCTAGGGGCTCGGCTCGAGGTTCGGCTCTTGGCTCGGCTCTAGGCTGGGCTCTAGCCTCTACTCGGCTCTAGGCTGGGCTCGGGGCTCGGATCTGGGTTCGGCTCTGGACTCGGCTCGCCTCGGCTCTAGGCTGGGCTTGGGGATTGTCTCGGGGCTCGTCTCGAGGCTCGGCTCTGTGCTCTGTGTTCGGCTGGGCTCGGGGCTCGGCTCGAGGTTCGGCTCTTGGCTCGGCTCTAGGCTGGGCTCTAGCCTCTACTCGGCTCTAGGCTGGGCTCGGGGCTCGGATCTGGGTTCGGCTCTGGACTCGGCTCGCCTCGGCTCTAGGCTGGTCTTGGGGATTGTCTCGGGGCTCGTCTTGAGCATCGGCTCTGGGCTCTGTGCTCGGCTGGGCTCGGGGCTCGGCTCGAGGCTCGTCTCTGTGCTCGGCTCTGGACTCGGTTCTAGGCTGGGCTCGAGGCTCGGTTCTGGACTCGGCTCGGCTCTAGGATGGGCTCGGTGCTCGGATCTGTGTTCGGCTCTGTACTCGGCTCGACTCGGCTCTAGGCTGGGTTTGGGGATTGTCTCGGGGCTCGTCTCGAGGCTCGGCTCTGGGCTCTGTGCTCGGCTGGGCTCGGGGCTCGGCTCGTGTCTCGGCTCAATACTCGGCTCTGGGCTCGCCTCTAGACTGGGCTCTGGCTCGGCTCGGCTCTAGGCTGGGCTCGGGGCTCGGATCTGGGTTCGGCTCGGGCCTCGACTCTCCTCGGCTCTAGGCTGGGCTTGGGGATTGTCTCGGGGCTCGTCTCGAGGCTCGGCTCTGGGCTCTGTGCTCGGCTGGGCTCGGGGCTCGGCTCGAGGTTCGGCTCTGGGCTCGGCTCTATGCTGTGCTCTGGGCTCGGCTCGGCTCTAGGCTGGGCTCGGGGCTCGGATCTGGGTTCGGCTCTGGACTCGGCTCGCCTCGGCTCTAGGCTGGGCTTGGGGATTGTCTCGGGGCTCGTCTTGAGCATCGGCTCTGGGCTCTGTGCTCGGCTGGGTTCTGGGCTCGGCTCTAGGCTATGCTCTGGGCTCGGCTCGGCTCTAGGCTGGGCTTGGGGATTGTCTCGGGGCTCGTCTCGAGGCTCGGCTCTGTGCTCTGTGTTCGGCTGGGCTCGGGGCTCGGCTCGAGGCTCGGCTCTGGGCTCGGCCCTGGACTCGGCTCGGCTTTGGGCTGGGCTCGGGGCTCCCATCTGCGTTCGGCTCTGGACTCGGCTCGCCTCGGCTCTAGGCTGGGCTTGGGGATTGTCTCGGGGCTCGTCTCGAGGCTCGGCTCTGTGCTCTGTGTTCGGCTGGGCTCGGGGCTCGGCTCGAGGCTCGGCTCTCGGCTCGGCTCTAGGCTGGGCTCTGGAGTCGTCTCGGCTCTAGGCTGCGCTCGGGCCTCGGATCTGGGATTCGGCTCTGGACTCGGCTCGCCTCGGCTCTAGGCTGGGCTTGGGCATTGTCTCGGGGCTCGTTTCGAGGCTCGGCCCTGGGCTCGGGGCTCGGCTGGGCTCGGGGCTTGGCTTGAGGCTCGTCTCTGGGCTCGGCTCTAGGCTGGGGTCTGGCCTCGGCTCGGCTCTAGGCTCTGCTCGTGGCTCTGCTCTGGGCTCGGGTCTGCACTCGGATCTAGGCTAGGCTCGAGGCTCGGTTCTGGGATTGTCTGCTGTCGGCTGTAGGCTGGGCTCGTGGCTCTGCTCTGGGCTCGTCTCTGGACTCGGTTCTAGGCTGGGCTCGAGGCTCGGTTCTGGACTCGGCTCGGCTCTAGGATGGGCTCGGGGCTCGGATCTGTGTTCGGCTCTGTACTCGGCTCGACTCGGCTCTAGGCTGGGCTTGGGGATTGTCTCGGGGCTCGTCTCGAGGCTCGGCTCAATACTCGGCTCTGGGCTCGCCTCTAGTCTGGGCTCTGGCTCGGCTCGGCTCTAGGCTGGGCTCGGGGCTCGGATCTGGGTTCGGCTCTGGACTCGGCTCGCCTCGGCTCTAAGCTGGGCTTGGGGATTGTCTCGGGGCTCGTCTCGAGGCTCGGCTCTGGGCTCTGTGCTCGGCAGGGCTCGGGGCTCGGCTCGAGGCTCGGCTCTGTGCTCGCCTCTAGGCTGGGCTCTGGGCTCGGCTCGGCTCTGGTCTGGGCTGGGGTATCAGATCTGGGTTCGGCTCTGGACTCGGCTCGCCTCGGCTCTAGGCTGGGCTTGGGGATTGTCTCGGGGCTCGTCTCGAGGCTCGGCTCTGGGCTCTGTGTTCGGCTACGCTCGGGGCTCGGCTCGAGGTTCGGCTCTGGGCTCAGCTCTAGGCTGGGCTCTGGACTCGGCTCGGCTCTAGGCTGGGCTCGGGGGTCGGATCTGGGTTCGGCTCTGGACTCGGCTCGCCTCGGCTCTAGGCTGGGCTTGGGGATTGTCTCGGGGCTCGGCTCTGTGCTCTGTGCTCGGCTGGGCTCGGGGCTCGGCTCGAGGCTCGGCTCTGTGCTCGGCTCTGGACTCGGCTCTAGGTTGGGCTCGGCTCTAGGCTCTGCTCGTTGCTCGGCTCTGGGCTCGGGTCTGGACACGGATCTAGGCTGGGCTCGAGGCTAGGCTCTGGGCTTGTCTGCTCTCGGCTCTAGGCTGGGCTCGTGGCTCTGCTCTGGGCTCGTCTCTGGACTCGGTTCTAGGCTGGGCTCGAGGCTCGGCTCTGGACTCGGCTCGGCTCTAGGGTGGCCTCGGGGCTCGGATCTGGGTTCGGCTCTGGACTCGGCTCGACTCGGCTCTAGGCTGGGCTTGGGGTTTGTCTCGGGGCTCGTCTCGAGGTTCGGCTCTGGGCTCTGTGCTTGGCTGGGCTCGGGGCTCGGCTCGAGGCTCGGCTCTAGGCTGGGCTCGGGGCTCGGATCTGGGTTCGACTCTTGACTCGGCTCGAATCGGCTCTAGGGTGGGCTTGGGGATTGTCTCGGGGATCGTCTTGAGGCTCGGCTCTGGGCTCTGTGCTCGGCTGGGTTCGGGGCTTGGCTCGAGGCTCGGCTGTGGGCTCGGCTCTGGACTCGGCTCGGCTCTAGGCTGGGCTCGGTGCTCGGATGTGGGTTCGGCTCTGGACTCGGCTCGACTCGGGTCTAGGCTGGGCTTGGGGATTGTCTCGGCGCTCGTCTCGAGGCTCGGCTCTGGGCTCTGTGCTCGGCTGGGCTCGGGGCTCGGCTCGAGTCTCGGCTCAATACTCGGCTCTGGGCTCGCCTCTAGACTGGGCTCTGGCTCGGCTCGGCTCTAGGCTGGGCTCGGGGCTCGGATCTGGGTTCGGGTCGGGCCTCGACTCGCCTCGGCACTAGGCTGGGCTTGGGGATTGTCTCGGGGCTCGTCTCGAGGCTCGGCTCTGTGCTCTGTGCTCGGCTGGGCTCGGGGCTCGGCTCGAGGCTCGGCTCTGTGCTCGCCTCTAGGCTGGGCTCTGGGCTCGGCTCGGCTCTGGGCTGGGCTGGGGGATCGGATCTGGGTTCGGCTCTGGACTCGGCTCGCCTCGGCTCTAGGCTGGGCTTGGGGATTGTCTCGGGTCTCGTCTCGAGGCTCGGCTCTGTGCTCTCCTCTAGGCTGGGCTCTGGGCTCGGCTCGGCTCTGGGCTGGGCTGGGGGCTCGGATCTGGGTTCGGCTCTGGACTCGGCTCGCCTCGGCTCCAGGCTGGGCTTGGGGATTGTCTCGGGGCTCGTCTTGAGCATCGGCTCTGTGCTCTGTGCTCGGCTGGGCTCGGGGCTCGGCTCGAGGCTCGGCTCTGGGCTCGGCTCTGGACTCGGCTCGGCTTTGGGCTGCGCTAGGGCTCGGATTTGGGTTCGGCTCTGGACTCGGCTCGCCTCGGCTCTAGGCTGGGCTTGGGGATTGTCTCGGGGCTCGTCTCGAGGCTCGGCTCTGTGCTCTGTGTTCGGCTGGGCTCGGGGCTTGGCTCGAGGCTCGTCTCTGGGCTCGGCTCTAGGCTGGGCTCTGGCCTCGGCTCGGCTCTAGGCTCTGCTCGTGGCTCTGCTCTGGGCTCGGGTCTGGACTCGGATCTAGGCTGGGCTCGAGGCTCGGTTCTGGGATTGTCTGCTGTCGGCTCTAGGCTGGGCTCGTGGCTCTGCTCTGGGCTCGTCTCTGGACTCGGTTCTAGGCTGGGCTCGAGGCTCGGTTCTGGACTCGGCTCGGCTCTAGGATGGGCTCGGGGCTCGGATCTGTGTTCGGCTCTGTACTCGGCTCGACTCGGCTCTAGGCTGGGCTTGGGGATTGTCTCGGGGCTCGTCTCGAGGCTCGGCTCTGGGCTCTGTGCTCGGCTGGGCTCGGGGCTCGGCTCGAGTCTCGGCTCAATACTCGGCTCTGGGCTCGCCTCTAGACTGGGCTCTGGCTCGGCTCGGCTCTAGGCTGGGCTCGGGGCTCGGATCTGGGTTCGGCTCTGGACTCGGCTCGCCTCGGCTCTAGGCTGGGCTTGGGGATTGTCTCGGGGCTCGTCTCGAGGCTCGGCTCTGGGCTCTGTGCTCGGCTGGGCTCGGGGCTCGGCTCGAGGTTCGGCTCAATACTCGGCTCTGGGCTCGCCTCTAGCCTGGGCTCTGGGCTCGGCTCGGCTCTAGACTGGGCTCGGGGCTCGGATCTGGGTTCGGCTCTGGACTCGGCTCGCCTCGGCTCTAGGCTGGGCTTGGGGATTGTCTCGGGGCTCGTTTCGAGGCTCGGCTCTGGGCTCGGGGCTCGGCTGTGCTCGGGGCTCGGCTCGAGGCTTGGCTCTGTGCTCGTCTCTGGACTCGGCTCTAGGCTGGGCTCGAGGCTCGGCTCTGGGCTTGTCTGCAATCGGCTTTGGGTTAGGCTCAGGTATCGGCTCTGCTCTTGGCTCGCTCGAGGCTCAGATCGCGCCTGAACCTTGGCTTCTCTCTGGACTCGGCTCGGCTCTAGGCTGGGCTCGGGGCTCGGATCTGGGTTCGGCTCTGGACTCGGCTCGCCTCGGCTCTAGGCTGGGCTTGGGGATTGTCTCGAGGTTCGCCTCGAGGCTCGGCTCTGGGCTCGGCTCTGGACTCGGCTCGGCTTTGGGCTGGGCTCGGGGCTCGGATCTGGGTTCGGCTCTGGACTCGGCTCGCCTCGGCTCTAGGCTGGGCTTGGGGATTGTCTCGGGGCTCGTCTCGAGGCTCGGATCTGGGCTCTGTGCTCGGCTGGGCTCGGGGCTCGCCTCGAGGCTCGTCTCTGGGCTCGGCTCTAGGCTGGGCTCTGGCCTCGGCTCGGCTCTAGGCTCTGCTCGTGGCTCTGCTCTGGGCTCGTCTCTGGACTCGGTTCTAGTCTGGGATCGAGGATCGGTTCTGGACTCGGCTCGGCTCTAGGATGGGCTCGGGGCTCGGATCTGTGTTCGGCTCTGTACTCGGCTCGACTCGGCTCTAGGCTGGGCTCGGGGATTGTGTCGGGGCTCGTCTCGAGGCTCGGCTCTGGGCTCTGTGCTCGGCTGGGCTCGGGGCTCGGCTCGAGTCTCGGCTCAATACTCGGCTCTGGGCTCGCCTCTAGACTGGGCTCTGGCTCGGCTCGGCTCTAGGCTGGGCTCTAGCCTCGGCTCGGCTCTAGGCTGGGCTCGGGGCTCGGATCTGGGCTTGTCTGCAATCGGCTTTGTGTTGGGCTCAGGTATCGGCTCTGCTCTTGGCTCGGCTCGAGGCTCAGATCGCGCCGGAATCTGGGCTCGGCTCTGGACTCGGCTCGGCTCTAGACTGGGCTCGGGCCTCGGATCTGGGTTCGGCTCTGAACTCGGCTCGCCTCGGCTCTAGGCTGGGCTTGGGGATTGTCTCGGGGCTCGTCTCGAGGCTCGGCTCTGGGCTCTGTGCTCGGCTGGGCTCGGGGCTCTGCTCGAGGCTCTGCTCTGGGCTCGTCTCTGGACTCGGTTTTAGGCTGGGCTCGAGGCTCGGCTCTCGACTCGGCTCGGCTCTAGGCTGGGCTTGGGGCTTGGATCTGGGTTCGGCTCTGGACTCGGCTCGCCTCGGCTCCAGGCTGGGCTTGGGGATTGTCTCGGGGCTCGTCTCGAGGCTCGGCTCTGGGCTCTGTGCTCGGCTGGGCTCGGGTCTCGGCTCGAGGCTCGGCTCTATGCTGGGCTCTGGGCTCGGGTCGGCTCTAGGCCGGCTCGGGGCTCGGATCTGTATTCGGCTCTGGACTCGGCTCGCCTCGGCTCTAGGCTGGGCTTGGGATTGTCTCGGGGCTCGTCTTGAGGCTCGGCTCTGGGCTCTGTGCTCGGCTGGGTTCGGGGCTCGGATCGATGCTCGGCTCAATACTCGGCTCTGGGCTCGCCTCTAGACTGGGCTCTGGCTCGGCTCGCCTCTAGGCTGGAATCGGGGCTCGGATCTAGGTTCGGCTCTGGAATCGGCTCTGGAATCTGCTCGGCTCTAGGCTGGGCTCGGGGCTCGGATCTGGGTTCGGCTCTGGACTCGGCTCGCCTCGGCTCTAGGCTGGGCTTGCGGATTGTCTCGGGGCTCGTCTCGAGGCTCGGCTCTGGGCTCTGTGCTCGGCTGTGTTCGGGACTCGGCTCGAGGCTCGGCTCTGGGCTCGGCTCTGGACTCGGCTCGGCTTTGGGCTGGGCTCGGGGCTCGGATCCGGGTTCGGCTCTAGACTCGCCTCGCCTCGTCTCTAGGCTGGTCTTGGGGATTTTCTCGGGTATCGTCTTGAGGCTCGGCTCTGGGCTCTGTGCTCGGCTGGGTTCGGGGCTCGGATCGAGGCTCGGCTCAATACTCGGCTCTGGGCTCGCCTCTGGACTGGGCTCTGGCTCGGCTCGCCTCCAGGCTGGAATCGGGGCTCGGATCTAGGTTCGGCTCTGGAATCGGCTCGCCTCGGCTCTAGGCTGGGCTTGGGGATTGTCTCGCGGCTTGTCTCGAGGCTCGGCTCTGGGCTCTGTGCTCGGCTGGGCTCGGGGCTCAGCTCGAGGCTCGACTCTGGACTCGGCTCTGGACTCGGTTCTTGGCTGGGCTCGAGGCTCGGCTCTGGGCTTGTCTGCTCTCGGCGTTGGGCTGGGCTCAGGGATCGGCTCTGCTCTTGGCTCGGCTCGAGGCTCAGATCGCGCCCAACTCTGGGCTCGGCTCTGGACTCTGTCGGCTCTAGGCTGGGCTCGGGGCTCGGATCTGGGTTCGGCTCTGGACTCGGTTCGACACGGCTCTAGGCTGGGCTTGCGGATTGTCTCGGGGCTCGTCTCGAGGCTCGGCTCTGGGCTCTGTGCTCGGCTGGGCTCGGGACTCGGCTCGAGGCTCGGCTCTGGGCTCGGCTCTGGACTCGGCTCGGCTTTGGGCTGGGCTCGGGGCTCGGATCTGGGTTCGGCTCGGGCCTCGGCTCGCCTCGGCTCTAGGCTGGGCTTGGGGATTATCTCGGGGCTCGTCTCGAGGCTCGGCTCTGGGCTCTGTGCTCGGCTGGGCTCGGGGCTCGGCTCGAGGTTCGGCTCTGGGCTCGGCTCTAGGCTGGGCTCTAGCCTCGGCTCGGCTCTAGGCTGGGCTCGGGGCTCGGATCTGGGTTCGGCTCTGGACTCGGCTCGCCTCGGCTCTAGGCTGGGCTTGGCGATTGTCTCGGGGCTCGTCTCGAGACTCGGCTCTGGGCTCTGTGCTCGGCTGGGCTCGGGGCTTGGCTCGAGTCTCGGCTCTGGGCTCGGCTTTGGACTCAGCTCTTGGCTGGTCTCTAGCCTCGGCTCTGGGCTTGTCTTCTCTGGGCTTTGGGCTGAGCTCACGGATCGGCTCTGCTCTTGGCTCGGCTCGAGGCTCAGATCGCGCCCGACTCTGGGCTCGGCTCTGGACTCGGCTCGGCTCTAGGCTGCGCTCGGGGCTCGTATCTGGTTTCGACTCGCCTCGGCTCTCCTCGGCTCTAGGCTGGGCTTGGGGATTGTCTCGGGGCTCGTCTCGAGGCTCGGCTCTGGGCTCTGTGCTCGGCTGGGCTCGGGGCTCGGCTCGAGTCTCGGCTCTGGGCTCGGCTTTGGACTCAGCTCTAGGCTGGTCTCTAGCCTCGGCTCTGGGCTTGTCTTCTCTGGGCTTTGGGCTGAGCTCAGGGATCGGCTCTGCTCTTGGCTCGGCTCGAGGCTCAGATCGCGCCCGACTCTGGGCTCGGCTCTGGACTCGGCTCGGCTCTAGGCTGTGCTCGGGGCTCGGCTCGAGGCTCGGCTCTGGGCTTGTCTGCTCTCGGTTCTCGGCTGGGCTCGTGGCTTTGCTCTGGGCTCGTCTCTGGACTCGGTTATAGGCTGGGCTCGAGGCTCGGCTCTGGACTCGGCTCGGCTCTAGGCTGGGCTCGGGGCTCGGATCTGGGTTCGGCTCTGGACTCGGCTCGCCTCGGCTCTAGGCTGGGCTTGGGGATTGTCTCGGGTCTCGTCTCGAGGCTCGGCTCTGGGCTCTGTGATTGGCTGGGCTCGGGTCTCGGCTCGAGGCTCGGCTCTAGGCTGGGCTCTGGGTTCGGGTCGGCTCTAGGCCGGGCTCGGGGCTCGGATCTGGGTTCGGCTCTGGACTCGGCTCGCCTCGGCTCTAGGGTGGGCTTGGGGATTGTCTCGGGGATCGTCTTGAGGCTCGGCTCTGGGCTCTGTGCTCGGCTGGGCTCGGGGCTCGGCTCGAGGCTCGGCTCAATACTCGGCTCTGGGCTCGCCTCTAGACTGGGCTCTGGCTCGGCTCGCCTCTAGGCTGGAATCGGGGCTCGGATCTAGGTTCGGCTCTGGAATCGGCTGGCCTCGGCTCTAGGCTGGGCTTGGGGATTGTCTCGGGGCTCGTCTCGAGGCTCGGCTCTGGGCTCTGTGCTCGGCTGGGCTCGGGGCTCGGCTCGAGGCTCGGCTCTGTGCTCGGCTCTGGACTCGGCTCTAGGCTGGGCTCGAGGCTCGGCTCTGGGCTTGTCTGCAATCGGCTTTGGGTTGGGCTCAGGTATCGGCTCTGCTCTTGGCTCGGCTCGAGGCTCAGATCGCGCCTGAACCTGGGCTCGGCTCTGGTCTCGGCTAGGCTCTAGGCTTTCCTCGGGGCTCGGATCTGGGTTCGGCTCTGGACTCGGCCCGCCTCGGCTCTAGACTGGGCTTGGGAATTGTCTCGGGGCTCGTCTCGAGGCTCGGCTCTGGGCTCGGCTCTAGGCTGTGCTCTGGACTCGGCTCGGCTCTAGACTGGGCTCGGGGCTCGGATCTGGGTTCGGCTCTGGACTCGGCTCGCCTCGGCTCTAGGCTGGGCTTGGGGATTGTCTCGGGGCTCGTTTCGAGGCTCGGCTCTGGGCTCGGGGCTCGGCTGTGCTCGGGGCTCGGCTCGAGGCTTGGCTCTGTGCTCGTCTCTGGACTCGGCTCTAGGCTGGGCTCGAGGCTCGGCTCTGGGCTTGTCTGCAATCGGCTTTGGGTTAGGCTCAGGTATCGGCTCTGCTCTTGGCTCGACTCGAGGCTCAGATCGCGCCTGAACCTTGGCTTCTCTCTGGACTCGGCTCGGCTCTAGGCTGGGCTCGGGGCTCGGATCTGGGTTCGGCTCTCGACTCGGCTCGCCTCGGCTCTAGGCTGGGCTTGGGGATTGTCTCGGGGCTCGTCTCGAGGCTCGGCTCTGGGCTCTTTGCTCGGCTGGGCTCGGGGTTCGGCTCGAGGCTCGGCTCTGGGCTCGGCTCTGGACTCGGCTCGGCTTTGGGCTGGGCTCGGGTCTCGGATCTGGGTTCGGCTCTGGACTCGGCTCGCCTCGGCTCTAGGCTGGGCTTGGGGATTGTCTCGGGGCTCGTCTCGAGGCTCGGCTCTGTGCTCTGTGTTCTGCTGGGCTCGGGGCTCGGCTCGAGGTTCGGCTCTGGGCTCGGCTCTAGGCTGGGCTCTAGCCTCGGCTCGGCTCTAGGCTGGGCTCGGGGCTCGTATCTGGGTTCGGATCTGGACTCGGCTCGCCTCGGCTCTAGGCTGGGCTTGGGGATTGTCTCGGGGATCGTCTCGAGGCTCGGATCTGGGCTCTGTGCTCGGCTGGGCTCGGGGCTCGCCTCGAGGCTCGTCTCTGGGCTCGGCTCTAGGCTGGGCTCTGGCCTCGGCTCGGCTCTAGGCTCTGCTCGTGGCTCTGCTCTGGGCTCGTCTCTGGACTCGGTTCTAGGCTGGGATCGAGGATCGGTTCTGGACTCGGCTCGGCTCTAGGATGGGCTCGGGGCTCGGATCTGTGTTCGGCTCTGTACTCGGCTCGACTCGGCTCTAGGCTGGGCTTGGGGATTGTGTCGGGGCTCGTCTCGAGGCTCGGCTCTGGGCTCTGTGCTCGGCTGGGCTCGGGGCTCGGCTCGAGTCTCGGCTCAATACTCGGCTCTGGGCTCGCCTCTAGACTGGGCTCTGGCTCGGCTCGGCTCTAGGCTGGGCTCTAGCCTCGGCTCGGCTCTAGGCTGGGCTCGGGGCTCGGATCTGGGCTTGTCTGCAATCGGCTTTGTGTTGGGCTCAGGTATCGGCTCTGCTCTTGGCTCGGCTCGAGGCTCAGATCGCGCCGGAATCTGGGCTCGGCTCTAGACTGGGCTCGGGTCTCGGATCTGGGTTCGGCTCTGGACTCGGCTCGCCTCGGCTCTAGGCTGGGCTTGGGGATTGTCTCGGGGCTCGTCTCGAGGCTCGGATCTGGGCTCTGTGCTCGGCTGGGCTCGGGGCTCGGCTCGAGGTTCGGCTCTGGGCTCGGCTCTAGGCTGGGCTCTAGCCTCGGCTCGGCTCTAGGCTGGGCTCGGGGCTCGGATCTGGGTTCGGCTCTGGACTCGGCTCGCCTCGGCTCTAGGCTGGGCTTGGGGATTGTCTCGGGTCTCGTCTCGAGGCTCGGCTCTGGGCTCTGTGCTCGGCTGGGCTCGGGGCTCGGCTCGAGTCTCGGCTCAATACTCGGCTCTGCGCTCGCCTCTAGACGGGGCTCTGGCTCGGCTCGGCTCTAGGCTGGGCTCGGGGCTCGGATCTGAGTTCGGCTCGGGCCTCGACTCGCCTCGGCTCTAGGCTGGGCTTGGGGATTGTCTCGGAGCTCGTCTCGAGGCTCGGATCTCGGCTCTGTGCTCGGCAGGGCTCGGGGCTCGGCTCGAGGCTCGGCTCTGTGCTCGCCTCTAGGCTGGGCTCTGGGCTCGGCTCGGCTCTGGGCTGGGCTGGGGTATCAGATCTGGGTTCGGCTCTGGACTCGGCTCGCCTCGGCTCTAGGCTGGGCTTGGGGATTGTCTCGGGGCTCGTCTCGAGGCTCGGCTCTGGGCTCTGTGTTCGGCTACGCTCGGGGCTCGGCTCGAGGTTCGGCTCTGGGCTCAGCTCTAGGCTGGGCTCTGGACTCGGCTCGGCTCTAGGCTGGGCTCGGGGGTCGGATCTGGGTTCGGCTCTGGACTCGGCTCGCCTCGGCTCTAGGCTGGGCTTGGGGATTGTCTCGGGGCTCGGCTCTGTGCTCTGTGCTCAGCTGGGCTCGGGGCTCGCCTCGAGGCTCGGCTCTGTGCTCGGCTCTGGACTCGGCTCTAGGTTGGGCTCGGCTCTAGGCTCTGCTCGTTGCTCGGCTCTGGGCTCGGGTCTGGACACGGATCTAGGCTGGTCTCGAGGCTAGGCTCTGGGCTTGTCTGCTCTCAGCTCTAGGCTGGGCTCGTGGCTCTGCTCGGGGCTCGTCTCGAGGCTCGGCTCTGGGCTCTGTGCTCGGCTGGGCTCGGGGCTCGGCTCGAGGCTCGGCTCTGTGCTCGGCTCTGGACTCGGCTCTAGGCTGGGCTCGAGGCTCGGCTCTGGGCTTGTCTGCAATCGGCTTTGGGTTGGGCTCAGGTATCGGCTCTGCTCTTGGCTCGGCTCGAGGCTCAGATCGCGCCTGAACCTGGGCTCGGCTCTGGTCTCGGCTAGGCTCTAGGCTTTCCTCGGGGCTCGGATCTGGGTTCGGCTCTGGACTCGGCCCGCCTCGGCTCTAGACTGGGCTTGGGAATTGTCTCGGGGCTCGTCTCGAGGCTCGGCTCTGGGCTCGGCTCTAGGCTGTGCTCTGGACTCGGCTCGGCTCTAGACTGGGCTCGGGGCTCGGATCTGGGTTCGGCTCTGGACTCGGCTCGCCTCGGCTCTAGGCTGGGCTTGGGGATTGTCTCGGGGCTCGTTTCGAGGCTCGGCTCTGGGCTCAGGGCTCGGCTGTGCTCGGGGCTCGGCTCGAGGCTTGGCTCTGTGCTCGTCTCTGGACTCGGCTCTAGGCTGGGCTCGAGGCTCGGCTCTGGGCTTGTCTGCAATCGGCTTTGGGTTAGGCTCAGGTATCGGCTCTGCTCTTGGCTCGACTCGAGGCTCAGATCGCGCCTGAACCTTGGCTTCTCTCTGGACTCGGCTCGGCTCTAGGCTGGGCTCGGGGCTCGGATCTGGGTTCGGCTCTCGACTCGGCTCGCCTCGGCTCTAGGCTGGGCTTGGGGATTGTCTCGGGGCTCGTCTCGAGGCTCGGCTCTGGGCTCTTTGCTCGGCTGGGCTCGGGGTTCGGCTCGAGGCTCGGCTCTGGGCTCGGCTCTGGACTCGGCTCGGCTTTGGGCTGGGCTCGGGTCTCGGATCTGGGTTCGGCTCTGGACTCGGCTCGCCTCGGCTCTAGGCTGGGCTTGGGGATTGTCTCGGGGCTCGTCTCGAGGCTCGGCTCTGTGCTCTGTGTTCTGCTGGGCTCGGGGCTCGGCTCGAGGTTCGGCTCTGGGCTCGGCTCTAGGCTGGGCTCTAGCCTCGGCTCGGCTCTAGGCTGGGCTCGGGGCTCGTATCTGGGTTCGGATCTGGACTCGGCTCGCCTCGGCTCTAGGCTGGGCTTGGGGATTGTCTCGGGGATCGTCTCGAGGCTCGGATCTGGGCTCTGTGCTCGGCTGGGCTCGGGGCTCGCCTCGAGGCTCGTCTCTGGGCTCGGCTCTAGGCTGGGCTCTGGCCTCGGCTCGGCTCTAGGCTCTGCTCGTGGCTCTGCTCTGGGCTCGTCTCTGGACTCGGTTCTAGGCTGGGATCGAGGATCGGTTCTGGACTCGGCTCGGCTCTAGGATGGGCTCGGGGCTCGGATCTGTGTTCGGCTCTGTACTCGGCTCGACTCGGCTCTAGGCTGGGCTTGGGGATTGTGTCGGGGCTCGTCTCGAGGCTCGGCTCTGGGCTCTGTGCTCGGCTGGGCTCGGGGCTCGGCTCGAGTCTCGGCTCAATACTCGGCTCTGGGCTCGCCTCTAGACTGGGCTCTGGCTCGGCTCGGCTCTAGGCTGGGCTCTAGCCTCGGCTCGGCTCTAGGCTGGGCTCGGGGCTCGGATCTGGGCTTGTCTGCAATCGGCTTTGTGTTGGGCTCAGGTATCGGCTCTGCTCTTGGCTCGGCTCGAGGCTCAGATCGCGCCGGAATCTGGGCTCGGCTCTAGACTGGGCTCGGGTCTCGGATCTGGGTTCGGCTCTGGACTCGGCTCGCCTCGGCTCTAGGCTGGGCTTGGGGATTGTCTCGGGGCTCGTCTCGAGGCTCGGATCTGGGCTCTGTGCTCGGCTGGGCTCGGGGCTCGGCTCGAGGTTCGGCTCTGGGCTCGGCTCTAGGCTGGGCTCTAGCCTCGGGTCGGCTCTAGGCTGGGCTCGGGGCTCGGATCTGGGTTCGGCTCTGGACTCGGCTCGCCTCGGCTCTAGGCTGGGCTTGGGGATTGTCTCGGGTCTCGTCTCGAGGCTCGGCTCTGGGCTCTGTGCTCGGCTGGGCTCGGGGCTCGGCTCGAGTCTCGGCTCAATACTCGGCTCTGCGCTCGCCTCTAGACGGGGCTCTGGCTCGGCTCGGCTCTAGGCTGGGCTCGGGGCTCGGATCTGAGTTCGGCTCGGGCCTCGACTCGCCTCGGCTCTAGGCTGGGCTTGGGGATTGTCTCGGAGCTCGTCTCGAGGCTCGGATCTCGGCTCTGTGCTCGGCAGGGCTCGGGGCTCGGCTCGAGGCTCGGCTCTGTGCTCGCCTCTAGGCTGGGCTCTGGGCTCGGCTCGGCTCTGGGCTGGGCTGGGGTATCAGATCTGGGTTCGGCTCTGGACTCGGCTCGCCTCGGCTCTAGGCTGGGCTTGGGGATTGTCTCGGGGCTCGTCTCGAGGCTCGGCTCTGGGCTCTGTGTTCGGCTACGCTCGGGGCTCGGCTCGAGGTTCGGCTCTGGGCTCAGCTCTAGGCTGGGCTCTGGACTCGGCTCGGCTCTAGGCTGGGCTCGGGGGTCGGATCTGGGTTCGGCTCTGGACTCGGCTCGCCTCGGCTCTAGGCTGGGCTTGGGGATTGTCTCGGGGCTCGGCTCTGTGCTCTGTGCTCAGCTGGGCTCGGGGCTCGGCTCGAGGCTCGGCTCTGTGCTCGGCTCTGGACTCGGCTCTAGGTTGGGCTCTGGTCTCGGTTCGGCTCTAGGCTGGGCTCGGGGCACGGATCTGGGTTCGGCTCTGGACTCGGCTCGACTTGGCTCTAGGCTGGGCTTGGAGTTTGTCTCGGGGTTCGTCTCGAGGCTCGGCTCTGGGCTCTGAGCTTGGCTGGGCTCGGGGCTCGGCTCGAGGCTCGGCTCTAGGCTGGGCTCTGGTCTCGGTTCGGCTCTAGGCTGGGCTCGTGGCTCTGCTCGGGGCTCGTCTCTGGACTCGGTTCTAGGCTGGGCTCGAGGCTCGGCTCTGGACTCGGCTCGGCTCTAGGCTGGCCTCGGGGCTCGGATCAGGGTTCGGCTCTGGACTCGGCTCGACTTGGCTCTAGGCTGGGCTTGGGGATTGTCTCGGGGCTCGTCTCGAGGCTCGGCTCTGGGCTCTGTGCTTGGCTGGGCTCGGGTCTCGGCTCGAGGCTCGGCTCTAGGCTGGGCTCGGGGCTCGGATCTGGGTTCGACTCTTGACTCGGCTCGCATCGGCTCTAGGGTGGGCTTGGGGATTGTCTCGGGGATCGTCTTGAGGCTCGGCTCTGGGCTCTGTGCTCGGCTGGGCTCGGGGCTCGGCTCGAGGCTCGGCTCTGGGCTCGGCTCTGGACTCGGCTCGGCTCTAGGCTGGGCTCGGGGCTCGGATGTGGGTTCGGCTCTGGACTCGGCTCGACTCGGCTCTAGGCTGGGCTTGGGGATTGTCTCGGCGCTCGTCTCGAGGCTCGGCTCTGGGCTCTGTGCTCGGCTGGGCTCGGGGCTCGGCTCGAGGTTCGGCTCTGGGCTCGGCTCTAGGCTGGACTCGGGGCTTGTATCTGGTTTCTGCTCTGGACTCGGCTCGCCTCGGCTCTAGGCTGGGCTTGGGGATTGTCTCTGGGCTCGTCTCGAGGCTCGGCTCTGGGCTCTGTGCTCGGCTGGGCTCAGGGCTCGGCTCGAGGCTCGGCTCTGGGATCGGCTCGAGGCTCGGCTCTTGGCTTGTCTTCTCTCGGCTTTGGGCTGAGCTCAGGGATCGGCTCTACTCTTAGCTCGGCTCGAGGCTCAGATCGCGCCCGACTCTCGGCTCGGCTCTGGGCTCTGTGCTCGACTGGGCTCGGGGCTCGGCTCGAGGCTCGGCTCTGGGCTCGGCTCTAGGCTGGGCTCTAGCCTCGGCTCGGCTCTAGTCTCTGCTCGTTGCTCGGCTCTGGGCTCGGGTCTGGACACGGATCTAGGCTGGGCTCGAGTCTCGGCTCTGGGCTTGTCTGCTCTCGGCTCTAGGCTGGGCTCGTGGCTCTGCTCGGGGCTCGTCTCTGGACTCGGTTCTAGGCTGGGCTCGAGGCTCGGCTCTGGACTCGGCTCGGCTCTAGGCTGGCCTCGGGGCTCGGATCAGGGTTCGGCTCTGGACTCGGCTCGACTTGGCTCTAGGCTTGGCTTGGAGTTTGTCTCGGGGTTCGTCTCGAGGCTCGGCTCTGGGCTCTGAGCTTGGCTGGGCTCGGGGCTCGGCTCGAGGCTCGGCTCTAGGCTGG
Source organism: Athene noctua (assembly GCF_965140245.1). NCBI lineage: Eukaryota > Metazoa > Chordata > Aves > Strigiformes > Strigidae > Athene > Athene noctua. The sequence continues at coordinate 25,335,948 of NC_134046.1, read as the reverse complement.
GCTCTGGTCTCGGTTCGGCTCTAGGCTGGGCTCGGGGCACGGATCTGGGTTCGGCTCTCGACTCGGCTCGCCTCGGCTCTAGGCTGGGCTTGGGGATTGTCTCGGGGCTCGTCTCGAGGCTCGGCTCTCGGCTCTGTGCTCGGATGGGCTAGGGGCTCGGCTCGAGGCTGGGCTCTCGGCTCGGCTCTGGACTCGGCTCGGTTCTAGGCTGGGCTCGGGGCTCGGATCTGGGTTCGGCTCTGGACTCGGCTCGACTCGGCTCTAGGCTGGGCTTGGGGATTGTCTCGGGGCTCGTCTCGAGGCTCGGCTCTGGGCTCTGTGCTCGGCTGGGCTTGGGGCTCGGCTCGAGGTTCGGCTCTGGGCTCGGCTCTAGGCTGGGCTCGGGGCTCGAATCTGGATTCGGCTCTGGACTCGGCTCGCCTCGGCTCTAGGCTGGGCTTGGGGATTGTCTCGGGGCTCGTCTCGAGGCTCGGCTCTGGGCTCTGTGCTCGGCTGGGCTCGGGGCTCGGCTCGAGGCTGGGCTCTAGCCTCGGCTCGGCTCTAGGCTCTGCTCGTTGCTCGGCTATGGGCTCGGCTCTGGACACGGATCTAGGCTCGGCTCGAGGCTCGTCTCTGGGCTCGGCTCTGGACTCAGCTCGAGGCTTGGCTCGAGGCTCGGCTCTTGGCTTGTCTTCTCTCGGCTTTGGGCTGAGCTCAGGGATCGGCTCTACTCTTAGCTCGGCTCGAGGCTCAGATCGCGCCCGACTCTCGTGTCGGCTCTGGGCTCTGTGCTCGGCTGGGCTCGGGGCTCTGCTCGAGGCTCTGCTCTTGGCTCGGCTCTAGGCTGGGCTCTAGCCTCGGCTCGGCTCTAGGCTGGGCTCGGGGCTCGGATCTGGGTTCGGCTCTGGACTCGGCTCGCCTCGGATCTAGGCTGGGCTTGGGGATTGTCTCGGGGCTCGTCTCGAGGCTCGGCTCTGGGCTCTGTGCTCGGCTGGGCTCGGGGCTCGGCTCGAGGCTCGTCTCTGGGCTCGGCTCTAGGCTGGGCTCTAGCCTCGGCTCGGCTCTAGGCTCTGCTCGTTGCTCGGCTCTGGGCTCGGGTTCTGGACACGGATCTTGGCTGGGATCGAGGCTCGGCTCTGGGCTTGTCTGCTCTCGGCTCTAGGCTGGGCTCGTGGCTCTGCTCTGGGCTCGTCTCTGGACTCGGTTCTAGGCTGGGCTCGAGGCTCGGCTCTGGACTCGGCTCGGCTCTAGGCTGGCCTCGGGGCTCGGATCTGGGTTCGGCTCTGGACTCGGCTCGACTCGGCTCTAGGCTGGGCTTGGGGATTGTCTCGGGGCTCGTCTCGAGGCTCGGCTCTGGACTCTGTGCTTGGCTGGGCTCGGGGCTCGGCTCGAGGCTCGGCTCTAGGCTGGGCTCTGGTCTCGTCTCGGCTCTAGGCCGGGCTCGGGGCTCGGATCTGGGTTCGGCTCTCGACTCGGCTCGCATCGGCTCTAGGGTGGGCTTGGGGATTGTCTCGGCGATCATCTTGAGGCTCGGCTCTGGGCTCTGTGCTCGGCTGGGCTCGGGTCTCGGCTGGAGGCTCGTCTCAATACTCGGCTCTGGGCTCGCCACTAGACTGGGCTCTGGCTCGGCTCGCCTCTAGGCTGGATTCGGGGCTCGGATCTGGGTTCGGTTCTGAACTCGGCTCGCCTCGGCTCTAGGCTGGGCTCGGGGCTCGGCTCGAGGCTCGGTTCTGGGCTCGGCTCTAGGCTGGGCTCTGGGATCGGCTCGGCTCTAGGCTGGGCTCGGGGCTCGGATCTGGGTTCGGCACTGGACTCGGCTCGCCTCGGCTATAGGCTGGGCTTGGGGATTGTCTCGGGGCTCGTCTCGAGGCTCGGCTCTGGGCTCTGTGCTCGGCTGGGCTAGGGGCTCGGCTCGAGGCTCGGCTCTGGGCACGGCTCTGGACTCGGTTCTTGGCTGGGCTCGAGGCTCTGCTCTGGGCTTGTCTGCTCTCGGCGTTGGACTGGGCTCAGGGATCGGCTCTGCTCTTGGCTCGGCTCGAGGCTCAGCTCGCGCCCGACTCTGGGCTCGGCTCTGGACACGGCTCTGCTCTAGTCTGGTCTCGGGTTCGGATCTGGGTTCGGCTCTGGACTCGGCTCGCCTCGGCTCTAGGCTGGGCTTGGGCTTTGTCTCGGGGCTCGTCTCGAGGCTCGGCTCTGGGCTCTGTGATCGGCTGGGCTCGGGGCTCGGCTCGAGGTTCGGCTCTGGGCTCGGCTCTAGGCTGGTCTCTAGCCTCGGCTAGGCTCTAGGCTGGGCTCGGGGCTCGGATCTGGTTTCGGCTCTGGACTCGGCTCGCCTCGGCTCTAGGCTGGGCTTGGGGATTGTCTCGAGACTCGGCTCTGGGCTCTGTGCTCGGCTGGGCTCGGGGCTCGGCTCGAGGCTCGACTCTGGGCTCGGCTCTGGACTCGATTCTTGGCTGGGCTCGAGGCTCGGCTCTGGGCTTGTCTGCTCTCGGCGTTGGGCTGGGCTCAGGGATCGGCTCTGCTCTTGGCTCGGCTCGAGGCTCAGATCGCGCCCAACTCTGGGCTCGGCTCTGGAATCTGCTCGGCTCTAGGCTGGGCTCTGGGCTCGGATCGGGGCTTGTCTGCTCTCGGCTCTAGGCTGGGCTCGTGGTTCTGCTCTGGGCTCGTCTCTGGACTCGGTTTTAGGCTGGGCTCGAGGCTCGGCTCTCGACTCGGCTCGGCTCTAGGCTGGGCTTGGGGCTTGGATCTGGGTTCGGCTCTGGACTCGGCTCGCCTCGGCTCTAGGATGGGCTTGGGGATTGTCTCGGGGCTCGTCTCGAGGCTCGGCTCTGGGCTCTGTGCTCGGCTGGGCTCGGGTCTCGGCTCGAGGCTCGGCTCTATGCTGGGCTCTGGGCTCGGGTCGGCTCTAGGCCGGCTCGGGGCTCGGATCTGTATTCGGCTCTGGACTCGGCTCGCCTCGGCTCTAGGCTGGGCTTGGGATTGTCTCGGGGCTCGTCTTGAGGCTCGGCTCTGGGCTCTGTGCTCGGCTGGGTTCGGGGCTCGGATCGATGCTCGGCTCAATACTCGGCTCTGGGCTCGCCTCTAGACTGGGCTGTGGCTTGGCTCGCCTCTAGGCTGGAATCGGGGCTCGGATCTAGGTTCGGCTCTGGAATCGGCTCGCCTCTGCTCTAGGCTGGGCTTGGGGATTGTCTCGGGGCTTGTCTCGAGGCTCGGCTCTGGGCTCTGTGCTCGGCTGGGCTCGGGGCTCGGCTCGAGGCTCGACACTGGGCTCGGCTCTGGACTCGATTCTTGGCTGGGCTCGAGGCTCGGCTCTGGGCTTGTCTGCTCTAGGCGTTGGGCTGGGCTCAGGGATCGGCTCTGCTCTTGCCTCGGCTCGAGGCTCAGATCGCGCCCAACTCTGGGCTCGGCTCTGGACTCTGTCGGCTCTACGCTGGGCTCGGGGCTCGGATCTGGGTTCGGCTCTGGACTCGGTTCGACACGGCTCTAGGCTGGGCTTGCGGATTGTCTCGGGGCTCGTCTCGAGGCTCGGCTCTGGGCTCTGTGCTCGGCTGGGCTCGGGACTCGGCTCGAGGCTCGGCTCTGTGCTCGGCTCTGGACTCGGCTCGGCTTTGGGCTGGGCTCGGGGCTCGGATATGGGTTCGGCTCGGGCCTCGGCTCGAGGTTCGGCTCTGGGCTCGGCTCTAGGCTGGGCTCTAGCCTCGGCTCGGCTCTAGGCTGGGCTCGGGGCTCGGATCTGGGTTCGGCTCTGGACTCGGCTCGCCTCGGCTCTAGGCTGGGCTTGGCGATTGTCACGGGGCTCGTCTCGAGACTCGGCTCTGGGCTCTGTGCTCGGCTGGGCTCGGGGCTCGGCTCGAGTCTCGGCTCTGGGCTCGGCTTTGGACTCAGCTCTTGGCTGGTCTCTAGCCTCGGCTCTGGGCTTGTCTTCTCTGGGCTTTGGGCTGAGCTCACGGATCGGCTCTGCTCTTGGCTCGGCTCGAGGCTCAGATCGCGCCCGACTCTGGGCTCGGCTCTGGACTCGGCTCGGCTCTAGGCTGCGCTCGGGGCTCGTATCTGGTTTCGGCTCGCCTCGGCTCTCCTCGGCTCTAGGCTGGGCTTGGGGATTGTCTCGGGGCTCGTCTCGAGGCTCGGCTCTGGGCTCTGTGCTCGGCTGGGCTCGGGGCTCGGCTCGAGTCTCGGCTCTGGGCTCGGCTTTGGACTCAGCTCTAGGCTGGTCTCTAGCCTCGGCTCTGGGCTTGTCTTCTCTGGGCTTTGGGCTGAGCTCAGGGATCGGCTCTGCTCTTGGCTCGGCTCGAGGCTCAGATCGCGCCCGACTCTGGGCTCGGCTCTGGACTCGGCTCGGCTCTAGTCTGGGCTCGGGGCTCGGATCTGTGTTCGGCACTGGACTCGTCTTGCCTCAGCTCTAGGCTGGGCTTGGGGATTGTCTCGGGGATCGTCTTGAGGCTCGGCTCTGGGCTCTGTGCTCGGCTGGGCTCGGGGCTCGGCTCGAGGCTCGTCTCAATACTCGGCTCTCGGCTCGACACTAGACTGGGCTCTTGCTCGGCTCGCCTCTAGGCTGGACTAGGGGCTCGCATCTGGGTTCGGTTCTGGACTCGGCTCGCCTCGGCTCTAGGCTGGGCTTGGGGATTGTCTCGGGGCTCGTCTCGAGTCTCGGCTCTGGGCTCTGTGCTCGGCCGGGCTGGGGGCTCGGCTCGAGGCTCGGCTCTGGGCTCGGCTCTGGACTCGGCTCGGCTCTAGGCTGGGCTCGGGGCTCGGATCTGGGTTCGGCTCTGGACTCGGCTCGCCTCGGCTCTAGGCTGGGCTTGGGGATTGTCTCGGGGCTCATCTCGAGGCTCGGCTCTGGGCTCTGTGCTCGGCTGGGCTCAGGGCTTGGCTCGAGGCTCGGTTCTGGGCTCGGATCTAGGCTGGGCTCTGGGATCGGCTCGGCTCTAGCCTGGGCTCTAGCCTCGGCTCGGCTCTAGGCTCTGCTCGTTGCTCGGCTCTGGGCTCGGGTCTGGACTCGGATCTAGGCTGGGATCGAGGCTCGGCTCTGGGCTTGTCTGCTCTCGGCTCTAGGCTGGGCTCGTGTCTCTGCTCTGGGCTCGTCTCTGGACTCGGTTCTAGGCTGGGCTCGAGGCTCGGCTCTGGACTCGGCTCGGCTCTAGGCTGGGCTCTGGGCTCGGATCTGGGTTTGGCTCTGGACTCTGCTCGACTCGGCTCTAGGCTGGGCTTAGGGATTGTCTCGGGGCTCGTCTCGAGGCTCGGCTCTGGGCTCTGTGCTCGGCTGGGCTCGGGGCTCGGCTCGAGGCTCGGCTCAATTCTCGGCTCTGGGCTCGCCTCTCGCCTTGGCTCTGGGCTCGGCTCGGCTCTAGGCTGGTCTCTGTGCTCGGATCTGGGTTCGGCTTTGGACTCGGCTCGCCTCGGCTCTAGGCTGGGCTTGGGGATTGTCTCGGGGCTCGTCTCGAGGCTCGGCTCTGGGCTCTTTGCTTGGCTGGGCTCGGGGCTCGGCTCGAGGCTCGGCTCTAGGCTGGGCTCTGGACTCGGCTCGGCTCTAGGCTGGGCTCGGGTCTCGGATCTATGTTCGGCTCTGGACTCGGCTCGCCTCGGCTCTAGGCTGGGCTTGGGGATTGTCTCGGGGCTCGTCTCGAGGCTCGGCTCTGGGCTCTGTGCTCGGCTGGGCTCGGGGCTCGGCTCGAGGCTCGGCTCTGGGCTCGCCTCTAGCCTGGGCTCTGGGCTCGGCTCGGCTCTAGGCTGGGCTCGGGGCTCGGATCTGGGTTCGGCTCTGGACTTGGCTCACCTCGGCTCTAGGCTGGGCTTGGGGATTGTCTCGGGGCTCGTCTCGAGGCTCGGCTCTGGGCTCTGTGCTCGGCTGGGCTCGGGGCTCGGCTCGAGGCTCGGCTCTGGGCTCGGCTCTAGGCTGGGCTCTAGCCTCGGCTCGGCTCTAGGCTCTGCTCGTTGCTCGGCTCTGGGCTCGGGTGTGGACTCGGATCTAGGCTGGGATCGAGGCTCGGCTCTGGGCTTGTCTGCTCTCGGCTCTAGGCTGGGCTCGTGTCTCTGCTCTGGGCTCGTCTCTGGACTCGGTTCTAGGCTGGGCTCGAGGCTCGGCTCTGGACTCGGCTCGGCTCTAGGCTGGGCTCGGGGCTCGGATCTGGGTTCGGCTCTGGACTCGGCTCGCCTCGGCTCTAGGCTGGGCTTAGGGATTGTCTCGGGGCTCGTCTCGAGGCTCGGCTCTGGGCTCTGTGCTCGGCTGGGCTCGGGTCTCGGCTCGAGGCTCGGCTCTGGGCTCGGCTCTGGACTCGGCTCGGCTTTGGGCTGGGCTCGGGGCTCGGATCTGGGTTCGGCTCTGGACTCGGCTCGCCTCGGCTCTAGGCTGGGCTTGGGGATTGTCTCGGGGCTCGTCTCGAGGCTCGGCTCTCTGCTCTGTGTTCGGCTGGGCTCGGGGCTCGGCTCGAGGTTCGGCTCTGGGCTCGGCTCTAGGCTGGGATCTAGGCTCGGCTCGGCTCTAGGCTGGGCTCGGGGCTCGGATCTGGGTTCGGCTCTGGACTCGGTTCGCCTCGGCTCTAGACTGGGCTTGGGGATTGTCTCGTTGCTCGTCTCGAGGCTCGGCTCTGGGCTCTGTGCTCGGCTGGGCTCGGGGCTCGGCTCGAGGCTCGGCTCAATACTCGGCTCTGGGCTCGCCTCTAGGCTGGGCTCTGGGCTCGGCCCGGCTCTAGCCTGGGCTCGGGGCTCGGATCTGGTTTCGGCTCTGGACTCGACTCGCCTCGGCTCTAGGCTGGGCTTGGGGATTGTCTCGGGGCTCGTCTCGAGGCTCGGCTCTGGGCTCTGTGCTCGGCTGGGCTCGGGGCTCGGCTAGAGGCTCGGCTCTGGGCTCGGCTCTGGACTCAGCTCGAGGCTGGGCTCGAGGCTCGGCTCTTGGCATGTCTTCTCTCGGCTTTGGGCCGAGCTCAGGGATCGGCTCTACTCTTAGCTCGGCTCGAGGCTCAGATCGCGCCCGACTCTCGGCTCGGCTCTGGGCTCTGTGCTCGGATGGGCTCGGGGCTCGGCTCGAGGCTTGGCTCTGGGCTCGGCTCTAGGCTGGGCTCTGGGAGCGGCTCGGCTCTAGGCTGGGCTCGGGGCTCGGATCTGGGTTCGGCTCTGGACTCGGCTCGGCTCTAGGCTGGTCTCGGGGCTCGGATCTGGGTTCGGCTCTGGACTCGGCTCGGCTTTGGGCTGGTCTCGGGGCTCGGATCTGGGTTCTGCTCTGGACTCGGCTCGCCTCGGCTCTACGCTGGGCTTGGGGATTGTCTCGGGGCCCGTCTGGAGGCTCGGCTCTGGGCTCTGTGCTCGGCTGGGCTCGGGGCTCGGCTCGAGGTTCGGCTCTGGGCTCGGCTCTAGGCTGGGATCTAGGCTCGGCTCGGCTCTAGGCTGGGCTCGGGGCTCGGATCTGGGTTCGGCTCTGGACTCTGTTCGCCTCGGCTCTAGACTGGGCTTGGGGATTGTCTCGGGGCTCGTCTCGAGGCTCGGCTCTGGGCTCTGTGCTTGGCTGGGCTCGGGGCTCGGCTCGAGGCTCGGCTCTAGGCTGGGCTATGGGCTCGGCTCAGATCTAGGCCGGGCTCCGGGCTCGGATCTGGGTTCGGCTCTGGACTGGGCTCGCCTCGGCTCTAGGCTGGGCTTGGGGATTGTCTCGGGGATCATCTAGATGCTCGGCTCTGGGCTCTCTGCTCGGCTGGGCTCGGGGCTCGGCTCGAGGCTCGGCTCAATACTCGGCTCTGGGCTCGCCTCTAGCCTGGGCTCTGGCTTGGCTCGCCTCTAGGCTATGCTCGGAGCTCGGATCTTGGTTCGGCACTGGACTCGGCTCGCCTCGGCTCTAGGCTGGGCTTGGGGATTGTCTCGGGGCTCGTCTCGAGGCTCGTGTCTGTGCTCTGTGTTCGGCTGGGCTCGGGGCTCGGCTCGAGGTTCGGCTCTGGGCTCGGCTCTCGGCTGGGCTCTAGCCTCGGCTCGGCTCTAGGCTGGGCTCGGGGCTCGGATCTGGGTTCGGCTCTGGACTCGGCTCACCTCGGCTGTAGGCTGGGCTTGGGGATTGTCTCGGGACTCGTCTTGAGCATCGTCTATGGGCTCTGTGCTCGGCTGGGCTCGGGGCTCGGCTCGAGGCTCGGCTCTGTGCTCGGCTCTGGACTCGGCTCTAGGCTGGGCTCGAGGCTTGTCTCTGGGTTTGTCTGCAATCGGCTTTGGGTTGGGCTCAGGTATCGGCTCTGCTCTTGGCTCGGCTCGAGTCTCATATCGCGCCTGAACCTGGGCTCGGCTCTGGACTCGGCTCGGCTCTAGGCTGGGCTCGGGGCTCGGATCTCGGTTCGGCTCTGGACTCGGCTCGACTCGGCTCTAGGCTGGGCTTGGTGATTGTCTCGGGGCTCGTCTCGAGGCTCGGCTCTGGGCTCTGTGCTCGGCTGGGCTCGGGGCTCGGATCGAGGCTCGGCTCAATACTCGGCTCTGGGCTCGGGTCTGGACTCGGATCTAGGCTGGGCTCGAGGCTCGGCTATGGGCTTGTCTGCTCTCGGCTCTAGGCTTGGCTCGTGTCTCTGCTCTGGGCTCGTCTCTGGACTCGGTTCTAGGCTGGGCTCGAGGCTCGGCTCTGGACTCGGCTCGGCTCTAGGCTGGCCTCGGGGCTCGGATCTGGGTTCGGCTCTGGACTCGGCTCGACTCGGCTCTAGGCTGGGCTTAGGGGGTGTCACGGGGCTCGGATCGAGGCTCGGCTCAATACTCGGCTCTGGGCTCGGCTCTGGACTCGGTTCTAGGCTGGGCTCGAGGCTCGGCTCTGGACTCGGCTCGGCTCTAGGCTGGGCTCCGTGCTCGGATCTCGGTTCGGCTCTGGACTCGGCTCGCCTCGGCTCTAGGCTGGGCTTGGGGATTATCTGGGGGCTCGTCTCGAGGCTCGGCTCTGGGCTCTGTGCTCGGCTGGGCTCGGGGCTCGGCTCGAGGCTCGGCTCTGGGCTCGCCTCTAGCCTGGGCTCTGGGCTCGGCTCGGCTCTAGGCTGGGCTCGGGGCTCGGATCTGGGTTCGGCTCTGGACTTGGCTCACCTCGGCTCTAGGCTGGGCTTGGGGATTGTCTCGGGGCTCGTCTCGAGGCTCGGCTCTGGGCTCTGTGCTCGGCTGGGCTCGGGGCTCGGCTCGAGGCTCGGCTCTGGGCTCGGCTCTAGGCTGGGCTCTAGCCTCGGCTCGGCTCTAGGCTCTGCTCGTTGCTCGGGTCTGGGCTCGGTGTGGACTCGGATCTAGGCTGGTCTCGAGGCTCGGCTCTGGGCTTGTCTGCTCTCGGCTCTAGGCTGGGCTCGTGTCTCTGCTCTGGGCTCGTCTCTGGACTCGGTTCTAGGCTGGGCTCGAGGCTCGGCTCTGGACTCGGCTCGGCTCTAGGCTGGGCTTGGGGCTCGGATCTGGGTTCGGCTCTGGACTCGGCTCGACTCGGCTCTAGGCTGGGCTTAGGGATTGTCTCGGGGGTCGTCTCGAGGCTCGGCTCTGGACTCTGTGCTTGGCTGGGCTCGGGGCTCGGCTCGAGGTTCGGCTCTAAGCTGGGCTATGGGCTCGGCTCGGCTCTAGGCTGGGCTCGGGGCTCGGATCTGGGTTCGGCTCTGGACTCGGCTCGCCTCGGCTCTAGGCTGGGCTTAGGGATTGTCTCGGGGCTCGGCTCGAGGCTCGGCTCTGGGCTCCGCTCTGGACTCGGCTCTAGGCTGGGCTACATGCTCGGCTCTGGGCTTGTCTGCAATCGGCTTTGGGCTGGGCTCAGGGATCGGCTCTGCTCTTGGCTCGGCTCGAGGCTCAGATCGCGCCTGAATCTAGGGTCGGCTCTGGACTCGGCTCGGCTCTAGGCTGGGCTCGGGGCTCGGATCTCGGTTCGGCTCTGGACTCGGCTCGCCTTGGCTCTAGGCTGTGCTTAGGGATTGTCTCGGGGCTCGTTTCGAGGCTCGGCTCTGGGCTCTGTGCTCGACTGGGCTCGGGGCTCAGCTCGAGGCTCGGCTCAATACTCGGCTCTGGGCTCGCCTCTAGGGTCGGCTCTGGGCTCTGTGCTCGGCTGGACTCGGGGCTCGGCTTAATACTCGGCTCTGGGCTCGCCTCTAGGGTCGGCTCTGGGCTCTGTGCTCGGCTGGACTCGGGGCTCGGCTCAATACTCGGCTCTGGGCTCGCCTCTAGGTTCGGCTCTGGGCTCTGTGCTCGGCTGGGCTCGGGGCTCGGCTCGAGGCTCGGCTCAATACTCGGCTCTGGGCTCGCCTCTAGCCTGGGCTCTGGGCTCGGCTCGGCTCTAGGCTGGGCTCGGGGCTCGGCTCGAGGCTCGGCTCTGGGCTCGGCTCTAGGCTGGGCTCTGGGATCGGCTCGACTCTAGGCTGGGCTCAGGGCTCGGATCTGTGTTCGGCTCTGGACTCGGCTCGCCTCGGCTCTAGGCTGGGCTTGTGGATTGTCTCGGGTCTCGTCTCGAGGCTCGGCTCTGGGCTCTGTGCTCGGCTGGGCTCGGGGCTCGGCTCGAGGCTCGGCTCTGGGCTCGCCTCTAGCCTGGGCTCTGGGCTCGGCTCGGCTCTAGGCTGGGCTCGGGGCTCGGATCTGGGTTCGGCTCTGGACTCGGCTCACCTCGGCTCTAGGCTGGGCTTGGGGATTGTCTCGGGGATCGTCTCGAGGCTCGGCTCTGGGCTCTGTGCTCGGCTGGGCTCGGGGCTCGGCTCGAGGCTCGGCTCTGGGCTCGGCTCTAGGCTGGGCTCTAGCCTCGGCTCGGGTCTAGGCTCTGCTCGTTGCTCGGCTCTGGGCTCGGGTCTGGACTCGGATCTAGGCTGGGATCGAGGCTCGGCTCTGGGCTTGTCTGCTCTCGGCTCTAGGGTGGGCTCGTGTCTCTGCTCTGGGCTCGTCTCTGGACTCGGTTCTAGACTCGGCTCGAGGCTGGGCTCTGGACTCGGCTCGGCTCTAGGCTGGGCTCGGGGCTCGGATCTGGTTTCGGCTCTGGACTCGGATCGACTCGGCTCTAGGCTGGGCTTGGGGATTGTCTCGGGGCTCGTCTCGAGGCTCGGCTCTGGACTCTGTGCTTGGCTGGGCTCGGGGCTCGGCTCGAGGCTCGGCTCTAGGCTGGGCTATGGGCTCGGCTCGGCTCTAGGCCGGGCTCGGGGCTCGGATCTGGGTTCGGCTATGGACTCGGCTCGCCTCGGCTCTAGGCTGGGCTTGGGGATTGTCTCGGGGCTCGGCTCGAGGCTCGGCTCTGTGGTCCGCTCTGGACTCGGCTTTAGTCTGGGCTCGAGGCTCGGCTCTGGGCTTCTCTGCAATCGGCTTTGGGCTGGGCTCAGGGATCAGCTCTGGACTCGGCTTTAGTCTGGGCTCGAGGCTCGGCTCTGGGCTTCTCTGCAATCGGCTTTGGGCTGGGCTCAGGGATCAGCTCTGCTCTTGGCTCGGCTCGAGGCTCAGATCGCGCCTGAATCTAGGGTCGGCTCTGGACTCGGCTCGGCTCTAGGCTGGGCTCCGGGCTCGGATCTCGGTTCGGCTCTGGACTCGGCTCGGCTCTAGGCTGGGCTCCGGGCTCGGATCTCGGTTCGGCTCTGGACTCGGCTCGCCTTGGCTCTAGGCTGTGCTTGGGGATTGTCTCGGGGCTCGTTTCGAGGCTCGGCTCTGGGCTCTGTGCTCGACTGGACTCGGGGCTCAGCTCGAGGCTCGGCTCAATACTCGGCTCTGGGCTCGCCTCTAGACTAGGCTCTGGGCTCGGCTCGGCTCTAGGCTGGGCTCGGGGCTCGGATCTGGGTTCGGCTCTGGACTCGGCTCGCCTCGGATCTAGGCTGGGCTTGGGGATTGTCTCGGGGCTTGTCTCGAGGCTCGGCTCTGGGCTCTGTGCTCGGCTGGGCTCGGAGCTCGACTCGAGGTTCGGCTCTGGGCTCTGCTCTAGGCTGGGATCTAGCCTCGGCTCGGCTCTAGGCTCTGCTCGTTGCTCGGCTCTGGGCTCGGGTCTGGACTCGGATCTAGGCTGGGCTCGAGGCTCGGCTCTAGGCTTGTCTGCTCTCGGCTCTAGGCTGGGCTCGTGGCTCTGCTCTGGACTCGTCTCTGGACTCGGTTCTAGGCTGGGCTCGAGGCTCGGCTCTGGGTTCGGCTCGGCTCTAGGCTGGGCTCGGGGCTCGGATCTGGTTTCGGCTCTGGACTCGGCTCGCCTCGGCTCTAGGCTGGGCTTGGGGATTGTCTCGGGGCTCGTCTCGAGGCTCGGCTCTGGGCTCTGTGCTCGGCTTGGCTCGGGTCTCGGCTCGAGGCTCGGCTCTGGGCTCGGCTCTAGGCTGAGCTCGAGGCTCGGCTCAGGGCTTGTCTGCTCTCGGCTTTGAGCTGGGCTCAGGGATCTGCTCTGCTCTTGGCTCGGCTCGAGGCTCCGATCGCGCCCGTCTCTGGGCTCTGCTCTGGACTCGGCTCGGCTCTAGGCTGCGCTTGGGGCTCGGATCTGGGTTCGGCTCTGGACTCGGCTCGCCTCGGCTCTAGGCTAGGCTCTAGCCTCGGCTCGGCTCTAGGCTGGGCTCGGGGCTCGGATCTGGGTTCTGCTCTGGACTCGGCTCGGCTCTAGGCTGCGCTCGGGGCTCGGAACTGGGTTCGGCTCTGGACTCGGCTCGCCTCGGATCTAGGCTGGGCTTGGGGATTGTCTCGGGGCTCGTCTCGAGGCTCGGCTCTGGGCTCTGTGCTCGGCTGGGCTCGGGGCTCGGCTCGGGGCTCGGCTCTGGGCTCGGCTCTAGGCTGGGCTCTAGCCTCGGCTCGGCTCTAGGCTGGGCTCGGGGCTCGGATCTGGGTTCGGCTCTGGACTCGGCTCGCCTCGGATCTAGGCTGGGCTTGGGGATTGTCTCGGGGATCGTCTCGAGGCTCGGCTCTGGGCTCTGTGCTCGGCTGGGCTCGGGGCTTGGCTCGAGGCTCGGCTCAATACTCAGCTCTGGGCTCGCCTCTAGCGTGGGCTCTGGGCTCGGCTCGGCTCTAGGCTGGGCTCGGGGCTCGGATCTGGGTTCGGCTTTGGACTCGGCTCGCTTCAGCTCTAGGCTGGGCTTGGGGTTTGTCTCGGGGCTCGTCTCGAGGCTCGGCTCTGGGCTCTGTGCTTGGCTGGGATCGGGGCTCGGCTCGAGGCTCGGCTCTGGGCTCGGCTATGCACTCGGCTCGGCTCTAGGCTGGGCTCGGGGCTCGGATCTGGGTTCGGCTTTGGGCTCGGCTCTAGACGCGGCTCTAGCCTCGGCTCGGCTCTAGGCTCTGCTCGTTGCTCGGCTCTGGGCTCGGGTCTGGACTCGGATCTAGGCTGGGCTCGAGGCTCGGCTCTGGGCTTGTCTGCTCTCGGCTCTAGTCTGGGCTCGTGTCTCTGCTCTGGGCTCGTCTCTGGACTCGGTTCTAGGCTGGGCTCGAGGCTCGGCTCTGGACTGGGCTCGGCTCTAGGCTGGGCTCGGGGCTCGGCTCGAGGCTTGGCTCTAGGCTGGGCTATGGGCTCGGCTCGGCTCTAGGCCGGGCTCGGGGCTCGGATCTGGGTTCGGCTCTGGACTCGGCTCGCCTTGGCTCTAGGCTGGGCTTGGGGATTGTCTCGGGTCTCGGCTCGAGGCTCGGCTCTGTGGTCCGCTCTGGACTCGGCTCTAGGCTGGGCTCGAGGCTCGGCTCTGGGCTTGTCTGCAATCGGCTTTGGGCTGGGCTCAGGGATCGGCTCTGCTCTTGGCTCGGCTCGAGGCTCAGATCGCGCCTGAATCTAGGGTCGGCTCTGGACTCGGCTCGGCTCTAGGCTGGGCTCCGGGCTCGGATCTCGGTTCGGCTCTGGACTCGGCTCGCCTTGGCTCTAGGCTGTGCTTGGGGATTGTCTCGGGGCTCGTTTCGAGGCTCAGCTCTGGGCTCTGTGCTCGACTGGACTCGGGGCTCAGCTCGAGGCTCGGCTCAATACTCGGCTCTGGGCTCGCCTCTAGGCTGGGCTCTGGGCTCGGCTCGGCTCTAGGCTGGGCTCGGGGCTCGGATCTGGGTTCGGCTCTGGACTCGGCTCGCCTCGGCTCTAGGCTGGGCTTGGGGATTGTCTCGGGGCTCGTCTCGAGGCTCGGCTCTGGGCTCGGCTCTGGACTGGGCTCGGCTTTGGGATGGTCTCGGGGCTCGGATCTGGGTTCGGCTCTGGACTCGGCTCGCCTCGGATCTAGGCTGGGCTTGGGGACTGTCTCGGGGCTCGTCTGGAGGCTCGGCTCTGGGCTCTGTGCTCGGCTAGGCTCGGGTCTCGGCTCGAGGCTCGGCTCAATACTCGGCTCTGGGCTCGCCTCTAGGCTGGGCTCTGGGCTCGGCCCGGCTCTAGGCTGGGCTCGGGGCTCGGATCTGTGGTCGGCTCTCGACTCGGCTCGGCCCGGCTCTAGGCTGGGCTCGAGGCTCGGCTCTGGGCTCGGCTCTCGACTCGGCTCGGCGCTAGGCTGGGCTCGGGGCTCGGATCTGGGTTCTGCTCTGGACTCGGCTCGCCTCGGCTCTAGGCTGGGCTTGGGGATTGTCTCGGGGCTCGTCTCGATGCTCGGCTCTGGGCTCTGTGCTCGGCTGGGCTCGGGGCTCGGCTCGAGGCTCGGCTCTGGGCTCGGCTCTAGGCTGTGCTCTGGGCTCGGCTCGGCTCTAGGCTGGGCTCGGGGCTCGGATCTGGGTTCGGCTCTGGACTCGGCTCGCCTCGGCTCTAGGCTGTGCATGGGGATTGTCTCGGGGCTCGTCTCGAGGCTCGGCTCTGGGCTCTGTGCTCGGCTGGGCTCGGGTCTCGGCTCGAGGCTCGGCTCAATACTCGGCTCTGTGCTCGCCTCTAGGCTGGGCTCTAGGCTCGGCCCGGCTCTAGCCTGGGCTCGGGGCTCGGATCTGTGTTCGGCTCTCGACTCGGCTCGCCTCGGCTCTAGGCTGGGCTTGGGGTTTGTCTCGGGGCTTGTCTCGAGGCTCGGCTCTGGGCTTTGTGCTCGGTTGGGCTCGGGGCTCGGCTCGAGGCTCGTCTGTGGGCTCGGCTCTAGACGCGGCTCTAGGCTGGGCTCGAGGCTCGTCTCTGGGCTTGTCTGCTCTCGCCTTTGAGCTGGGCTCAGGGATCGGCTCTGCTCTTGGCTCGGCTCGAGGCTCAGATCGTGCCCGACTCTCGTGTCGGCTCTGGACTCGGCTCGGCTCTATGCTGGGCTCGGGGCTCGGATCTGGATTCGGCTCTGGACTCGGCTCGCCTTGGCTCTAGGCTGTGCTTGGGGATTGTCTCGGGGCTCGTCTCGAGGCTCGTCTCTGGGCTCTGTGCTCGGCTGGGCTCGGGGCTCGGCTCGAGGCTCGGCTCTGGGCTCGGCTCCAGGCTGGGCTCTAGCCTCGGCTCGGCTCTAGGCTCTGCTCGTTGCTCGGCTCTGGGCTCTGGTCTGGACTCGGATCTAGGCTGGGCTCGAGGCTCGGCTCTGGGCTTGTCTGCTCTCGGCTCTAGGCTGGGCTCGTGGCTCTGCTCTGGGCTCGTCTCTGGACTCGGTTCTAGGCTGGGCTCGAGGCTCGGCTCTGGACTCGGCTCGGCTCTAGGCTGGCCTCGGGGCTCGGATCTGGGTTCGGCTCTGGACTCGGCTCGACTCGGCTCTAGGCTGGGCTTGGGGATTGTCTCGGGGATCGTCTCGAGGCTTGGCTCTGGGCTCTGTGCTCGGCTGGGCTCGGGGCTCGGCTCGAGGCTCGGCTCTGGGCTCGGCTCTAGGCTGGGCTCTGGGATCGGCTCGGCTCTAGGCTGGGCTCGGGGCTCGGATCTGTGTTCGGCTCTGGACTCGGCTCGCCTCGGCTCTAGTCTGGGCTTGTGGATTGTCTCGGGTCTCGTTTCGAGGCTCGGCTCTGGGCTCTGTGCTCGGATGGGCTCGGGGCTCGGCTCGAGGCTCGGCTCTGGGCTCGGCTCTAGGCTGGGCTCTGGACTCGGCTCGGCTCTAGGCTGCGCTTGGGGCTCGGATCTGGGTTCGGCTCTGGACTCGGCTCGCCTCAGCTCTAGGCTGGGCTTGGGGATTGTCTCGGGGCTCGTCTCGAGTCTCGGTTCTGAGCTCTGTGCTCGGCTGGGCTCGGTGCTCGTCTCGAGGCTCGGCTCTGGGCTCTGTGCTTGGCTCTGCTCGGGTCTCGGCTCGAGGCTCATCTCAATACTCGGCTCTGGGCTCGCCTCTAGACTGGGCTCTGGCTCGGCTCGGCTCTAGCCTGGGCTCGGGGCTCGGATCTGGGTTCGGCTCTGGACTCGGCTCGCCTCGGCTCTAGGCTGGGCTTGGGATTGTCTCGGGGCTCGTCTTGAGCATCGGCTATGGGCTCTGTGCTCGGCTGCGCTCGGGGCTCGGCTTGAGGCTCGGCTCTGTGCTCGGCTCTGGACTCGGCTCTAGGCTGGGCTCGAGGCTCGGCTCTGGGCTTGTCTGCAATCGGCTTTGGGTTGGGCTCAGGTATCGGCTCTGCTCTTGGCTCGGCTCGAGGCTCAGATCGCGCCTGAACCTGGGTTCGGCTCTGGACTCGGCTCGCCTCGGCTCTAGGCTGGGCTTGGGGATTTTCTCGGGGCTCGTCTTGAGCATCGGCTCTGGGCTCTGTGCTCGGCTGGGCTCGGGGCTCGGCTCGAGGCTCGGCTCTGTGCTCGGCTCTGGACTCGCATTTAGGCTGGGCTCGAGGCTCGGCTCTGGGCTTGTCTACAATCGGCTTTGGGTTGGGCTCAGGTATCGGCTCTGCTCTTGGCTCGGCTCGAGGCTCAGATCGCGCCTGAACCTGGGCTCGGCTCTGGACTCGGCTCGGCTTTGGGCTGGGCTCGGATCTGTGTTCGGCTCTGGACTCGGCTCGCCTCGGCTCTAGGCTGGGCTTGGGGATTGTCTCGGGGCTCGTCTCGAGGCTCGGCTCTGTGCTCTGTGTTCGGCTGGGCTCGGGGCTCGGCTCGAGGCTCGGCTCAATACTCGGCTCTGGGCTCGCCTCTAGGCTGGGCTCTGGGCTCGGCCCGGATCTAGGCTGGGCTCGGGGCTCGGATCTGGGTTCGGCTCTGGACTCGGCTCGCCTCGGCTCTAGGCTGGGCTTGGGGATTGTCTCGGGGCTCGGCTCGATGCTCGGCTCTGGGCTCTGTGTTCGGCTGAGCTCGGGGCTCGGCTCGAGGCTCAGCTCTGGGCTCGGCTCTGGACTCGGCTCGGCGCTAGGCTGGGCTCGGGGCTCGGATCTGGGTTCGGCTCTCGACTCGGCTCGCCTCGGCTCCAGGCTGGGCTTGGGGATTGTCTCGGGGCTCGTCTCGAGGCTCGGCTCTGGGCTCTGTGCTCGGCTGGGCTCGGGGCTCGGCTCGAGGCTCGGCTCTGGGCTCGGCTCTAGACGCGGCTCTAGCCTCGGCTCGGCTCTAGGCTCTGCTCGTTGCTCGGCTCTGGGCTCGGGTCTGGACTCGGATCTAGGCTGGGTTCGAGGCTCGGCTCTGGGCTTGTCTGCTCTCGGCTCTAGGCTGGGCTCGTGTCTCTGCTCTGGGCTCGTCTCTGGACTCGGTTCTAGGCTGGGCTCGAGGCTCGGCTCTGGACTCGGCTCGGCTCTAGGCTGGGCTCGGGGCTCGGATCTGGGTTCGGCTCTGGACTCGGCTCGACTCGGCTCTAGGCTGGGCTTAGGGATTGTCTCGGGTCTCGTCTCGAGGCTCGGCTCTGGGCTCTGTGCTCGGCTGGGCTCGGGGCTCGGCTCGAGGCTCGGCTCTGGGATCGGCTCTAGGCTGGGCTCTGGGATCGGCTCGGCTCTAGGCTGGGCTCGGGGCTCGGATCTGGGTTCGGCTCTGGACTCGGCTCGCCTCGGCTCTAGGCTGGGTTTGTGGATTGTCTCGGGTCTCGTCTCGAGGCTCGGCTCTGGGCTCTGTGCTCGGCTGGGCTCGGGGCTCGGCTCGAGGCTCGGCTCTGGGCTCGGCTCTGGACTCAGCTCGAGGCTGGGCTCGAGGCTCGGCTCTTGGCATGTCTTCTCTCGGCTTTGGGCTGAGCTCAGGGATCGGCTCTACTCTTAGCTCGGCTCGAGGCTCAGATCGCGCCCGACTCTCGGCTCGGCTCTGGGCTCTGTGCTCGGATGGGCTCGGGGCTCGGCTCGAGGCTTGGCTCTGGGCTCGGCTCTAGGCTGGGCTCTGGGATCGGCTCGGCTCTAGGCTGGGCTCGGGGCTCGGATCTGTGTCCGGCTCTGGACTCGGCTCGCCTCGGCTCTAGGCTGGGCTTGGGGATTGTCTCGGGGCTCGTCTCGAGGCTCGGCTCTGTGCTCTGTGCTCGGCTGGGCTCGGGGCTCGATTCGAGGTTCGGCTCTGGGCTCGGCTCTAGGCTGGGCTCTGGGCTCGGCTCGGCTCTAGGCTCTGCTCGTTGCTCGGCTCTGGGCTCGGGTCTGGACACGGATCTAGGCTGGGCTCGAGGCTCGGCTCTGGGCTTGTCTGCTCTCGGCTCTAGGCAGCGCTCGTGGCTCTGCTCTGGGCTCGTCTCAGGACTCGGTTCTAGGCTGGGCTCGGGGCTCGTCTCTGGACTCGCCTCGGCTCTAGGCTGGGCTTAGGGATTGTCTCGGGGCTCGACTCGAGGCTCGGCTCTGGGCTCTGTGCTCGACTGGGCTCGGGGCTCAGCTCGAGGCTCGGCTCAATACTCGGCTCTGGGCTCGCATCTAGGGTCGGCTCTGGGCTCTGTGCTCGGCTGGGCTCGGGGCTCGGCTCGAGGCTCGGCTCTGGGCTCGGCTCTAGGCTGGGCTCTAGCCTCGGCTCGGCTCTAGGCTCTGCTCGTTGCTCGGCTCTGGGCTCGGGTCTGGACTCGGATCTAGGCTGGGATCGAGGCTCGGCTCTGGGCTTGTCTGCTCTCGGCTCTAGGCTGGGCTCGTGGCTCTGCTCTGGGCTCGTCTCTGGACTCGGTTCTAGGCTGGGCTCGAGGCTCGGCTCTGGACTCGGCTCGGCTCTAGGCTGGGCTCGGGGTTCGGATCTGGGTTCGGCTCTGGACTCGGCTCGACTCGGCTCTAGGCTGGGCTTAGGGATTGTCTCGGGGCTCGGCTCGAGGCTCGGCTCTGGGCTCCGATCTGAACTCGGCTCTAGGCTGGGCTCGAGGCTCGGCTCTGGGCTTGACTGTAATCGGCTTTGGGCTGGGCTCAGGGATCAGCTCTGCTCATGGCTCGGCTCGAGGCTCAGATCGCGCCTGAATCTAGGGTCTGCTCTGGACTCGGCTCGGCTCTAGGCTGGGCTCGGGGCTCGGATCTCGGTTCGGCTCTGGACTCGGCTCGCCTTGGCTCTAGGCTGTGCTTGGGGATTGCCTCGGGGCTCGTTTCGAGGCTCGGCTCTGGGCTCTGTGCTCGACTGGGCTCGGGGCTCGGCTCGAGGCTCGGCTCTGGGCTCGGCTCTGGACTCGGATCTAGGCTGGGCTCGAGGCTCCGCTCTGGGCTTGTCTGCTCTTGGCTCTAGGCTGGGCTCGTGACTCTGCTCTGGTCTCGTCTCTGGACTCGGTTCTAGGCTGGGCTCGAGGCTCGGCTCTGGACTCGGCTCGGCTCTAGGCTGGGCTCTGGGCTCGGATCTGGGTTCGGCTCTGGACTCGGCTCGCCTCGGCTCTAGGCTGGGCTCGGGGCTCAGCTCGAGGCTCGGCTCAATACTCGGCTCTGGGCTCTGTGCTCGGCTGGGTTCGGAGCTCGGCTCGAGGCTCAGCTCTGGGCACGGCTCTGGACTCGGCTCGGCTCTAGGCTCTGCTCGTTGCTCGGCTCTGGGCTCGGGTCTGGACACGGATCTAGGCTGGGCTCGAGGCTCTGCTCTGGGCTTCTCTGCTCTCGGCTCTAGGCTGGGCTCGAGGCTCTGCTCTCGGCTAGTCTCTGGACTCGGTTCTAGGCTGGGCTCGAGGCTCGGCTCTGGACTCGGCTCGGCTCTAGGCTGGGCTCCGTGCTCGGATCTCGGTTCGGCTCTGGACTCGGCTCGCCTCGGCTCTAGGCTGGGCTTGGGGATTATCTCGGGGCTCGTCTCGAGGCTCGGCTCTGGGCTCTGTGCTCGGCTGGGCTCGGGGCTCGGCTCGAGGCTCGGCTCTGGGCTCGGCTCTGGACTCGGCTCGGCTTTGGGCTGGGCTCGGGGCTCGGATCTGGGTTCGGCTCTGGACTCGGCTCGCCTCGGCTCTAGGCTGGGCTTGGGGATTGTCTCGGGGCTCGTCTCGTGGCTCGGCTCTGGGCTCTGTGCACGGCTGGGCTCGGGTCTCGGCTCGAGGTTCGGCTCTGGGCTCGGCTCTGGACTCGGCTCGGCTTTGGGCTGGTCTCGGGGCTCGGATCTGGGTTCGGCTCTGGACTCGGCTCGCCTCGGATCTACGCTGGGCTTGGGGATTGTCTCGGGGCCCGTCTGGAGGCTCGGCTCTGGGCTCTGTGCTCGGCTGGGCTCGGGGCTCGGCTCGAGGTTCGGCTCTGGGCTCGGCTCTAGTCTGGGATCTAGGCTCGGCTCGGCTCTAGGCTGGGCTCGGGGCTCGGATCTGGGTTCGGCTCTGGACTCGGTTCGCCTCGGCTCTAGACTGGGCTTGGGGATTGTCTCGGGGCTCGTCTCGAGGCTCGTCTCTGGGCTCTGTGCTCGGCTGGGCTCGGGGCTCGGCTCGAGGCTCGGCTCAATACTCGGCTCTGGGCTCGCCTCTAGGCTGGGCTCTGCGCTCGGCCCGGCTCTAGGCTGGGCTCGGGGCTCGGATCTGGTTTCTGCTCTGGACTCGGCTCGCCTCGGCTCTAGGCTGGGCTTGGGGATTGTCTCGGGGCTCGTGTCGAGTCTCGGCTCTGGCCTCTGTGTTCAGCTGAGCTCGGGGCTCGGCTCGAGGCTCGGCTCTGGACTCGTCACGGCGCTAGGCTGGGCTCGGGGCTCGGATCTGGGTTCGGATCTGGACTCGGCTCGCCTCGGCTCTAGGCTGGGCTTGGGGATTGTCTCGGGGCTCGTCTGGAGGCTCGGCTCTGGGCTCTGTGCTCGGCTGGGCTCGGGGCTCGGCTCGAGGCTCGGCTCTGGGCTCGGTTCTAGGCTGGGCTCTGGGCTCAGCTCGGCTCTAGGCTGGGCTCGGGACTCGGCTCTGGGCTTGTCTGCTCTCGGCTCTAGGCTGGGCTCGTGGCTCTGCTCTGGGCTCGTCTCTGTACTCGGTTTTATGCTGGGCTCGAGGCTCGGCTCCGGACTCGGCTCGGCTCTAGGCTGGGCTCGGGGCTCGGATCTGGATTCGGCTCTGGACTCGGCTCGACTCGACTCTAGGCTGGGCTTGGGGATTGTCTCGGGGCTCGTCTCGAGGCTCGGCTCTGGGCTCTGTGCTCGGCTGGGATCGGGGCTCGGCTCGAGGCTCGGCTCTGGGCTCGGCTCTAGGCTGGGCTCTAGCCTCGGCTCGGCTCTAGGCTCTGCTCGTTGCTCGGCTCTGGGCTCGGGTCTGGACTCGGTTCTAGGCTGGGCTCGAGGCTCGGCTCTGGACTCGGCTCGGCTCTAGGCTGGGCTTGGGGATTGTCTCGGGGCTCGTCTCGAGGCTCGGCTCTGGGCTCTGTGCTCGGCTGGGCTCGGGGCTCGGCTCGAGGCTCGGCTCTGGGCTCGGCTCTGGACTCGGCTGTAGGCTGGGCTCCAGGCTCGGCTCAGGGCTTGTCTGCTCTCGGCTTTGAGCTGGGCTCAGGGATCTGCTCTTCTCTTGGCTCGGCTCGAGGCTCCGATCGCGCCCGTCTGTGGGCTCTGCTCTGGACTCGGCTCGGCTCTAGGCTGCGCTTGGGGCTCGGATCTGGGTTCGGCTCTGGACTCGACTCGCCTCGGCTCTAGGCTGGGCTTGGGGATTGTCTCGGGGCTCGTCTCGAGGCTCGGCTCTGGGCTCTGTGCTCGGCTGGGCTCGGGGCTCGGCTCGAGGCTCGGTTCTGGGCTCGGCTCTAGGCTGGGCTCTGGGATCGACTCGGCACTAGGCTGGGCTCGGGGCTCGGATCTGGGTTCGGCTCTGGACTTGGCTCGCCTCGGCTCTAGGCTGGGTTTGGGGATTGTCTCGGGGCTCGTCTGGAGGCTCGGCTCTGGGCTCTGTGCTCGGCTGGGCTCGGGGCTCGGCTCGAGGCTCGGCTCTGGGCTCGGCTCTGGACTCGGCTCTAGGCTGGGCTCGAGGCTCGGCTCAGGGCTTGTCTGCTCTCGGCTTTGAGCTGGGCTCAGGGTCTGCTCTGCTCTTGGCACGGCTCGAGGCTCACATCGCGCCCGTCTATGGGCTCGGCTCCGGACTCGGCTCGGCTCTAGGCTGCGCTCGGGGCTCGGATCTGGGTTCGGCTCTGGACTCGGCTCGCTTCGGCTCTAGGCTGGGCATGGGGATTGTCTCGGGGCTCGTCTCGAGGCGAGGCTCTGGGCTCTGTGCTCGGCTGGGCTCGGGGCTCGTCTCGAGGCTCGGCTCTGGGCTCTGTGCTTGGCTGGGCTCGGGGCTCGGCTCGAGGCTCGGTTCTGGGCTCTGTGCTCGTCTGCTATTGGGGCTCGTCTCGAGGCTCGTCTCGAGGCTGGGCTCTGGGCTCGGCTCGGCTCCAGGCTGTGCTCGGGGCACGGCTCTGGACTTGTCTGCTCTCGGCTTTGGGCTGGTCTCAAAGATCGGTTCTGCTTTTGGCTCGGCTCGAGAATCAGCTCGCGCCAGACTCTAGGCTCGGCTCTGGATTCGGCTCGGCTCTAGGCTCGGCTCGCGGCTCAGATCTGGGTTCGGCTCTCGACTCGGCTCGCCTCGGCTCTAGGGTGGGCTTGGGGATTGTCTCGGGGCTCGTCTCGAGGCTCGGCTCTGGGCTCTGTGCTCGGCTGGGCTTGGGGCTCGACTCGAGGCTCGGCTCTGGGCTCGGGTCTGGACTCGGCTCTAGGCTGGGCTCGGAGCTCGGATCTGATTTCGACTCTGGACTCGGCTCCCCTCGGCTCTAGGCTGGGCTTGGGTATTGTCTCGGGGCTCGTCTCGAGGGCCGACTCTGGGCTCTGTGTTCGGCTGGGCTCGGGACTCGGCTCGACGCTCCGCTCTGGGCTCGGATCTAGGCCCGGCTCTGGGCTCGGCTCTGGACTCGGCTCTAGGCTGAGCTCGAGGCTCGGATCTGGGCTTGTCTGCTCTCGGCTTTGGGCTTGGCTCAGAGATCGGCTCTGCTCTTGGCTCGGCTCGAGGCTCAGATCGCGCCCGACTCTGTGCTCGGCTCTGGACTCGGCTCGCCTCGGCTCTAGGCTGGGCTTGGGGATTGTCTCAGGGCTCGTCTCGAGGCTCGGTTCTGGGCTCTGTGCTCCGCTGGGATCGGGGCTCGGCTCGAGGCTCGGCTCTGGGCTCGGCTCTACTCAGGGCTCTGGCTTCGGCTCGGCTCTAGGCTGGGCTCGTGGCTCGGCTCTGGGCTCGTCTCTGTACTCGGTTCTAGGCTGGGCTCGAAGCTCGGCTCTGGACTCGACTCGGCTCTAGGCTGGGCTCAGGGCTCGTATCTGCGTTCGGCTCTGGACTCGGCTCGCCTCGGCTCTAGGCTGGGCTTGGGGATTGTCTCGGGGCTCGTCTCGAGGCTCGGCTCTGGGCTCTGTGCTTGGCTGGGCTCGGGGCTCGGTTCGAGGCTCGGATCTGGGCTCGGCTCTGGACTCGGTTCTAGGCTGGGCTCGAGGCTCGGCTCTGGGCTTGTCTGCTCTCGGCGTTGTGCTGGGCTCAGGGATCGGCTCTGCTCTTGGCTCGGCTCGAGGCTCACCTCGCGCCCGACTCTCGGCTCGGCTCTGGACTCGGCTCGGCTCTAGGCTGCGCTCGGGGCTCAGATCTGGGTTCGGCTCTGGACTCGGCTCGCCTCGGCTCTAGGCTGGGCTTGGGGATTGTCTCGGGGCTCGTCTTGAGCCTCGGCTCTGGGCTCTGAGCTCGGCTGGGCTCGGGGCTCGGCTCGAGGCTCGGCTCTGGGCTCCGCTCTGGACTCGGCTCTAGGCTGGGCTCGAGGCTCGGCTCTGGGCTTGTCTGCAATCGGCTTTGGGTTGGGCTCAGAGATCGGCTCTGCTCTTGGCTCGGCTCGAGGCTCAGATCGCGCCTGACTCTCGGCTCGGCTCTGGACTCGCCTCGGCTCTAGGCTGGGCTTGGGGATTGTCTCGGGGCTCGTCTCGAGGCTCGGCTCTGGGCTCTGTGCTCGGCTGGGCTCGGGGCTCGGATCGAGGCTCGGCTCAATACTCGGCTCTGGGCTCTCCTCTAGGCTGGGCTCTGGGCTCGGCTCGGCTCTAGGCTGGGCTCGGGGCTCGGATCTGGGTTCGGCTCTGGACTCGGCTCGCCTCGGCTCTAGGCTGGGCTTTCGGATTGTCTCGGGGCTCGTCTCGAGGCTCGGCTCTGGGTTCGGCTCTGGACTCGGCTCTAGGCTGGGCTCGAGGCTCGGCTCAGGGCTTGTCTGCTCTCGGCTTTGAGCTGGGCTCAGGGATCGGCTCTGCTCTTGGCTCGGCTCGAGGCTCAGATCGCGCCCTACTCTGGGCTCGGATCTGGACTCGGCTCGGCTCTAGGCTGGGCTTGGGGATTGTCTCGGGGCTCGTCTCGAGGCTCGGCTCTGGGCTCTGTGCTCGGCTGGGCTCGGGGCTCGTCTCGAGGCTCGGCTCTGGGCTCTGTGCTTGGCTCTGCTCGGGTCTCGGCTCGAGGCTCATCTCAATACTCGGCTCTGGGCTCGCCTCTAGACTGGGCTCTGGCTCGGCTCGGCTCTAGCCTGGGCTCGGGGCTCGGATCTGGGTTCGGCTCTGGACTCGGCTCGCCTCGGCTCTAGGCTGGGCTTGGGGATTTTCTCGGGGCTCGTCTTGAGCATCGGCTCTGGGCTCTGTGCTCGGCTGGGCTCGGGGCTCGGCTCGAGGCTCGTCTCTGTGCTCGGCTCTGGACTCGCATTTAGGCTGGGCTCGAGGCTCGGCTCTGGGCTTGTCTACAATCGGCTTTGGGTTGGGCTCAGGTATCGGCTCTGCTCTTGGCTCGGCTCGAGGCTCAGATCGCGCCTGAACCTGGGCTCGGCTCTGGACTCGGCTCGGCTTTGGGCTGGGCTCGGATCTGTGTTCGGCTCTGGACTAGGCTCGCCTCGGCTCTAGGCTGGGCTTGGGGATTGTCTCGGGGCTCGTCTCGAGGCTCGGCTCTGTGCTCTGTGTTCGGCTGGGCTCGGGGCTCGGCTCGAGGCTCGGCTCAATACTCGGCTCTGGGCTCGCCTCTAGGCTGGGCTCTGGGCTCGGCCCGGATCTAGGCTGGGCTCGGGGCTCGGATCTGTGTTCGGCTCTGGACTCGGCTCGCCTCGGCTCTAGGCTGGGCTTGGGGATTGTCTCGGGGCTCGGCTCGATGCTCGGCTCTGGGCTCTGTGTTCGGCTGAGCTCGGGGCTCGGCTCGAGGCTCAGCTCTGGGCTCGGCTCTGGACTCGGCTCGGCGCTAGGCTGGGCTCGGGGCTCGGATCTGGGTTCGGCTCTCGACTCGGCTCGCCTCGGCTCCAGGCTGGGCTTGGGGATTGTCTCGGGGCTCGTCTCGAGGCTCGGCTCTGGGCTCTGTGCTCGGCTGGGCTCGGGGCTCGGCTCGAGTCTCGGCTCTGGGCTCGGCTCTAGACGCGGCTCTAGCCTTGGCTCGGCTCTAGGCTCTGCTCGTTGCTCGGCTCTGGGCTCGGGTCTGGACTCGGATCTAGGCTGGGTTCGAGGCTCGGCTCTGGGCTTGTCTGCTCTCGGCTCTAGGCTGGGCTCGTGTCTCTGCTCTGGGCTCGTCTCTGGACTCGGTTCTAGGCTGGGCTCGAGGCTCGGCTCTGGACTCGGCTCGGCTCTAGGCTGGGCTCGGGGCTCGGATCTGGGTTCGGCTCTGGACTCGGCTCGACTCGGCTCTAGGCTGGGCTTAGGGATTGTCTCGGGTCTCGTCTCGAGGCTCGGCTCTGGGCTCTGTGCTCGGCTGGGCTCGGGGCTCGGCTCGAGGCTCGGCTCTGGGCTCGGCTCTAGGCTGGGCTCTGGGATCGGCTCGGCTCTAGGCTGGGCTCGGGGCTCGGATCTGGGTTCGGCTCTGGACTCGGCTCGCCTCGGCTCTAGGCTGGGTTTGTGGATTGTCTCGGGTCTCGTCTCGAGGCTCGGCTCTGGGCTCTGTGCTCGGCTGGGCTCGGGGCTCGGCTCGAGGCTCGGCTCTGGGCTCGGCTCTGGACTCAGCTCGAGGCTGGGCTCGAGGCTCGGCTCTTGGCATGTCTTCTCTCGGCTTTGGGCTGAGCTCAGGGATCGGCTCTACTCTTAGCTCGGCTCGAGGCTCAGATCGCGCCCGACTCTCGGCTCGGCTCTGGGCTCTGTGCTCGGATGGGCTCGGGGCTCGGCTCGAGGCTTGGCTCTGGGCTCGGCTCTAGGCTGGGCTCTGGGATCGACTCGGCTCTAGGCTGGGCTCGGGGCTCGGATCT
Source organism: Athene noctua (assembly GCF_965140245.1). Lineage (NCBI taxonomy): Eukaryota > Metazoa > Chordata > Aves > Strigiformes > Strigidae > Athene > Athene noctua. Next base: position 25,309,797 of record NC_134046.1, on the reverse strand, counting down.
GGGTTCGGCTCTGGACTCGGCTCGCCTCGGCTCTAGGCTGGGCTTGGGGATTGTCTCGGGGCTCGTCTCGAGGCTCGGCTCTGTGCTCTGTGCTCGGCTGGGCTCGGGGCTCGGCTCGAGTCTCGGCTCTGGGGTCGGCTCTAGGCTGGGCTCTAGCCTCGGCTCGGCTCTAGGCTCTGCTCGTTGCTCGGCTCTGGGCTCGGGTCTGGACTCGGCTCGGCTCTAGGCTGGGCTCGGGGCTCGGATCTGCGTTCGGCTCTGGACTCGGCTCCACTCGACTCTAGGCTGGGCTTGAGATTGTCTCGGGGCTCGTCTCGTGGCTCGGCTCTGGGCTCTGTGCTCGGCTGGGCTCGGGTCTCGGCTCGAGGCTCGGCTCTGGGCTCGTCTCTGGACTCGGCTCGGCTTTGGGCTGGGTTCGGGTCTCGGATCTGGGTTCGGCTCTGGACTCGGCTCGCCTCGGATCTAGGCTGGGCTTGGGGATTGTCTCGGGGCTCGTCTCGAGGCTCGGCTCTGTGCTCTGTGCTCGGCTGGGCTCGGGGCTCGATTCGAGGTTCGGCTCTGGGCTCGGCTCTAGGCTGGGCTCTGGGCTCGGCTCGGCTCTAGGCTCTGCTCGTTGCTCGGCTCTGGGCTCGGGTCTGGACACGGATCTAGGCTGGGCTCGAGGCTCGGCTCTGGGCTTCTCTGCTCTCGGCTCTAGGCAGCGCTCGTGGCTCTGCTCTGGGCTCGTCTCTGGACTCGGTTCTAGGCTGGGCTCGAGGCTCGTCTCTGGATTCGGCTCGGCTCTAGGCTGGGCTCGGGGCTCGGATCTGGGTTCGGCTCTGTACTCGGCTCGCCTCGGCTCTAGGCTGGGTTTAGGGATTGTCTCGGGGCTCGACTCGATGCTCGGCTCTGGGCTCTGTGCTCGGCTGGGCTCGGGGCTCGGCTCCAGGTTCAGCTCTGGGCTCGGCTCTAGGCTGGGCTCTAGCCTCGGCTCGGCCCTAGGCTGGGCTCGGGGCTCGGATCTGGGTTCGGCTCTGGACTCGGGTCTCCTCGGATCTAGGCTGGGCTTGGGGATTGTCTCGGGGCTCGTCTCGAGGCTCGGCTCTGGGCTCGGGGCTCGGCTGGGCTCGGGGCTCGGCTCGAGGCTCGGCTCTGGGCTCGGCTCTGTACTCGGCTCGGCTTTGGGCTGGGCTCGGGCTCGTATCTGGGTTCGGCTCTGGACTCGGCTCGCCTCGGCTCTAGGCTGGGCTTGGGATTTGTCTCGGGGCTCGTCTCGAGGCTCGGCTCTGGGCTCTGTGCTCGGCTGGGCTCGGGGCTCGGCTCGAGGCTCGGCTCTGGGCTCGCCTCTAGCCTGGGCTCTGGGCTCAGCTCGGCTCTAGGCTGGGCTCGGGGCTCGGATCTGGGTTCGTCTCTGGACTCGGCTCACCTCGGCTCTAGGCTGGGCTTGGGGATTGTCTCGGGGCTCGTCTCGAGGCTCGGCTCTGGGCTCTTTGCTCGGCTGGGCTCGGGGCTCGGCTCGAGGCTCGGCTGTGGGCTCGGCTCTAGGCTGGGCTCTAGCCTCGGCTCGGCTGTAGGCTCTGCTCGTTGCTCGGCTCTGGGCTCGGGTCTGGACTCGGATCTAGGCTGGGATCGAGGCTCGGCTCTGGGCTTGTCTGCTCTCGGCTCTAGGCTGGGCTCGTGTCTCTGCTCTTGGCTCGTCTCTGGACTCGGTTCTAGGCTGGGATCGAGGCTCGGCTCTGGACTCGGCTAGGCTCTAGGCAGGGCTCGGGGTTCGGATCTGGGTTCGGCTCTGGACTCGGCTCGACTCGGCTCTAGGCTGGGCTTAGGGATTGTCTCGGGGCTCGTCTCGAGGCTCGGCTCTGGACTCTGTGCTTGGCTGGGCTCGGGGCTCGGCTCAAAGCTCGGCTCTAGGCTGGGCTCTGGGCTCGGCTCGGCTCTGGGCCGGGCTCGGGGCTCGGATCTGGGTTCGGCTCTGGACTCGGCTCGCCTCGGCTCTAGGCTGGGCTTGGGGATTGTCTCGGGTCTCGTCTCGAGGCTCGGCTCTGGGCTCGGCTCTGGACTCGGCTCTAGGCTGGGCTCGAGGCTCGGCTCTGGGCTTGTCTGCAATCGGCTTTGGGCTGGGCTCAGGGATCGGCTCTGCTCTTGGCTCGGCTCGAGGCTCAGATCGCGCCTGAATCTAGGGTCGGCTCTGGAGTCGGCTCGGCTCTAGGCTGGGCTCCGGGCTCGGATCTCGGTTCGGCTCTGGAGTCGGCTCGCCTTGGCTCTAGGCTGTGCTTGGGGATTGTCTCGGGGCTCGTTGCGAGGCTCGGCTCTGGGCTCTGTGCTCGACTGGGCTCGGGGCTCAGCTCGAGGCTCGGCTCAATACTCGGCTCTGGGCTCGCATCTAGGGTCGGCTCTGGGCTCTGTGCTCGGCTGGGCTCGGGGCTCGGCTCGAGGCTCGGCTCTGGACTCGGCTCGGCTTTGGGCTGGGCTCGGGGCTCGGATCTGGGTTCGGCTCTGTACTCGGCTCGCCTCGGCTCTAGGCTGGGCTTGGGGATTGTCTCGGGGCTCGTCTCGAGGCTCGGCTCTGGGCTCTGTGCTCGGCTGGGCTCGGGTCTCGGCTCGAGGCTCGGCTCTGTGCTCGGCTCTGGACTCGGCTCGGCTTTGGGCTGGTCTCGGGGCTCGGATCTGGGTTCGGCTCTGGACTCGGCTCGCCTCGGATCTAGGCTGGGCTTGGGGATTGTCTCGGGGCCCGTCTGGAGTCTCGGCTCTGGGCTCTGTGCTCGGCTGGGCTCGGGGCTCGGCTCGAGGTTCGGCTCTGGGCTCGGCTCTAGGCTGCGATCTAGGCTCGGCTCGGTTCTAGGCTGGGCTCGGGGCTCGGATCTGGGTTCGGCTCTGGACTCGGTTCGCCTCGGCTCTAGACTGGGCTTGGGGATTGTCTCGGGGCTCGTCTCGAGGCTCGGCTCTGGGCTCTTTGCTCGGCTGGGCTCGGGGCTCGGCTCGAGGCTCGGCTCAATACTCGGCTCTGGACTCGCCTCTAGGCTGGGCTCTGGGCTCGGCCCGGCTCTAGGCTGGGCTCGGGGCTCGGATCTGGGTTCGGCTCTGGACTCGGCTCGCCTCGGCTCTAGGCTGGGCTTGGGGATTGTCTCGGGGCTCGTGTCGAGGCTCGGCTCTGGGCTCTGTGCTCGGCTGGGCTCGGCGCTCGGCTCGAGGCTCGGCTCTGTGCTCGGTTCTAGGCTGGGCTCTGGGATCGGATCGGCTCTAGGCTGGGCTCGGGGCTCGGATCTGTGTTCGGCTCTGGACTCGGCTCGCCTCGGCTCTAGGCTGGGCTTGTGGATTGTCTCGGGTCTCGTCTCGAGGCTCGGCTCTGGGCTCTGTGCTCGGCTGGGCTCGGGGCTCGTCTCGAGGCTCGGCTCTGGGCTCTGTGCTCGGATGGGCTCGGGGCTCGGCTCGAGGCTCGGCTCTGGGCTCGGCTCTAGGCTGGGCTCTGGACTCGGCTCGGCTCTAGGCTGCACTTGGGGCTCGGATCTGGGTTCGGCTCTGGACTCGGCTCGCCTCAGCTCTAGGCTGGGCTTGGGGATTGTCTCGGGGCTCGTCTCGAGTCTCGGTTCTGAGCTCTGTGCTCGGCTGGGCTCGGTGCTCGTCTCGAGGCTCGGCTCTGGGCTCTGTGCTTGGCTCTGCTCGGGTCTCGGCTCGAGGCTCATCTCAATACTCGGCTCTGGGCTCGCCTCTAGACTGGGCTCTGGCTCGGCTCGGCTCTAGCCTGGGCTCGGGGCTCGGATCTGGGTTCGGCTCTGGACTCGGCTCGCCTCGGCTCTAGGCTGGGCTTGGGATTGTCTCGGGGCTCGTCTTGAGCATCGGCTATGGGCTCTGTGCTCGGCTGCGCTCGGGGCTCGGCTTGAGGCTCGGCTCTGTGCTCGGCTCTGGACTCGGCTCTAGGCTGGGCTCGAGGCTCGGCTCTGGGCTTGTCTGCAATCGGCTTTGGGTTGGGCTCAGGTATCGGCTCTGCTCTTGGCTCGGCTCGAGGCTCAGATCGCGCCTGAACCTGGGTTCGGCTCTGGACTCGGCTCGCCTCGGCTCTAGGCTGGGCTTGGGGATTTTCTCGGGGCTCGTCTTGAGCATCGGCTCTGGGCTCTGTGCTCGGCTGGGCTCGGGGCTCGGCTCGAGGCTCGTCTCTGTGATCGGCTCTGGACTCGCATTTAGGCTGGGCTCGAGGCTCGGCTCTGGGCTTGTCTACAATCGGCTTTGGGTTGGGCTCAGGTATCGGCTCTGCTCTTGGCTCGGCTCGAGGCTCAGATCGCGCCTGAACCTGGGCTCGGCTCTGGACTCGGCTCGGCTTTGGGCTGGGCTCGGATCTGTGTTCGGCTCTGGACTAGGCTCGCCTCGGCTCTAGGCTGGGCTTGGGGATTGTCTCGGGGCTCGTCTCGAGGCTCGGCTCTGTGCTCTGTGTTCGGCTGGGCTCGGGGCTCGGCTCGAGGCTCGGCTCAATACTCGGCTCTGGGCTCGCCTCTAGGCTGGGCTCTGGGCTCGGCCCGGATCTAGGCTGGGCTCGGGGCTCGGATCTGTGTTCGGCTCTGGACTCGGCTCGCCTCCGCTCTAGGCTGGGCTTGGGGATTGTCTCGGGGCTCGGCTCGATGCTCGGCTCTGGGCTCTGTGTTCGGCTGAGCTCGGGGCTCGGCTCGAGGCTCAGCTCTGGGCTCGGCTCTGGACTCGGCTCGGCGCTAGGCTGGGCTCGGGGCTCGGATCTGGGTTCGGCTCTCGACTCGGCTCGCCTCGGCTCCAGGCTGGGCTTGGGGATTGTCTCGGGGCTCGTCTCGAGGCTCGGCTCTGGGCTCTGTGCTCGGCTGGGCTCGGGGCTCGGCTCGAGGCTCGGCTCTGGGCTCGGCTCTAGACGCGGCTCTAGCCTCGGCTCGGCTCTAGGCTCTGCTCGTTGCTCGGCTCTGGGCTCGGGTCTGGACTCGGATCTAGGCTGGGTTCGAGGCTCGGCTCTGGGCTTGTCTGCTCTCGGCTCTAGGCTGGGCTCGTGTCTCTGCTCTGGGCTCGTCTCTTGACTCGGTTCTAGGCTGGGCTCGAGGCTCGGCTCTGGACTCGGCTCGGCTCTAGGCTGGGCTCGGGGCTCGGATCTGGGTTCGGCTCTGGACTCGGCTCGACTCGGCTCTAGGCTGGGCTTAGGGATTGTCTCGGGTCTCGTCTCGAGGCTCGGCTCTGGGCTCTGTGCTCGGCTGGGCTCGGGGCTCGGCTCGAGGCTCGGCTCTGGGCTCGGCTCTAGGCTGGGCTCTGGGATCGGCTCGGCTCTAGGCTGGGCTCGGGGCTCGGATCTGGGTTCGGCTCTGGACTCGGCTCGCCTCGGCTCTAGGCTGGGTTTGTGGATTGTCTCGGGTCTCGTCTCGAGGCTCGGCTCTGGGCTCTGTGCTCGGCTGGGCTCGGGGCTCGGCTCGAGGCTCGGCTCTGGGCTCGGCTCTGGACTCAGCTCGAGGCTGGGCTCGAGGCTCGGCTCTTGGCATGTCTTCTCTCGGCTTTGGGCTGAGCTCAGGGATCGGCTCTACTCTTAGCTCGGCTCGAGGCTCAGATCGCGCCCGACTCTCGGCTCGGCTCTGGGCTCTGTGCTCGGATGGGCTCGGGGCTCGGCTCGAGGCTTGGCTCTGGGCTCGGCTCTAGGCTGGGCTCTGATATCGGCTCGGCTCTAGGCTGGGCTCGGGGCTCGGATCTGTGTCCGGCTATGGACTCGGCTCGCCTCGGCTCTAGGCTGGGCTTGGGGATTGTCTCGGGGCTCGTCTCGAGGCTCGGCTCTGGGCTCTGTGCTCGGCTGGGCTCGGGGCTCGGCTCGAGTCTCGGCTCTGGGGTCGGCTCTAGGCTGGGCTCTAGCCTCGGCTCGGCTCTAGGCTCTGCTCGTTGCTCGGCTCTGGGCTCGGGTCTGGACTCGGCTCGGCTCTAGGCTGGGCTTGGGGCTCGGATCTGCGTTCGGCTCTGGACTCGGCTCGACTCGACTCTAGGCTGGGCTTGAGATTGTCTCGGGGCTCGTCTCGTGGCTCGGCTCTGGGCTCTGTGCTCGACTGGGCTCGGGTCTCGGCTCGAGGCTCGGCTCTGGGCTCGTCTCTGGACTCGGCTCGGCTTTGGGCTGGGTTCGGGGCTCGGATCTGGGTTCGGCTCTGGACTCGGCTCGCCTCGGCTCTAGGCTGGGCTTGGGGATTGTCTCGGGGCTCGTCTCGAGGCTCGGCTCTGTGCTCTGTGCTCGGCTGGGCTCGGGGCTCGATTCGAGGTTCGGCTCTGGGCTCGGCTCTAGGCTGGGCTCTGGGCTCGGCTCGGCTCTAGGCTCTGCTCGTTGCTCGGCTCTGGGCTCGGGTCTGGACACGGATCTAGGCTGGGCTCGAGGCTCGGCTCTGGGCTTGTCTGCTCTCGGCTCTAGGCAGCGCTCGTGGCTCTGCTCTGGGCTCGTCTCTGGACTCGGTTCTAGGCTGGGCTCGGGGCTCGTCTCTGGACTCGCCTCGGCTCTAGGCTGGGCTTAGGGATTGTCTCGGGGCTCGACTCGAGGCTCGGCTCTGGGCTCTGTGCTCGACTGGGCTCGGGGCTCAGCTCGAGGCTCGGCTCAATTCTCGGCTCTGGGCTCGCATCTAGGGTCGGCTCTGGGCTCTGTGCTCGGCTGGGATCGGGGCTCGGCTCGAGGCTCGGCTCTGGGCTCGGCTCGGCTTTGGGCTGGGCTCGGGGCTCGGATCTGGGTTCGGCTCTGTACTCGGCTCGCCTCGGCTCTAGGCTGGGCTTGGGGATTGTCTCGGGGCTCGTCTCGAGGCTCGGCTCTGGGCTCTGTGCTCGGCTGGGCTCGGGTCTCGGGTCGAGGCTCGGCTCTGTGCTCGGCTCTGGACTCGGCTCGGCTTTGGGCTGGTCTCGGGTCTCGGATCTGGGTTCGGCTCTGGACTCGGCTCGCCTCGGATCTAGGCTGGGCTTGGGGATTGTCTCGGGGCCCGTCTGGAGTCTCGGCTCTGGGCTCTGTGCTCGGCTGGGCTCGGGGCTCGGCTCGAGGTTCGGCTCTGGGCTCGGCTCTAGGCTGCGATCTAGGCTCGGCTCGGTTCTAGGCTGGGCTCGGGGCTCGGATCTGGGTTCGGCTCTGGACTCGGTTCGCCTCGGCTCTAGACTGGGCTTGGGGATTGTCTCGGGGCTCGTCTCGAGGCTCGGCTCTGGGCTCTGTGCTCGGCTGGGCTCGGGGCTCGGCTCGAGGCTCGGCTCAATACTCGGCTCTGGGCTCGCCTCTAGGCTGGGCTCTGGGCTCGGCCCGGCTCTAGGCTGGGCTCGGGGCTCGGATCTGGGTTCGGCTCTGGACTCGGCTCGCCTCGGCTCTAGGCTGGGCTTGGGGATTGTCTCGGGGCTCGTGTCGAGGCTCGGCTCTGGGCTCTCTGCTCGGCTGGGCTCGAGGCTCGTCTCTGGGCTCGGCTCTAGACGCGGCTCTAGCCTCGGCTCGGCTCTAGGCTCTGCTCGTTGCTCGGCTCTGGGCTCGGGTCTGGACTCGGACCTAGGCTGGGCTCGAGGCTCGGCTCTGGTCTTGTCTGCTCTCGGCTCTAGGCTGGGCTCGTGGGTCTGCTCTGGGCTCGTCTCTGGACTCGGTTCTAGGCTGGGCTCGAGGCTCGACTCTGGACTCGGCTCGGCACTAGGCTGGGCTCGGGGCTCGGATCTGAGTTCGGCTCTGGACTCGGCTCGACTCGGCTCTAGGCTGGGCTTAGGGATTGTCTCGGGGCTCGTCTCGAGGCTCGGCTCTGGACTCTGTGCTTGGCTGGGCTCGGGGCTCGGCTCGAGGCTCGGCTCTAGGCTGGGCTATGGGTTCGGCTCGGCTCTAGGCCGGGCTCGGTGCTCGGATCTGGGTTCGGCTATGGACTCGGCTCGCCTCGGCTCTAGGCTGGGCTTGGGGATTGTCTCGGGGCTCGTCTCGAGGCTCGGTTCTGAGCTCTGTGCTCGGCTGTGTTCGGGGCTCGGCTCGAGGCTCGGCTCAATACTCGGCTCTGGGCTCGCCTCTAGGCTGGGCTCTGGGCTCGGCTCGGCTCTAGGCTGGGCTTGGGGATTGTCTCGGGGCTCGGCTCGAGGCTCGGCTCTGGGCTCTGTGCTCGGCTGGGCTCGGGGCTCGGCTCGAGGCTCGTCTCTGTGCTCGGCTCTGGACTCGCCTCTAGGCTGGGCTCGAGGCTCGGCTCTGGGCTTGTCTACAATCGGCTTTGGGTTGGGCTCAGGTATCGGCTCTGCTCTTGGCTCGGCTCGAGGCTCAGATCGCGCCTGAACCTGGGCTCGGCTCTGGACTCGGCTCGGCTTTGGGCTGGGCTCGGGGCTCTGATCTGTGTTCGGCTCTGGACTCGGCTCGCCTCGGCTCTAGGCTGGGCTTGGGGATTGTCTCGGGGCTCGTCTCGAGGCTCGGCTCTATGCTCTGTGTTCGGCTGTGCTCGGTGCTCGGCTCGATGTTCGGTTCTGGGCTCGGCTCTAGGCTGGGCTCTAGCCTCGGCTCGACTCTAGGCTCGGCTCGAGGCTCGGCTCTGGGCTCGGCTCTGGACTCGGCTCTAGGCTGGGCTCGAGGCTCGGCTCAGGGCTTGTCTGCTCTCGGCTTTGAGCTGGGCTCAGGGATCTGCTCTGCTCTTGGCTCGGCTCGAGGCTCCCATCGCGCCCGTCTCTGGGCTCTGCTCTGGACTCGGCTCGGCTCTAGGCTGCGCTTGGGGCTCGGATCTGGGTTCGGCTCTGGACTCGGCTCGCCTCGGCTCTAGGCTGGGCTTGGGGATTGTCTCGGGGCTCGTCTCGAGGCTCGGTTCTGAGCTCTGTGCTCGGCTGTGTTCGGGGCTCGGCTCGAGGCTCGGCTCAATACTCGGCTCTGGGCTCGCCTCTAGGCTGGGCTCTGGGCTCGGCTCGGCTCTAGGCTGGGCTTGGGGATTGTGTCGGGGCTCGTCTCGAGGCTCGGCTCTGGGCTCTGTGTTCGGCTGGGCTCGGGGCTCGGCTCGAGGCTCGGCTCTGGGCCCGGCTCTGGACTCGGCTCGGCTCTAGGCTGGGCTCGGGGCTCGGATCTGGTTTCGGCTCTGGACTCGGCTCGACTCGGCTCTAGGCTGGGCTTGGGGATTGTCTCGGGGCTCGTCTCGAGGCTCGTCTCTGGGCTCTGTGCTCGGCTGGGCTCGGGGCTCGGCTCGAGGCTCGGCTCTTGGCATGTCTTCTCTCGGCTTTGGGCTGAGCTCAGGGATCGGCTCTACTCTTAGCTCGGCTCGAGGCTCAGATCGCGCCCGACTCTCGGCTCGGCTCTGGGCTCTGTGCTCGGCTGGGCTCGGGGCTCGGCTCGAGGCTCGGCTCTGGGCTCGGCTCTAGGCTGGGCTCTAGCCTCGGCTCGGCTCTAGGCTCTGCTCGTTGCTCGGCTCTGGGCTCGGTTCTGGACTCGGACCTAGGCTGGGCTCGAGGCTCGGCTCTCGGCTTGTCTACTCTCGGCTCTAGGCTGGGCTCGTGGCTCTGCCCTAGGCTCGTCTCTGGACTCGGTTTTTGGCTGGACTCGAAGCTCGGCTCTGGACTCGGCTCGGCTCTAGGCTGGGCTCTGGGCTCGGATCTGGGTTCGGCTCTGGACTCGGCTCGACTCGGCTCTAGGCTGGGCTTGGGATTGTCTCGGGGCTCGTCTCGAGGCTCGGCTCTGGGCTCTGTGCTTGGCTGGGCTCGGGGCTCGGCTCGAGGCTCGGCTCAATACTCGGCTCTGGGCTCGCCTCTAGACTGGGCTCTGGCTCGGCTCGGCTCTAGCCTGGGCTCGGGGCTCGGATCTGGGTTCGGCTCTGGACTCGGCTCGCCTTGGCTCTAGGCTGGGCTTGGGGATTGTCTCGGGGCTCGTCTTGAGCATCGGCTATGGGCTCTGTGCTCGGCTGGGCTCGGGGCTCGGCTCGAGGCTCGGCTCTCTGCTCGGCTCTGGACTCGGCTCTAGGCTGGGCTCGAGGCTCGGTTCTGGGCTTGTCTACAATCGGCTTTGGGTTGGGCTCAGGTATCGGCTCTGCTCTTGGCTCGGCTCGAGGCTCAGATCGCGCCTGAACCTGGGCTCGGGTCTGGACTCGGCTCGGCTTTGGGCTGGGCTCGGGGTTCGTATCTGTGTTCGGCTCTGGACTCGGCTCGCCTCGGCTCTAGGCTGGGCTTGGGGATTGTCTCGGGGCTCGTCTCGTGGCTCGGCTCTGGGCTCTGTGCTCGGCTGGGCTCGGGGCTTGGCTCGAGGCTCGGCTCAATACTCAGCTCTGGGCTCGCCTCTAGGCTGGGCTCTGGGCTCGGCTCGGCTCTAGGCTGGGCTTGGGGATTGTGTCGGGGCTCGTCTCGAGGCTCGGCTCTGGGCTCTGTGCTCGGCTGGGCTCGGGGCTCGGCTCGAGGCTCGGCTCTGGGCCCGGCTCTGGACTCGGCTCGGCTCTGGGCTGCGCTCGGGGCTCGGATCTGGTTTCGGCTCTGGACTCGGCTCGACTCGGCTCTAGGCTGGGCTTGGGGATTGTCTCGGGGCTCGTCTCGAGGCTCGTCTCTGGGCTCTGTGCTCGGCTGGGCTCGGGGCTCGGCTCGAGGCTCGGCTCTTGGCATGTCTTCTCTCGGCTTTGGGCTGAGCTCAGGGATCGGCTCTACTCTTAGCTCGGCTCGAGGCTCTGATCGCGTGCGACTCTCGGCTCGGCTCTGGGCTCTGTGCTCGGCTGGGCTCGGGGCTCGGCTCGAGGCTCGGCTCTGGGCTCGGCTCTAGGCTGGGCTCTGGGATCGGCTCGGCTCTAGGCTGGGCTCGGGGCTCGGATCTGGGTTCGGCTCTGGACTCGGCTCGCCTCGGCTCTAGGCTGGGCTTGGGGATTGTCTCGGGGCTCGTCTCGAGGCTCGGCTCTGGGCTCTGTGCTCGGCTGGGCTCGGGGCTCGGCTCGAGGCTCGGCTCTGGGCTCGGCTCTAGGCTGGGCTCTAGCCTCGGCTCGGCTCTAGGCTCTGCTCGTTGCTCGGCTCTGGGCACGGGTCTGGACTCGGACCTAGGCTGGGCTCGAGGCTCGGCTCTCGGCTTGTCTACTCTCGGCTCTAGGCTGGGCTCGTGGCTCTGCCCTGGGCTCGTCTCTGGACTCGGTTTTTGGCTGGGCTCGAAGCTCGGCTCTGGACTCGACTCGGCTCTAGGCTGGGCTCGGGGCTCGGATCTGGGTTCGGCTCTGGACTCGGCTCGACTCGGCTCTAGGATGGGCTTGGGATTGTCTCGGGGCTCGTCTCGAGGCTCGGCTCTGGGCTCTGTGCTTGGCTGGGCTCGGGGCTCGGCTCGAGGCTCGGCTCAATACTCGGCTCTGGGCTCGCCTCTAGAATGGTCTCTGGCTCGGCTCGGCTCTAGCCTGGGCTCGGGGCTCGGATCTGGGTTCGGCTCTGGACTCGGCTCGCCTCGGCTCTAGGCTGGGCTTGGGGATTGTCTCGGGGCTCGTCTTGAGCATCGGCTATGGGCTCTGTGCTCGGCTGGGCTCGGGGCTCGGCTCGAGGCTCGGCTCTGTGCTCGGCTCTGGACTCGGCTCTAGGCTGGGCTCGAGGCTCGGTTCTGGGCTTGTCTACAATCGGCTTTGGGTTGGGCTCAGGTATCGGCTCTGCTCTTGGCTCGGCTCGAGGCTCAGATCGCGCCTGAACCTGGGCTCGGGTCTGGACTCGGCTGGGCTCGAGGCTCGGCTAGGGGCTCGGATCTGGGTTCTGCTCTGGACTCGGCTCGCCTCGGCTCTAGGCTGGGCTTGGGGATTGTCTCGGGGCTCGTCTCGAGGCTCGGCACTGTGCGCTGTGTTCGGCTGTGCTCGGGGCTCGGCTCGAGGTTCGGCTCTGGGCTCGGCTCTAGGCTGGGCTCTAGCCTCGGCTCGGCTCTAGGCTCGGCTCGAGGCTCGGCTCTGGGCTCGTCTCTCGACTCGGCTCTAGGCTGGGCTCGAGGCTCGTCTCAGGGCTTGTCTGCTCTCGGCTTTGAGCTGGGCTCACGGATCTGCTCTGCTCTTGGCTCGGCTCGAGGCTCCGATCGCGCCCGACTCTGGGCTCTGCTCTGGACTCGGCTCGGCTCTAGGCTGCGCTTGGGGATTGTGTCGGGGCTCGTCTCGAGGCTCGGCTCTGGGCTCTGTGCTCGGCTGGGCTCGGGGCTCGGCTCGAGGCTCGGCTCTGGGCCCGGCTCTGGACTCGGCTCGGCTCTAGGCTGGGCTCGGGGCTCGGATCTGGTTTCGGCTCTGGACTCGGCTCGACTCGGCTCTAGGCTGGGCTTGGGGATTGTCTCGGGGCTCGTCTCGAGGCTCGTCTCTGGGCTCTGTGCTCGGCTGGGCTCGGGGCTCGGCTCGAGGCTCGGCTCTGGGCTCGGCTCTAGGCTGGGCTCTGGGATCGGCTCGGTTCTAGGCTGGGCTCGGGGCTCGGATCTGGGTTCGGCTCTGGACTCGGCTCGCCTCGGCTCTAGGCTGGGCTTGGGGATTGTCTCGGGGCTCGTCTCGAGGCTCGGCTCTGGGCTCTGTGCTCGGCTGGGCTCGGGGCTCGGCTCGAGGCTCGGCTCTGAGCTCTGTGCTTGGCTGGGCTCGGGGCTCGGCTCGAGGCTCGGCTCAATACTCGGCTCTGGGCTCGCCTCTAGACTGGGCTCTGGCTCGGCTCGGCTCTAGCCTGGGCTCGGGGCTCGGATCTGGGTTCGGCTCTGGACTCGGCTCGCCTCGGCTCTAGGCTGGGCTTGGGGATTGTCTCGGGGCTCGTCTTGAGCATCGGCTATGGGCTCTGTGCTCGGCTGGGCTCGGGGCTCGGCTCGAGGCTCGGCTCTGTGCTCGGCTCTGGACTCGGCTCTAGGCTGGGCTCGAGGCTCGGTTCTGGGCTTGTCTACAATCGGCTTTGGGTTGGGCTCAGGTATCGGCTCTGCTCTTGGCTCGGCTCGAGGCTCAGATCGCGCCTGAACCTGGGCTCGGGTCTGGACTCGGCTGGGCTCGAGGCTCGGCTAGGGGCTCGGATCTGGGTTCTGCTCTGGACTCGGCTCGCCTCGGCTCTAGGCTGGGCTTGGGGATTGTCTCGGGGCTCGTCTCGAGGCTCGGCACTGTGCGCTGTGTTCGGCTGTGCTCGGGGCTCGGCTCGAGGTTCGGCTCTGGGCTCGGCTCTAGGCTGGGCTCTAGCCTCGGCTCGGCTCTAGGCTCGGCTCGAGGCTCGGCTCTGGGCTCGTCTCTGGACTCGGCTCTAGGCTGGGCTCGAGGCTCGTCTCAGGGCTTGTCTGCTCTCGGCTTTTAGCTGGGCTCACGGATCTGCTCTGCTCTTGGCTCGGCTCGAGGCTCCGATCGCGCCCGACTCTGGGCTCTGCTCTGGACTCGGCTCGGCTCTAGGCTGCGCTTGGGGCTCGGATCAGGGTTCGGCTCTGGACTCGGCTCGCCTCGGCTCTAGGCTGTGCTTGGGGATTCTCTCGGGGCTCGTCTTGAGCATCGGCTATGGGCTCTGTGCTCGGCTGGGCTCGGGGCTCGGCTCGAGGCTCGTCTCTGTGCTCTGCTCTGGACTCGCCTCTAGGCTGGGCTCGAGGCACGGCTCTGGGCTTGTCTACAATCGGCTTTGGGTTGGGCTCAGGTATCGGCTCTGCTCTTGGCTCGGCTCGAGGCTCAGATCGCGCCTGAACCTGGGCTCGGCTCTGGACTCGGCTCGGCTTTGGGCTGGGCTCGGGGCTCGGATCTGTGTTCGGCTCTGGACTCGGCTCGCCTCGGCTCTAGGCTGGGCTTGGGGATTGTCTCGGGGCTCGTCTCGAGGCTCGGTTCTGAGCTCTGTGCTCGGCTGTGCTCGGGGCTCGGCTCGAGGCTCGGCTCAATACTCGGCTCTGGGCTCGCCTCTAGGCTGGTCTCTGGGCTCGTTTCGGCTCTAGGCTGGGCTTGGGGATTGTGTCGGGGCTCGTCTCGAGGCTCGGCTCTGGGCTCTGTGCTCGGCTGGGCTCGGGGCTCGGCTCGAGGCTCGGCTCTGGGCCCGGCTCTGGACTCGGCTCGGCTCTAGGCTGGGCTCGGGGCTCGGATCTGGTTTCGGCTCTGGACTCGGCTCGACTCGGCTCTAGGCTGGGCTTGGGGATTGTCTCGGGGCTCGTCTCGAGGCTCGTCTCTGGGCTCTGTGCTCGGCTGGGCTCGGGGCTCGGCTCGAGGCTCGGCTCTTGGCATGTCTTCTCTCGGCTTTGGGCTGAGCTCAGGGATCGGCTCTACTCTTAGCTCGGCTCGAGGCTTAGATCGCGCCCGACTCTCGGCTCGGCTCTGGGCTCTGTGCTCGGCTGGGCTCGGGGCTCGGCTCGAGGCTCGGCTCTGGGCTCGGCTCTGGACTCGGCTGTAGGCTGGGCTCCAGGCTCGGCTCAGGGCTTGTCTGCTCTCGGCTTTGAGCTGGGCTCAGGGATCTGCTCTGCTCTTGGCTCGGCTCGAGGCTCCGATCGCGCCCGTCTGTGGGCTCTGCTCTGGACTCGGCTCGGCTCTAGGCTGCGCTTGGGGCTCGGATCTGGGTTCGGCTCTGGACTCGACTCGCCTCGGCTCTAGGCTGGGCTTGGGGATTGTCTCGGGGCTCGTCTCGAGGCTCGGCTCTGGGCTCTGTGCTCGGCTGGGCTCGGGGCTCGGCTCGAGGCTCGGTTCTGGGCTCGGCTCTAGGCTGGGCTCTGGGATCGACTCGGCACTAGGCTGGGCTCGGGGCTCGGATCTGGGTTCGGCTCTGGACTTGGCTCGCCTCGGCTCTAGGCTGGGTTTGGGGATTGTCTCGGGGCTCGTCTGGAGGCTCGGCTCTGGGCTCTGTGCTCGGCTGGGCTCGGGGCTCGGCTCGAGGCTCGGCTCTGGGCTCGGCTCTGGACTCGGCTCTAGGCTGGGCTCGAGGCTCGTCTCAGGCTTGTCTTCTCTCGGCTTTGAGCTGGGCTCAGGGATCTGCTCTGCTCTTGGCACGGCTCGAGGCTCACATCGCGCCCGTCTCTGGGCTCGGCTCCAGACTCGGCTCGGCTTTAGGCTGCGCTCGGGGCTCGGATCTGGGTTCGGCTCTGGACTCGGCTCGCCTCGGCTCTAGGCTGGGCTTGGGGATTGTCTCGGGGCTCGTCTCGAGGCTCGGCTCTGGGCTCTGCGCTCGGCTGGGCTCGGGGCTCGGCTCGAGGCTCGGCTCTGGGCTCGTCCCTGGACTCGGCTCGGCTTTGGGCTGGGCTCGGGGCTCGGATCTGGGTTCGGCTCTGGACTCGGCTCGCCTCGGCTCTAGGCTGGGCTTGGGGATTGTCTCGGGGCTCGTCTCGAGGCTCGGCTGTGGGCTCTGTGCTCTGCTGGGCTCGGGACTCGGCTCGAGGTTCGGCTCTGGGCTCGGCTCTAGGTTGGGCTCTAGCCTCGGCTCGGCTCTAGGCCGGGCTCGGGGCTCGGATCTGGGTTCGGCTCTGGACTCGGCTCGCCTCGGCACTAGGGTGGGCTTGGGAATTGTCTCGGGGATCGTCTCGAGGCTCGGCTCTGGCTCTGTGCTCGCCGGGACTCGGGTTTCGGCTCGAGGCTCGGCTCTGGGCTCGGCTCTGGACTCGGTTCTAGGCTGGGCTCGAGGCTCGGCTCTGGGCTTGTCTGCTCTCGGCGCTGGGCTGGGCTCAGGGATCGGCTCTGCTCTTGGCTCGGCTCGAGGCTCAGCTCGCGCCCGACTCTCGGCTCGGCTCTAGGCTGTACTCGGGGCTCGGATCTGGGTTCGGCTCTGGACTCGGCTCGCCTCAGCTCTAGGCTGGGCTTGGGGATTGTCTCGGGGCTCGTCTCGAGGCTCGGCTCTGGGCTCTCTGCTCGGCTGGGATCGGGTCTCGTCTCGAGGCTCGGCTCTGGGCTCTGTCTCGGCTGGGCTCGGGGCTCGGCTCGAGGCTCGGCTCCGGGCTCGGCTCTAGGCTGGGCTCTAGCCTCGGCTCGGCTCGCCTCGGCTCTAGGCTGGGCTTGGGGATTGTCTCGGGGCTCGTCTCGAGGCTCGGCTCTGGGCTCTGTGCTCGGCTGGGCTCGGGGCTCGGCTCGAGGCTCGGCTCTGGGCTCGGTTCTGGACTCGGCTGTAGGCTGGGCTCCAGGCTCGGCTCAGGTCTTGTCTGCTCTCGGCTTTGAGCTGGGCTCAGGGATCTGCTCTGCTCTTGGCTCGGCTCGAGGCTCCGATCGCGCCCGTCTGTGGGCTCTGCTCTGGACTCGGCTCGGCTCTAGGCTGCGCTTGGGGCTCGGATCTGGGTTCGCTCTGGACTCGACTCGCCTCGGCTCTAGGCTGGGCTTGGGGATTGTCTCGGGGCTCGTCTCGAGGCTCGGCTCTGGGCTCTGTGCTCGGCTGGGCTCGGGGCTCGGCTCGAGGCTCGGTTCTGGGCTCGGCTCTAGGCTGGGCTCTGGGATCGACTCGGCACTAGGCTGGGCTCGGGGCTCGGATCTGGGTTCGGCTCTGGACTTGGCTCGCCTCGGCTCTAGGCTGGGCTTGGGGATTGTCTCGGGGCTCGTCTGGAGGCTCGGCTCTGGGCTCTGTGCTCGGCTGGGCTCGGGGCTCGGCTCGAGGCTCGGCTCTGGGCTCGGCTCTGGACTCGGCTCTAGGCTGGGCTCGAGGCTCGGCTCAGGGCTTGTCTGCTCTCGGCTTTGAGCTGGGCTCAGGGATCTGCTCTGCTCTTGGCACGGCTCGAGGCTCACATCGCGCCCGTCTATGGGCTCGGCTCCGGACTCGGCTCGGCTCTAGGCTGCGCTCGGGGCTCGGATCTGGGTTCGGCTCTGGACTCGGCTCGCTTCGGCTCTAGGCTGGGCATGGGGATTGTCTCGGGGCTCGTCTCGAGGCTCGGCTCTGGGCTCTGTGCTCGGCTGGGCTCGGGGCTCGTCTCGGGGCTCGGCTCTGGGCTCTGTGCTTGGCTGGGCTCGGGGCTCGGCTCGAGGCTCGGTTCTGGGCTCTGTGCTCGTCTGCTATTGGGGCTCGTCTCGAGGCTCGTCTCGAGGCTGGGCTCTGGGCTCGGCTCGGCTCCAGGCTGTGCTCGGGGCTCGGCTCTGGACTTGTCTGCTCTCGGCTTTGGGCTGGTCTCAAAGATCGGTTCTGCTTTTGGCTCGGCTCGAGACTCAGCTCGCGCCAGACTCTAGGCTCGGCTCTGGATTCGGCTCGGCTCTAGGCTCGGCTCGCGGCTCAGATCTGGGTTCGGCTCTCGACTCGGCTCGCCTCGGCTCTAGGGTGGGCTTGGGGATTGTCTCGGGGCTCGTCTCGAGGCTCGGCTCTGGGCTCTGTGCTCGGCTGGGCTTGGGGCTCGACTCGAGGCTCGGCTCTGGGCTCGGGTCTGGACTCGGCTCTAGGCTGGGCTCGGAGCTCGGATCTGATTTCGACTCTGGACTCGGCTCCCCTCGGCTCTAGGCTGGGCTTGGGTATTGTCTCGGGGCTCGTCTCGAGGGCCGACTCTGGGCTCTGTGGTCGGCTGGGCTCGGGACTCGGCTCGACGCTCCGCTCTGGGCTCGGATCTAGGCCCGGCTCTGGGCTCGGCTCTGGACTCGGCTCTAGGCTGAGCTCGAGGCTCGGATCTGGGCTTGTCTGCTCTCGGCTTTGGGCTTGGCTCAGAGATCGGCTCTGCTCTTGGCTCGGCTCGAGGCTCAGATCGCGCCCGACTCTGTGCTCGGCTCTGGACTCGGCTCGCCTCGGCTCTAGGCTGGGCTTGGGGATTGTCTCGGGGCTCGTCTCGAGGCTCGGCTCTGGGCTCTGTGCTCGGCTGGGATCGGGGCTCGGCTCGAGGCTCGGCTCTGGGCTCGGCTCTACTCAGGGCTCTGGCTTCGGCTCGGCTCTAGGCTGGGCTCGTGGCTCGGCTCTGGGCTCGTCTCTGTACTCGGTTCTAGGCTGGGCTCGAAGCTCGGCTCTGGACTCGACTCGGCTCTAGGCTGGGCTCAGGGCTCGTATCTGCGTTCGGCTCTGGACTCGGCTCGCCTCGGCTCTAGGCTGGGCTTGGGGATTGTCTCGGGGCTCGTCTCGAGGCTCGGCTCTGGGCTCTGTGCTTGGCTGGGCTCGGGGCTCGGTTCGAGGCTCGGATCTGGGCTCGGCTCTGGACTCGGTTCTAGGCTGGGCTCGAGGCTCGGCTCTGGGCTTGTCTGCTCTCGGCGTTGTGCTGGGCTCAGGGATCGGCTCTGCTCTTGGCTCGGCTCGAGGCTCACCTCGCGCCCGACTCTCGGCTCGGCTCTGGACTCGGCTCGGCTCTAGGCTGCGCTCGGGGCTCAGATCTGGGTTCGGCTCTGGACTCGGCTCGCCTCGGCTCTAGGCTGGGCTTGGGGATTGTCTCGGGGCTCGTCTCGAGGCTCGGCTCTGGGCTCTGTGCTCGGCTGGGCTCGGGGCTCGGATCGAGGCTCGGCTCAATACTCGGCTATGGGCTCTCCTCTAGGCTGGGCTCTGGGCTCGGCTCGGCTATAGGCTGGGCTCGGGGCTCGGATCTGGGTTCGGCTCTGGACTCGGCTCGCCTCGGCTCTAGGCTGGGCTTTCGGATTGTCTCGGGGCTCGTCTCGAGGCTCGGCTCTGGGTTCGGCTCTGGACTCGGCTCTAGGCTGGGCTCGAGGCTCGGCTCAGGGCTTGTCTGCTCTCGGCTTTGAGCTGGGCTCAGGGATCGGCTCTGCTCTTGGCTCGGCTCGAGGCTCAGATCGCGCCCTACTCTGGGCTCGGCTCTGGACTCGGCTCGGCTCTAGGCTGGGCTCGGGGCTCGGATCTGGGTTCGGCTCTGGACTCGGCTCGCCTCGGCTCTAGGCTGGGCTTGGGGATTGTCTCGGGGCTCGTCTCGAGGCTCGGCTCTGGGCTCTGTGCTCGGCTGGGCTCGGGGCTCGGCTCGAGGCTCGACTCAATACTCGGATCTGGGCTCGGCTCTAGGCTGGTCTCGAGGCTCGGCTCTGGACTCTGCTCGGCTCTAGGCTGGGCTCGAGGCTCGGCTCTGGGCTCTGTGCTCGGCTGGGCTCGGGGCTCGGCTCGAGGCTCGGCTCTGGGCTTGTCTGCTCTCGGCGTTGTGCTGGGCTCAGGGATCGGCTCCGCTCTTGGCTCGGCTTGAGGCTCAGCTCGCGCCCGACTCTCCTCTCTCCTCTGGACTCGGCTCGGCTCTAGGCTGGGCTCGGGGCTCGGATCTGGGTTCGGCTCTGGACTCGGCTCGCCTCGGCTCTAGGCTGGGCTTGGGAATTGTCTCGGGGCTCGTCTTGAGGCTCGGCTCTGGGCTCTGTGCTCGGCTGGGCTCGGGGCTCGGCTCGAGGCTTTGCTCAATACTCGGCTCTGGGTTTCGCCTCTAGGCTGAGCTCTGGGCTCGGTTCGGCTCTAGGCTGGGCTCGGGGCTCGGATCTGGGTTCGGCTCTAGACTCGGCTCGCCTCGGCTCTAGGCTGGGCTTGGGGATTTTCTCGGGGCTCGTCTCTAGGATCGGCTCTGGGCTCTGTGCTCAGCTGGGCTCGGGGCTCGGCTCGAGGCTCGGCTCTGGGCTCTGTGCTCGGCTGGGCTCGGGGCTCGGCTCGAGGCTCGGCTCTGGGCTCGGCTCTGGGCTCTGTGCTCGGCTGGGCTCGTGGCTCGGCTCGAGACTCGGCTCTCGGCTCGCCTCTAGGCTGGGCTCTAGCCTCGGCTCGGCTCGCCTCGGCTCTGGGCTGGGCTTGGGGATTGTCTCGGGGCTCGTCTCGAGGCTCGTCTCTGGGCTCTGTGCTTGGCTGGGCTCGGGGCTCGGCTCGAGGCTCGGTTCTGTGCTCTGTGCTCGGCTGCTATTGGGGCTCGTCTCGAGGCTCGTCTCGAGGCTGGGCTCTGGACTCGGCTCGGCTCCAGGCTGTGCTCGGGGCTTGGATCTGGGTTCGGCTCTGGACTCGGCTCGCCTCGGCTCTAGGCTGGGCTTGGGTATTGTCTCGGGTCTTGTCTCGAGACTCGGCTCTGGGCTCGGCTCTGGACTCGGTTCTAGTCTGGGCTCGAGGCTCGGCTCTGGACTTGTCTGCTCTCGGCTTTGGGCTGGTCTCAATGATCGGCTCTGCTCTTGGCTCGGCTCGAGACTCAGCTCGCGCCAGACTCTAGACTCGGCTCTGGATTCGGCTCGGCTCTAGGCTGGGCTCGCGGCTCGGATCTGGGTTCGGCTCTGGACTCGGCTCGCCTTGGCTCTAGGCTGTGCTTGGGGATTGTCTCGGGGCTCGTTTCGAGGCTCGGCTCTGGGCTCTGTGCTCGACTGGACTCGGGGCTCAGCTCGAGGCTCGGCTCAATACTCGGCTCTGGGCTCGCCTCTAGACTAGGCTCTGGGCTCGGCTCGGCTCGGGGCTCGGTTCGAGGATCGGATCTGGGCTCGGCTCTGGACTCGGTTCTAGGCTGGGCTCGAGGCTCGGCTCTGGGCTTGTCTGCTCTCGGCGTTGTGCTGGGCTCAGGGATCGGCTCTGCTCTTGGCTCGGCTCGAGGCTCACCTCGCGCCCGACTCTCGGCTCGGCTCTGGACTCGGCTCGGCTCTAGGATGCGCTCGGGGCTCAGATCTGGGTTCGGCTCTGGACTCGGCTCGCCTCGGCTCTAGGCTGGGCTTGGGGATTGTCTCGGGGCTCGTCTTGAGCCTCGGCTCTGGGCTCTGTGCTCGGCTGGGCTCGGGGCTCGGCTCGAGGCTCGGCTCTGGGCTCCGCTCTGGACTCGGCTCTAGGCTGGGCTCGAGGCTCGGCTCTGGGCTTGTCTGCAATCGGCTTTGGGTTGGGCTCAGGGATCGGCTCTGCTCTTGGCTCGGCTCGAGGCTCAGATCGCGCCTGACTCTCGGCTCGGCTCTGGACTCGCCTCGGCTCTAGGCTGGGCTTGGGGATTGTCTCGGGGCTCGTCTCGAGGCTCGGCTCTGCGCTCTGTGCTCGGCTGGGCTCGGGGCTCGGATCGAGGCTCGGCTCAATACTCGGCTCTGGGCTCTCCTCTAGGCTGGGCTCTGGGCTCGGCTCGGCTCTAGGCTGGGCTCGGGGCTCGGATCTGGGTTCGGCTCTGGACTCGGCTCGCCTCGGCTCTAGGCTGGGCTTGGGGATTGTCTCGGGGCTCGTCTCGAGTCTCGGCTCTGGGCTCTGTGCTCGGCTGGGCTCGGGGCTCGGCTCGAGGCTCGACTCAATACTCGGATCTGGGCTCGGCTCTAGGCTGGTCTCGAGGCTCGGCTCTGGACTCTGCTCGGCTCTAGGCTGGGCTCGAGGCTCGGCTCTGGGCTCTGTGCTCGGCTGGGCTCGGGGCTCGGCTCGAGGCTCGGCTCTGGGCTTGTCTGCTCTCGGCGTTGTGCTGGGCTCAGGGATCGGCTCCGCTCTTGGCTCGGCTTGAGGCTCAGCTCGCGCCCGACTCTCCTCTCTCCTCTGGACTCGGCTCGGCTCTAGGCTGGGCTCGGGGCTCGGATCTGGGTTCGGCTCTGGACTCGGCTCGCCTCGGCTCTAGGCTGGGCTTGGGAATTGTCTCGGGGCTCGTCTTGAGGCTCGGCTCTGGGCTCTGTGCTCGGCTGGGCTCGGGGCTCGGCTCGAGGCTTTGCTCAATACTCGGCTCTGGGTTTCGCCTCTAGGCTGGGCTCTGGGCTCGGTTCGGCTCTAGGCTGGGCTCGGGGCTCGGATCTGGGTTCGGCTCTAGACTCGGCTCGCCTCGGCTCTAGGCTGGGCTTGGGGATTTTCTCGGGGCTCGTCTCTAGGATCGGCTCTGGGCTCTGTGCTCAGCTGGGCTCGGGGCTCGGATCGAGGCTCGGCTCTGGGCTCTGTGCTCGGCTGGGCTCGGGGCTCGGCTCGAGGCTCGGCTCTGGGCTCGGCTCTGGGCTCTGTGCTCGGCTGGGCTCGTGGCTCGGCTCGAGGCTCGGCTCTCGGCTCGCCTCTAGGCTGGGCTCTAGCCTCGGCTCGGCTCGCCTCGGCTCTGGGCTGGGCTTGGGGATTGTCTCGGGGCTCGTCTCGAGGCTCGGCTCTGGGCTCTGTGCTTTGCTGGGCTCGGGGCTCGGCTCGAGGCTCGGCTCTAGGCTGGGCTTGGGGATTGTCTCGGGGCTCGTCTCGAGGCTCGTCTCTGGGCTCTGTGCTTGGCTGGGCTCGGGGCTCGGCTCGAGGCTCGGTTCTGTGCTCTGTGCTCGGCTGCTATTGGGGCTCGTCTCGAGGCTCGTCTCGAGGCTGGGCTCTGGACTCGGCTCGGCTCCAGGCTGTGCTCGGGGCTTGGATCTGGGTTCGGCTCTGGACTCGGCTCGCCTCGGCTCTAGGCTGGGCTTGGGTATTGTCTCGGGTCTTGTCTCGAGACTCGGCTCTGGGCTCGGCTCTGGACTCGGTTCTAGTCTGGGCTCGAGGCTCGGCTCTGGACTTGTCTGCTCTCGGCTTTGGGCTGGTCTCAATGATCGGCTCTGCTCTTGGCTCGGCTCGAGACTCAGCTCGCGCCAGACTCTAGACTCGGCTCTGGATTCGGCTCGGCTCTAGGCTGGGCTCGCGGCTCGGATCTGGGTTCGGCTCTGGACTCGGCTCGCCTTGGCTCTAGGCTGTGCTTGGGGATTGTCTCGGGGCTCGTTTCGAGGCTCGGCTCTGGGCTCTGTGCTCGACTGGACTCGGGGCTCAGCTCGAGGCTCGGCTCAATACTCGGCTCTGGGCTCGCCTCTAGACTAGGCTCTGGGCTCGGCTCGGCTCTAGGCTGGGCTCGGGGCTCGGATCTGGGTTCGGCTCTGGACTCGGCTCGCCTCGGATCCAGGCTGGGCTTGGGGATTGTCTCGGGGCTTGTCTCGAGGCTCGGCTCTGGGCTCTGTGCTCGGCTGGGCTCGGGGCTCGGCTCGAGGCTCGGCTCTGGGCTCGGCTCTGGACTCGGCTCGGCTTTGGGCTGGTCTCGGGGCTCGGATCTGGGTTCGGCTCTGGACTCGGCTCGCCTCGGCTCTTGGCTGGGCTTGGGGATTGTCTCGGGGCTCGTCTGGAGGCTCGGCTCTGGGCTCTGTGCTCGGCTGGGCTCGGGGCTCGGCTCGAGGTTCAGCTCTGGGCTCTGCTCTAGGCTGGGATCTAGCCTCGGCTCGGCTCTAGGCTCTGCTCGTTGCTCGGCTCTGGGCTCGGGTCTGGACTCGGATCTAGGCTGGGCTCGAGGCTCGGCTCTAGGCTTGTCTGCTCTCGGCTCTAGGCTGGGCTCGTGGCTCTGCTCTGGACTCGTCTCAGGACTCGGTTCTAACTGGGCTCGAGGCTCGGCTCTGGGTTCGGCTCGGCTCTAGGCTGGGCTCGGGGCTCGGATCTGGTTTCGGCTCTGGACTCGGCTCGCCTCGGCTCTAGGCTGGGCTTGGGGATTGTCTCGGGGCTCGTCTCGAGGCTCGGCTCTGGGCTCTGTGCTCGGCTTGGCTCGGGTCTCGGCTCGAGGCTCGGCTCTGGGCTCTGGGCTCTAGGTTGGGCTCGAGGCTCGGCTCAGGGCTTGTATGCTCTCGGCTTTGAGCTGGGCTCAGGGATCTGCTCTGCTCTTGGCTCGACTCGAGGCTCCGATCGCGCCCGTCTCTGGGCTCTGCTCTGGACTCGGCTCGGCTCTAGGCTGCGCTTGGGGCTCGGATCTGGGTTCGGCTCTGGACTCGGCTCACCTCGGCTCTAGGCTAGGCTCTAGCCTCGGCTCGGCTCTAGGCTGGGCTCGGGGCTCGGATCTGGGTTCTGCTCTGGACTCGGCTCGGCTCTAGGCTGCGCTCGGGGCTCGGAACTGGGTTCGGCTCTGGACTCGGCTCGCCTCGGATCTAGGCTGGGCTTGGGGATTGTCTCGGGGCTCGTCTCGAGGCTCGGCTCTGGGCTCTGTGCTCGGCTGGGCTCGGGGCTCGGCTCGGGGCTCGGCTCTGGGCTCGGCTCTAGGCTGGGCTCTAGCCTCGGCTCGGCTCTAGGCTGGGCTCGGGGCTCGGATCTGGGTTCGGCTCTGGACTCGGCTCGCCTCGGATCTAGGCTGGGCTTGGGGATTGTCTCGGGGATCGTCTCGAGGCTCGGCTCTGGGCTCTGTGCTCGGCTGGGCTCGGGGCTTGGCTCGAGGCTCGGCTCAATACTCGGCTCTGGGCTCGCCTCTAGCGTGGGCTCTGGGCTCGGCTCGGCTCTAGGCTGGGCTCGGGGCTCGGATCTGGGTTCGGCTTTGGACTCGGCTCGCTTCAGCTCTAGGCTGGGCTTGGGGTTTGTCTCGGGGCTCGTCTCGAGCCTCGGCTCTGGGCTCTTTGCTTGGCTGGGCTCGGGGCTCGGCTCGAGGCTCGGCTCTGGGCTCGGCTATGCACTCGGCTCGGCTCTAGGCTGGGCTCGGGGCTCGGATCTGGGTTCGGCTCTGGGCTCGGCTCTAGACGCGGCTCTAGCCTCGGCTCGGCTCTAGGCTCTGCTCGTTGCTCGGCTCTGGGCTCGGGTCTGGACTCGGATCTAGGCTGAGCTCGAGGCTCGGCTCTGGGCTTGTCTGCTCTCGGCTCTAGTCTGGGCTCGTGTCTCTGCTCTGGGCTCGTCTCTGGACTCGGTTCTAGGCTGGGCTCGAGGCTCGGCTCTGGACTGGGTTCGGCTCTAGGCTGGGCTCGGGGCTCGGATCTGGGTTCGGCTCTGGACTCGGCTCGCCTTGGCTCTAGGCTGGGCTTGGGGATTGTCTCGGGTCTCGGCTCGAGGCTCGGCTCTGTGGTCCGCTCTGGACTCGGCTCTAGGCTGGGCTCCGGGCTCGGATCTCGGTTCGGCTCTGGACTCGGCTCGCCTTGGCTCTAGGCTGTGCTTGGGGATTGTCTCGGGGCTCGTTTCGAGGCTCAGCTCTGGGCTCTGTGCTCGACTGGACTCGGGGCTCAGCTCGAGGCTCGGCTCAATACTCGGCTCTGGGCTCGCCTCTAGGCTGGGCTCTGGGCTCGGCTCGGCTCTAGGCTGGGCTCGGGGCTCGGATCTGGGTTCGGCTCTGGACTCGGCTCGCCTCGGCTCTAGGCTGGGCTTGGGGATTGTCTCGGGGCTCGTCTCGAGGCTCGGCTCTGGGCTCTGTGCTCGGCTGGGCTCGGAGCTCGGCTCGAGGCTCGGCTCTGGGCTCGGCTCTGGACTCGGCTAGGCTTTGGGCTGGGCTCGGGGCTCGGATCTGGGTTCGGCTCTGGACTCGGCTCGCCTCGGCTCTAGGCTGGGCTTGGGGATTGTCTCGGGGCTCGTCTCGAGGCTCGGCTCTGGGCTCGGCTCTGGACTGGGCTCGGCTTTGGGATGGTCTCGGGGCTCGGATCTGGGTTCGGCTCTGGACTCGGCTCGCCTCGGATCTAGGCTGGGCTTGGGGACTGTCTCGGGGCTCGTCTGGAGGCTCGGCTCTGGGCTCTGTGCTCGGCTAGGCTCGGGTCTCGGCTCGAGGCTCGGCTCAATACTCGGCTCTGGGCTCGCCTCTAGGCTGGGCTCTGGGCTCGGCCCGGCTCTAGGCTGGGCTCGGGGCTCGGATCTGTGGTCGGCTCTCGACTCGGCTCGCCTCGGCTCTAGGCTGGGCTTGGGGATTGTCTCGGGGCTCATGTCGAGGCTCGGCTCTGGGCTCTGTGTTCGGCTGAGCTCAGGGCTCGGCTCGAGGCTCGGCTCTGGGCGCGGCTCTCGACTCGGCTCGGCGCTAGGCTGGGCTCGGGGCTCGGATCTGGGTTCGGCTCTGGACTTGGCTCGCCTCGGCTCTAGGCTGGGCTTGGGGATTGTCTCGGGGCTCGTCTCGATGCTCGGCTCTGGGCTCTGTGCTCGGCTGGGCTCGGGGCTCGGCTCGAGGCTCGGCTCTGGGCTCGGCTCTAGGCTGTGCTCTGGGCTCGGCTCGGCTCTAGGCTGGGCTCGGGGATTGTCTCGGGGCTCGTCTCGAGGCTCGGCTCTGGGCTCTGTGCTCGGCTGGGCTCGGGTCTCGGCTCGAGGCTCGGCTCAATACTCGGCTCTGTGCTCGCCTCTAGGCTGGGCTCTGGGCTCGGCCCGGCTCTAGCCTGGGCTCGGGGCTCGGATCTGTGTTCGGCTCTCGACTCGGCTCGCCTCGGCTCTAGGCTGGGCTTGGGGTTTGTCTCGGGGCTTGTCTCGAGGCTCGGCTCTGGGCTTTGTGCTCGGTTGGGCTCGGGGCTCGGCTCGAGGCTCGTCTGTGGGCTCGGCTCTAGACGCGGCTCTAGCCTCGGCTCGGCTCTAGGCTCTGCTCGTTGCTCGGCTCTGGGCTCTGGTCTGGACTCGGATCTAGGCTGGGCTCGAGGCTCGGCTCTGGGCTTGTCTGCTCTCGGCTCTAGGCTGGGCTCGTGGCTCTGCTCTGGGCTCGTCTCTGGACTCGGTTCTAGGCTGGGCTCGAGGCTCGGCTCTGGACTCGGCTCGGCTCTAGGCTGGCCTCGGGGCTCGGATCTGGGTTCGGCTCTGGACTCGGCTCGACTCGGCTCTAGGCTGGGCTTGGGGATTGTCTCGGGGCTCGTCTCGAGGCTCGGCTCTGGGCTCTGTGCTCGGCTGGGCTCGGGGCTCGGCTCGAGGCTAGGCTCTAGGCTCGGCTCGGATCTAGGCTGGGCTCGGAGCTCGGATCTGGGTTCGGCTCTGGACTCGGTTCGTCTCGGCTCTAGGCTGGGCTTGGGTATTGTCTCGGGGATCGTCTCGAGGCTCGGCTCTGGGCTCTGTGCTCGGCTGGGCTCGGGGCTCGGCTCGAGGCTCGGCTCTGGGCTCGGCTCTAGGCTGGGCTCTGGGATCGGCTCGGCTCTAGGCTGGGCTCGGGGCTCGGATATGTGTTCGGCTCTGGACTCGGCTCGCCTCGGCTCTAGGCTGGGCTTGTGGATTGTCTCGGGTCTCGTCTCGAGGCTCGGCTCTGGGCTCGGCTCTAGGCTGGGCTCTGGACTCGGCTCGGCTCTAGGCTGCCCTTGGGGCTCGGATCTGGGTTCGGCTCTGGACTCGGCTCGCCTCAGCTCTAGGCTGGGCTTGGGGATTGTCTCGGGGCTCGTCTCGAGTCTCGGTTCTGAGCTCTGTGCTCGGCTGGGCTCGGTGCTCGTCTCGAGGCTCGGCTCTGGGCTCTGTGCTTGGCTCTGCTCGGGTCTCGGCTCGAGGCTCATCTCAATACTCGGCTCTGGGCTCGCCTCTAGACTGGGTTCTGGCTCGGCTCGGCTCTAGCCTGGGCTCGGGGCTCGGATCTGGGTTCGGCTCTGGACTCGGCTCGCCTCGGCTCTAGGCTGGGCTTGGGATTGTCTCGGGGCTCGTCTTGAGCATCGGCTATGGGCTCTGTGCTCGGCTGCGCTCGGGGCTCGGCTCGAGGCTCGGCTCTGTGCTCGGCTCTGGACTCGGCTCTAGGCTGGGCTCGAGGCTCGGCTCTGGGCTTGTCTGCAATCGGCTTTGGGTTGGGCTCAGGTATCGGCTCTGCTCTTGGCTCGGCTCGAGGCTCAGATCGCGCCTGAACCTGGGTTCGGCTCTGGACTCGGCTCGCCTCGGCTCTAGGCTGGGCTTGGGAATTTTCTCGGGGCTCGTCTTGAGCATCGGCTCTGGGCTCTGTGCTCGGCTGGGCTCGGGGCTCGGCTCGAGGCTCGTCTCTGTGCTCGGCTCTGGACTCGCATTTAGGCTGGGCTCGAGGCTCGGCTCTGGGCTTGTCTACAATCGGCTTTGGGTTGGGCTCAGGTATCGGCTCTGCTCTTGGCTCGGCTCGAGGCTCAGATCGCGCCTGAACCTGGGCTCGGCTCTGGACTCGGCTCGGCTTTGGGCTGGGCTCGGATCTGTGTTCGGCTCTGGACTAGGCTCGCCTCGGCTCTAGGCTGGGCTTGGGGATTGTCTCGGGGCTCGTCTCGAGGCTCGGCTCTGTGCTCTGTGTTCGGCTGGGCTCGGGGCTCGGCTCGAGGCTCGGCTCAATACTCGGCTCTGGGCTCGCCTCTAGGCTGGGCTCTGGGCTCGGCCCGGATCTAGGCTGGGCTCGGGGCTCGGATCTGTGTTCGGCTCTGGACTCGGCTCGCCTCGGCTCTAGGCTGGGCTTGGGGATTGTCTCGGGGCTCGGCTCGATGCTCGGCTCTGGGCTCTGTGTTCGGCTGAGCTCGGGGCTCGGCTCGAGGCTCAGCTCTGTGCTCGGCTCTGGACTCGGCTCGGCGCTAGGCTGGGCTCGGGGCTCGGATCTGGGTTCGGCTCTCGACTCGGCTCGCCTCGGCTCTAGGCTGGGCTTGTGGATTGTCTCGGGTCTCGTCTCGAGGCTCGGCTCTGGGCTCGGCTCTAGGCTGGGCTCTGGACTCGGCTCGGCTCTAGGCTGCCCTTGGGGCTCGGATCTGGGTTCGGCTCTGGACTCGGCTCGCCTCAGCTCTAGGCTGGGCTTGGGGATTGTCTCGGGGCTCGTCTCGAGTCTCGGTTCTGAGCTCTGTGCTCGGCTGGGCTCGGTGCTCGTCTCGAGGCTCGGCTCTGGGCTCTGTGCTTGGCTCTGCTCGGGTCTCGGCTCGAGGCTCATCTCAATACTCGGCTCTGGGCTCGCCTCTAGACTGGGCTCTGGCTCGGCTCGGCTCTAGCCTGGGCTCGGGGCTCGGATCTGGGTTCGGCTCTGGACTCGGCTCGCCTCGGCTCTAGGCTGGGCTTGGGATTGTCTCGGGGCTCGTCTTGAGCATCGGCTATGGGCTCTGTGCTCGGCTGCGCTCGGGGCTCGGCTCGAGGCTCGGCTCTGTGCTCGGCTCTGGACTCGGCTCTAGGCTGGGCTCGAGGCTCGGCTCTGGGCTTGTCTGCAATCGGCTTTGGGTTGGGCTCAGGTATCGGCTCTGCTCTTGGCTCGGCTCGAGGCTCAGATCGCGCCTGAACCTGGGTTCGGCTCTGGACTCGGCTCGCCTCGGCTCTAGGCTGGGCTTGGGAATTTTCTCGGGGCTCGTCTTGAGCATCGGCTCTGGGCTCTGTGCTCGGCTGGGCTCGGGGCTCGGCTCGAGGCTCGTCTCTGTGCTCGGCTCTGGACTCGCATTTAGGCTGGGCTCGAGGCTCGGCTCTGGGCTTGTCTACAATCGGCTTTGGGTTGGGCTCAGGTATCGGCTCTGCTCTTGGCTCGGCTCGAGGCTCAGATCGCGCCTGAACCTGGGCTCGGCTCTGGACTCGGCTCGGCTTTGGGCTGGGCTCGGATCTGTGTTCGGCTCTGGACTAGGCTCGCCTCGGCTCTAGGCTGGGCTTGGGGATTGTCTCGGGGCTCGTCTCGAGGCTCGGCTCTGTGCTCTGTGTTCGGCTGGGCTCGGGGCTCGGCTCGAGGCTCGGCTCAATACTCGGCTCTGGGCTCGCCTCTAGGCTGGGCTCTGGGCTCGGCCCGGATCTAGGCTGGGCTCGGGGCTCGGATCTGTGTTCGGCTCTGGACTCGGCTCGCCTCGGCTCTAGGCTGGGCTTGGGGATTGTCTCGGGGCTCGGCTCGATGCTCGGCTCTGGGCTCTGTGTTCGGCTGAGCTCGGGGCTCGGCTCGAGGCTCAGCTCTGTGCTCGGCTCTGGACTCGGCTCGGCGCTAGGCTGGGCTCGGGGCTCGGATCTGGGTTCGGCTCTCGACTCGGCTCGCCTCGGCTCCAGGCTGGGCTTGGGGATTGTCTCGGGGCTCGTCTCGAGGCTCGGCTCTGGGCTCTGTGCTCGGCTGGGCTCGGGGCTCGGCTCGAGGCTCGGCTCTGGGCTCGGCTCTAGACGCGGCTCTAGCCTCGGCTCGGCTCTAGGCTCTGCTCGTTGCTCGGCTCTGGGCTCGGGTCTGGACTCGGATCTAGGCTGGGTTCGAGGCTCGGCTCTGGGCTTGTCTGCTCTCGGCTCTAGGCTGGGCTCGTGTCTCTGCTCTGGGCTCGTCTCTGGACTCGGTTCTAGGCTGGGCTCGAGGCTCGGCTCTGGACTCGGCTCGGCTCTAGGCTGGGCTCGGGGCTCGGATCTGGGTTCGGCTCTGGACTCGGCTCGACTCGGCTCTAGGCTGGGCTTAGGGATTGTCTCGGGTCTCGTCTCGAGGCTCGGCTCTGGGCTCTGTGCTCGGCTGGGCTCGGGGCTCGGCTCGAGGCTCGGCTCTGGGCTCGGCTCTAGGCTGGGCTCTGGGATCGGCTCGGCTCTAGGCTGGGCTCGGGGCTCGGATCTGGGTTCGGCTCTGGACTCGGCTCGCCTCGGCTCTAGGCTGGGCTTGGGGATTGTCTCGGGGCTCGTCTCGAGGCTCGGCTCTGGGCTCTGTGCTCGGCTGGGCTCGGGGCTCGGCTCGAGGCTCGGCTCTGGGCTCGGCTCTGGACTCAGCTCGAGGCTGGGCTCGAGGCTCGGCTCTTGGCATGTCTTCTCTCGGCTTTGGGCTGAGCTCAGGGATCGGATCTACTCTTAGCTCGGCTCGAGGCTCAGATCGCGCCCGACTCTCGGCTCGGCTCTGGGCTCTGTGCTCGGATGGGCTCGGGGCTCGGCTCGAGGCTTGGCTCTGGGCTCGGCTCTAGGCTGGGCTCTGGGATCGGCTCGGCTCTAGGCTGGGCTCGGGGCTCGGATCTGGGTTCGGCTCTGGACTCGGCTCACCTCGGCTATAGGCTGGGCTTGGGGATTGTCTCTGGGCTCGTCTCGAGGCTCGGCTCTGGGCTCTGTGCTCGGCTGGGCTGGGGGCTCGGCTCGAGTCTCGGCTCTGGGGTCGGCTCTAGGCTGGGCTCTAGCCTCGGCTCGGCTCTAGGCTCTGCTCGTTGCTCGGCTCTGGGCTCGTGTCTGGACTCGGCTCGGCTCTAGGCTGGGCTCTCGGCTCGGATCTGCGTTCGGCTCTGGACTCGGCTCGACTCGACTCTAGGCTGGGCTTGAGATTGTCTCGGGGCTCGTCTCGTGGCTCGGCTCTGGGCTCTGTGCTCGGCTGGGCTCGGGTCTCGGCTCGAGGCTCGGCTCTGGGCTCGTCTCTGGACTCGGCTCGGCTTTGGGCTGGGTTCGGGGCTCAGATCTGGGTTCGGCTCTGGACTCGGCTCGCCTCGGCTCTAGGCTGGGCTTGGGGATTGTCTCGGGGCTCGTCTCGAGGCTCGGCTCTGTGCTCTGTGTTCGGCTGGGCTCGGGGCTCGATTCGAGGTTCGGCTCTGGGCTCGGCTCTAGGCTGGGCTCTGGGCTCGGCTCGGCTCTAGGCTCTGCTCGTTGCTCGGCTCTGGGCTCGGGTCTGGACACGGATCTAGGCTGGGCTCGAGGCTCGGCTCTGGGCTTGTCTGCTCTCGGCTCTAGGCAGCGCTCGTGGCTCTGCTCTGGGCTCGTCTCTGGACTCGGTTCTAGGCTGGGCTCGAGGCTCGTCTCTGGATTCGGCTCGGCTCTAGGCTGGGCTCGGGGCTCGGATCTGGGTTCGGCTCTGGACTCGGCTCGCCTCGGCTCTAGGCTGGGTTTAGGGATTGTCTCGGGGCTCGACTCGATGCTCGGCTCTGGGCTCTGTGCTCGGCTTGGCTCGGGGCTCGGCTCCAGGTTCGGCTCTGGGCTCGGATCTAGGCTGGGCTCTAGCCTCGGCTCGGCCCTAGGCTGGGCTCGGGGCTCGGATCTGGGTTCGGCTCTGGACTCGGGTCTCCTCGGATCTAGGCTGGGCTTGGGGATTGTCTCGGGGCTCGTCTCGAGGCTCGGCTCTGGGCTCTGTGCTCGGCTGGGCTCGGGGCTCGGCTCGAGGCTCGGCTCAATACTCGGCTCTGGGCTCGCCTCTAGCCTGGGCTCTGGGCTCGGCTCGGATCTGGGCTGGGCTCGGGGCTCGGATCTGGGTTCGGCTTTGGACTCGGCTCGCCTCGGCTCTAGGCTGGTCTTGGGGTTTGTCTCGGGGCTCGTCTCGAGGCTCGGCTCTGGGCTCTGTGCTTGGCTGGGCTCGGGGCTCGGCTCGAGGCTCGGCTCTGGGCTCGGCTCTAGGCTGGGCTCTAGCCTCGGCTCGGCTCTAGGCTCTGCTCGTTGCTCGGCTCTGGGCTCGGGTCTGGACTCGGATCTAGGCTGGGATCGAGGCTCGGCTCTGGGCTTGTCTGCTCTCGGCTCTAGGCTGGGCTCGTGTCTCTGCTCTGGGCTCGTCTCTGGACTCGGTTCTAGGCTGGGCTCGAGGCTCGGCTCTGGACTCGGCTAGGCTCTAGGCTGGGCTCGGGGTTCGGATCTGGGTTCGGCTCTGGACTCGGCTCGACTCGGCTCTAGGCTGGGCTTAGGGATTGTCTCGGGGCTCGTCTCGAGGCTCGGCTCTGGACTCTGTGCTTTGCTGGGCTCGGGGCTCGGCTCAAGGCTCGGCTCTAGGCTCGGCTCTGGGCTCGGCTCGGCTCTGGGCCGGGCTCGGGGCTCGGATCTGGGTTCGGCTCTGGACTCGGCTCGCCTCGGCTCTATGCTGGGCTTGGGGATTGTCTCGGGGCTCGGCTCGAGGCTCAGCTCTGGGCTCGGCTCTGGACTCGGCTCTAGGCTGGGCTCGAGGCTCGGCTCTGGGCTTGTCTGCAATCGGCTTTGGGCTGGGCTCAGGGATCGGCTCTGCTCTTGGCTCGGCTCGAGGCTCAGATCGCGCCTGAATCTAGGGTCGGCTCTGGAGTCGGCTCGGCTCTAGGCTGGGCTCCGGGATCGGATCTCGGTTCGGCTCTGGAGTCGGCTCGCCTTGGCTCTAGGCTGGGCTTGGGGATTGTCTCGGGGCTCGTTGCGAGGCTCGGCTCTGGGCTCTGTGCTCGACTGGGCTCGGGGCTCAGCTCGAGGCTCGGCTCAATACTCGGCTCTGGGCTCGCATCTAGGGTCGGCTCTGGGCTCTGTGCTCGGCTGTGCTCGGGGCTCGGCTCGAGGCTCGGCTCTGGGCTCGGCTCGGCTTTGGGCTGGGCTCGGGGCTCGGATCTGGGTTCGGCTCTGTACTCGGCTCGCCTCGGCTCTAGGCTGGGCTTGGGGATTTTCTCGGGGCTCGTCTCGAGGCTCGGCTCTGGGCTCTGTGCTCGGCTGGGCTCGGGTCTCGGCTCGAGGCTCGGCTCTGTGCTCGGCTCTGGACTCGGCTCGGCTTTGGGCTGGTCTCGGGGCTCGGATCTGGGTTCGGCTCTGGACTCGGCTCGCCTCGGATCTAGGCTGGGCTTGGGGATTGTCTCGGGGCCCGTCTGGAGTCTCGGCTCTGGGCTCTGTGCTCGGCTGGGCTCGGGGCTCGGCTCGAGGTTCGGCTCTGGGCTCGGCTCTAGGCTGCGATCTAGGCTCGGCTCGGTTCTAGGCTGGGCTCGGGGCTCGGATCTGGGTTCGGCTCTGGACTCGGTTCGCCTCCGCTCTAGACTGGGCTTGGGGATTGTCTCGGGGCTCGTCTCGAGGCTCGGCTCTGGGCTCTGTGCTCGGCTGGGCTCGGGGCTCGGCTCGAGGCTCGGCTCAATACTCGGCTCTGGGCTCGCCTCTAGGCTGGGCTCTGGGCTCGGCCGGGCTCTAGGCTGGGCTCGGGGCTCGGATCTGGGTTCGGCTCTGGACTCGGCTCGCCTCGGCTCTAGGCTGGGCTTGGGGATTGTCTCGGGGCTCGTGTCGAGGCTCGGCTCTGGGCTCTGTGCTCGGCTGGGCTCGGGGCTCGGCTCGAGGCTCGGCTCTGGGCTCGGTTCTAGGCTGGGCTCTGGGATCGGATCGGCTCTAGGCTGGGCTCGGGACTCGGATCTGTGTTCGGCTCTGGACTCGGCTCGCCTCGGCTCTAGGCTGGGCTTGTGGATTGTCTCGGGTCTCGTCTCGAGGCTCGGCTCTGGGCTCTGTGCTCGGCTGGGCTCGGGGCTCGTCTCGAGGCTCGGCTCTGGGCTCTGTGCTCGGATGGGCTCGGGGCTCGGCTCGAGGCTCGGCTCTGGGCTCGGCTCTAGGCTGGGCTCTGGACTCGGCTCGGCTCTAGGCTGCCCTTGGGGCTCGGATCTGGGTTCGGCTCTGGACTCGGCTCGCCTCAGCTCTAGGCTGGGCTTGGGGATTGTCTCGGGGCTCGTCTCGAGTCTCGGTTCTGAGCTCTGTGCTCGGCTGGGCTCGGTGCTCGTCTCGAGGCTCGGCTCTGGGCTCTGTGCTTGGCTCTGCTCGGGTCTCGGCTCGAGGCTCATCTCAATACTCGGCTCTGGGCTCGCCTCTAGACTGGGCTCTGGCTCGGCTCGGCTCTAGCCTGGGCTCGGGGCTCGGATCTGGGTTCGGCTCTGGACTCGGCTCGCCTCGGCTCTAGGCTGGGCTTGGGATTGTCTCGGGGCTCGTCTTGAGCATCGGCTATGGGCTCTGTGCTCGGCTGCGCTCGGGGCTCGGCTTGAGGCTCGGCTCTGTGCTCGGCTCTGGACTCGGCTCTAGGCTGGGCTCGAGGCTCGGCTCTGGGCTTGTCTGCAATCGGCTTTGGGTTGGGCTCAGGTATCGGCTCTGCTCTTGGCTCGGCTCGAGGCTCAGATCGCGCCTGAACCTGGGTTCGGCTCTGGACTCGGCTCGCCTCGGCTCTAGGCTGGGCTTGGGGATTTTCTCGGGGCTCGTCTTGAGCATCGGCTCTGGGCTCTGTGCTCGGCTGGGCTCGGGGCTCGGCTCGAGGCTCGTCTCTGTGCTCGGCTCTGGACTCGCATTTAGGCTGGGCTCGAGGCTCGGCTCTGGGCTTGTCTACAATCGGCTTTGGGTTGGGCTCAGGTATCGGCTCTGCTCTTGGCTCGGCTCGAGGCTCAGATCGCGCCTGAACCTGGGCTCGGCTCTGGACTCGGCTCGGCTTTGGGCTGGGCTCGGATCTGTGTTCGGCTCTGGACTCGGCTCGCCTCGGCTCTAGGCTGGGCTTGGGGATTGTCTCGGGGCTCGGCTCGATGCTCGGCTCTGGGCTCTGTGTTCGGCTGAGCTCGGGGCTCGGCTCGAGGCTCAGCTCTGGGCTCGGCTCTGGACTCGGCTCGGCGCTAGGCTGGGCTCGGGGCTCGGATCTGGGTTCGGCTCTCGACTCGGCTCGCCTCGGCTCCAGGCTGGGCTTGGGGATTGTCTCGGGGCTCGTCTCGAGGCTCGGCTCTGGGCTCTGTGCTCGGCTGGGCTCGGGGCTCGGCTCGAGGCTCGGCTCTGTGCTCGGCTCTAGACGTGGCTCTAGCCTCGGCTCGGCTCTAGGCTCTGCTCGTTGCTCGGCTCTGGGCTCGGGTCTGGACTCGGATCTAGGCTGGGTTCGAGACTCGGCTCTGGGCTTGTCTGCTATCGGCTCTAGGCTGGGCTCGTGTCTCTGCTCTGGGCTCGTCTCTGGACTCGGTTCTAGGCTGGGCTCGAGGCTCGGCTCTGGACTCGGCTCGGCTCTAGGCTGGGCTCGGGGCTCGGATCTGGGTTCGGCTCTGGACTCGGCTCGACTCGGCTCTAGGCTGGGCTTAGGGATTGTCTCGGGTCTCGTCTCGAGGCTCGGCTCTGGGCTCTGTGCTCGGCTGGGCTCGGGGCTCGGCTCGAGGCAGGGCTCTGGGCTCGGCTCTGGACTCAGCTCGAGGCTGGGCTCGAGGCTCGGCTCTTGGCATGTCTTCTCTCGGCTTTGGGCTGAGCTCAGGGATCGGCTCTACTCTTAGCTCGGCTCGAGGCTCAGATCGCGCCCGACTCTCGGCTCGGCTCTGGGCTCTGTGCTCGGATGGGCTCGGGGCTCGGCTCGAGGCTTGGCTCTGGGCTCGGCTCTAGGCTGGGCTCTGGGATCGGCTCGGCTCTAGGCTGGGCTCGGGGCTCGGATCTGTGTCCGGCTCTGGACTCGGCTCGCCTCGGCTCTAGGCTGGGCTTGGGGATTGTCTCGGGGCTCGTCTCGAGGCTCGGCTCTGGGCTCTGTGCTCGGCTGGGCTCGGGGCTCGGCTCGAGTCTCGCCTCTGGGGTCGGCTCTAGGCTGGGCTCTAGCCTCGGCTCGGCTCTAGGCTCTGCTCGTTGCTCGGCTCTGGGCTCGGGTCTGGACTCGGCTCGGCTCTAGGCTGGGCTCGGGGCTCGGATCTGCGTTCGGCTCTGGACTCGGCTCGACTCGACTCTAGGCTGGGCTTGAGATTGTCTCGGGGCTCGTCTCGTGGCTCGGCTCTGGGCTCTGTGCTCGGCTGGGCTCGGGTCTCGGCTCGAGGCTCGGCTCTGGGCTCGTCTCTGGACTCGGCTCGGCTTTGGGCTGGGTTCGGGGCTCGGATCTGGGTTCGGCTCTGGACTCGGCTCGCCTCGGCTCTAGGCTGGGCTTGGGGATTGTCTCGGGGCTCGTCTCGAGGCTCGGCTCTGTGCTCTGTGTTCGGCTGGGCTCGGGGCTCGATTCGAGGTTCGGCTCTGGGCTCGGCTCTAGGCTGGGCTCGGGGCTCGGTCTGGGTTCGGCTCTGTACTCGGCTCGCCTCGGCTCTAGGCTGGGCTTGGGGATTGTCTCGGGGCTCGTCTCGAGGCTCGGCTCTGTGCTCTGTGTTCGGCTGGGCTCGGGGCTCGATTCGAGGTTCGGCTCTGGGCTCTGTGCTCGGCTGGGCTCGGGGCTCGGCTCCAGGTTCGGCTCTGGGCTCGGCTCTAGGCTGGGCTCTAGCCTCGGCTCGGCTCTAGGCTGTGCTCGGGGCTCGGATCTGGGTTCGGCTCTGGACTCGGGTCTCCTCGGATCTAGGCTGGGCTTGGGGATTGTCTCGGGGCTCGTCTCGAGGCTCGGCTCTGGGCTCTGTGCTCGGCTGGGCTCGGGGCTCGGCTCGAGGCTCGGCTCAATACTCGGCTCTGGGCTCGCCTCTAGCCTGGGCTCTGGGCTCGGCTCGGCTCTGGGCTGGGCTCGGGGCTCGGATCTGGGTTCGGCTCTGGACTCGGCTCGCCTCGTCTCTAGGCTGGGCTTGGGGATTGTCTCGGGGCTCGTCTCGAGGCTCGGCTCTGGGCTCTGTGCTCGGCTGGGCTCGGGGCTCGGCTCGAGGCTCGGCTCTGGGCTCGGCTCGAGGCTCGGCTCTGGGCTCGGCTCTGTACTCGGCTCGGCTTTGGGCTGGGCTCGGGCTCGTATCTGGGTTCGGCTCTGGTCTCGGCTCGCCTCGGCTCTAGGCTGGGCTTGGGATTTGTCTCGGGGCTCGTCTCGAGGCTCGGCTCTGGGCTCTGTGCTCGGCTGGGCTCGGGGCTCGGCTCGAGGCTCGGCTCTGGGCTCGCCTCTAGCCTGGGCTCTGGGCTCAGCTCGGCTCTAGGCTGGGCTCGGGGCTCGGATCTGGGTTCGGCTCTGGACTCGGCTCACCTCGGCTCTAGGCTTGGCTTGGGGATTGTCTCGCGGCTCGTCTCGAGGCTCGGCTCTGGGCTCTTTGCTCGGCTGGGCTCGGGGCTCGGCTCGAGGCTCGGCTCTGGGCTCGGCTCTAGGCTGGGCTCTAGCCTCGGCTCGGCTCTAGGCTCTGCTCGTTGCTCGGCTCTGGGCTCGGGTCTGGACTCGGATCTAGGCTGGGATCGAGGCTCGGCTCTGGGCTTGTCTGCTCTCGGCTCTAGGCTGGGCTCGTGTCTCTGCTCTGGGCTCGTCTCTGGACTCGGTTCTAGGCTGGGCTCGAGGCTCGGCTCTGGACTCGGCTAGGCTCTAGGCTGGGCTCGGGGTTCGGATCTGGGTTCGGCTCTGGACTCGGCTCGACTCGGCTCTAGGCTGGGCTTAGGGATTGTCTCGGGGCTCGTCTCGAGGCTCGGCTCTGTACTCTGTGCTTGGCTGGGCTCGGGGCTCGGCTCAAGGCTCGGCTGTAGGCTGGGCTATGGGCTCGGCTCGGCTCTGGGCCGGGCTCGGGGCTCGGATCTGGGTTCGGCTCTGGACTCGGCTCGCCTCGGCTCTAGGCTGGGCTTGGGGATTGTCTCGGGGCTCGGCTCGAGGCTCGGCTCTGGGCTCGGCTCTGGACTCGGCTCTAGGCTGGGCTCGAGGCTCGGCTCTGGGCTTGTCTGCAATCGGCTTTGGGCTGGGCTCAGGGATCGGCTCTGCTCTTGGCTCGGCTCGAGGCTCAGATCGCGCCTGAATCTAGGGTCGGCTCTGGAGTCGGCTCGGCTCTAGGCTGGGCTCCGGGCTCGGATCTCGGTTCGGCTCTGGAGTCGGCTCGCCTTGGCTCTAGGCTGTGCTTGGGGATTGTCTCGGGGCTCGTTGCGAGGCTCGGCTCTGGGCTCTGTGCTCGACTGGGCTCGGGGCTCAGCTCGAGGCTCGGCTCAATACTCGGCTCTGGGCTCGCATCTAGGGTCGGCTCTGGGCTCTGTGCTCGGCTGGGCTCGGGGCTCGGCTCGAGGCTCGGCTCTGGGCTCGGCTCGGCTTTGGGCTGGGCTCGGGGCTCGGATCTGGGTTCGGCTCTGTACTCGGCTCGCCTCGGCTCTAGGCTGGGCTTGGGGATTGTCTCGGGGCTCGTCTCGAGGCTCGGCTCTGGGCTCTGTGCTCGGCTGGGCTCGGGTCTCGGCTCGAGGCTCGGCTCTGTGCTCGGCTCTGGACTGGGCTCGGCTTTGGGCTGGTCTCGGGGCTCGGATCTGGGTTCGGCTCTGGACTCGGCTCGCCTCGGATCTAGGCTGGGCTTGGGGATTGTCTGGGGGCCCGTCTGGAGTCTCGGCTCTGGGCTCTGTGCTCGGCTGGGCTCGGGGCTCGGCTCGAGGTTCGGCTCTGGGCTCGGCTCTAGGCTGCGATCTAGGCTCGGCTCGGTTCTAGGCTGGGCTCGGGGCTCGGATCTGGGTTCGGCTCTGGACTCGGTTCGCCTCGGCTCTAGACTGGGCTTGGGGATTGTCTCGGGGCTCGTCTCGAGGCTCGGCTCTGGGCTCTGTGCTCGGCTGGGCTCGGGGCTCGGCTCGAGGCTCGGCTCAATACTCGGCTCTGGGCTCGCCTCTAGGCTGGGCTCTGGGCTCGGCCCGGCTCTAGGTTGGGCTCGGGGCTCGGATCTGGGTTCGGCTCTGGACTCGGCTCGCCTCGGCTCTAGGCTGGGCTTGGGGATTGTCTCGGGGCTCGTGTCGAGGCTCGGCTCTGGGCTCTCTGCTCGGCTGGGCTCGAGGCTCGTCTCTGGGCTCGGCTCTAGACGCGGCTCTAGCCTCGGCTCGGCTCTAGGCTCTGCTCGTTGCTCTGATCTGGTCTCGGGTCTGGACTCGGATCTAGGCTGGGCTCGAGGCTCTGCTCTGGGCTTGTCTGCTCTCGGCTCTAGGCTGGGCTCGTGGGTCTGCTCTGGGCTCGTCTCTGGACTCGGTTCTAGGCTGGGCTCGAGGCTCGACTCTGGACTCGGCTCGGCACTAGGCTGGGCTCGGGGCTCGGATCTGGGTTCGGCTCTGGACTCGGCTCGACTCGGCTCTAGGCTGGGCTTAGGGATTGTCTCGGGGCTCGTCTCGAGGCTCGGCTCTGGACTCTGTGCTTGGCTGGGCTCGGGGCTCGGCTCGAGGCTCGGCTCTAGGCTGGGCTATGGGTTCAGCTCGGCTCTAGGCCGGGCTCGGTGCTCGGATCTGGGTTCGGCTATGGACTCGGCTCGCCTCGGCTCTAGGCTGGGCTTGGGGATTGTCTCGGTGTTCGGCTCGAGGCTCGGCTCTGGGCTCTGTGCTCGGCTGGGCTCGGGGCTCGGCTCGAGTCTCGTCTCTCTGCTCGGCTCTGGACTCGCCTCTAGGCTGGGCTCGAGGCTCGGCTCTGGGCTTGTCTACAATCGGCTTTGGGTTGGGCTCAGGTATCGGCTCTGCTCTTGGCTCGGCTCGAGGCTCAGATCGCGCCTGAACCTGGGCTCGGCTCTGGACTCGGCTCGGCTTTGGGCTGGGCTCGGGGCTCTGATCTGTGTTCGGCTCTGGACTCGGCTCGCCTCGGCTCTAGGCTGGGCTTGGGGATTGTCTCGGGGCTCGTCTCGAGGCTCGGCTCTGTGCTCTGTGTTCGGCTGTGCTCGGGGCTCGGCTCGACGTTCGGTTCTGGGCTCGGCTCTAGGCTGGGCTCTAGCCTCGGCTCGACTCTAGGCTCGGCTCGAGGCTCGGCTCTGGGCTCGGCTCTGGACTCGGCTCTAGGCTGGGCTCGAGGCTCGGCTCAGGGCTTGTCTACTCTCGGCTTTGAGCTGGGCTCAGGGATCTGCTCTGCTCTTGGCTCGGCTCGAGGCTCCCATCGCGCCCGTCTCTGGGCTCTGCTCTGGAATCGGCTCGGCTCTAGGCTGCGCTTGGGGCTCGGATCTGGGTTCGGCTCTGGACTCGGCTCGCCTCGGCTCTAGGCTGGGCTTGGGGATTGTCTCGGGGCTCGTCTCGAGGCTCGGTTCTGAGCTCTGTGCTCGGCTGTGCTCGGGGCTCGGCTCGAGGCTCGGCTCAATGCTCGGCTCTGGGCTCGCCTCTAGGCTGGGCTCTGGGCTCGGCTCGGCTCTAGGCTGGGCTTGGGGATTGTCTCGGGGCTCATGTCGAGGCTCGGCTCTGGGCTCTGTGTTCGGCTGAGCTCGGGGCTCGGCTCGAGGCTCGGCTCTGGGCTCGGCTCTCGACTCGGCTCGGCGCTAGGCTGGGCTCGGGGCTCGGATCTGGGTTCGGCTCTGGACTCGGCTCGCCTCGGCTCTAGGCTGGGCTTGGGGATTGTCTCGGGGCTCGTCTCGAGGCTCGGCTCTGGGCTCTGTGCTCGGCTGGGCTCGGGGCTCGGCTCGAGGCTCGGCTCTGGGCTCGGCTCTAGGCTGTGCTCTGGGCTCGGCTCGGCTCTAGGCTGGGCTCGGGGCTCGGATCTGGGTTCGGCTCTGGACTCGGCTCGCCTCGGCTCTAGGCTGTGCTTGGGGATTGTCTCGGGGCTCGTCTCGAGGCTCGGCTCTGGGCTCTGTGCTCGGCTGGGCTCGGGTCTCGGCTCGAGGCTCGGCTCAATACTCGGCTCTGTGCTCGCCTCTAGGCTGGGGTCTGGGCTCGGCCCGGCTCTAGCCTGGGCTCGGGGCTCGGATCTGTGTTCGGCTCTCGACTCGGCTCGCCTCGGCTCTAGGCTGGGCTTGGGGTTTGTCTCGGGGCTTGTCTCGAGGCTCGGCTCTGGGCTCTGTGCTCGGCTGGGCTCGGGGCTCGGCTCGAGGCTCGTCTCTGGGCTCGGCTCTAGACGCGGCTCTAGGCTGGGCTCGAGGCTCGGCTCTGGGCTTGTCTGCTCTCGCCTTTGAGCTGGGCTCAGGGATCGGCTCTGCTCTTGGCTCGGCTCGAGGCTCAGATCGCGCCCGACTCTCGTGTCGGCTCTGGGCTCGGCTCTAGGCTGGGCTCTAGCCTCGGCTCGGCTCTAGGCTCTGCTCGTTGCTCGGCTCTGGGCTCTGGTCTGGACTCGGATCTAGGCTGGGCTCGAGGCTCGGCTCTGGGCTTGTCTGCTCTCGGCTCTAGGCTGGGCTCGTGGCTCTGCTCTGGGCTCGTCTCTGGACTCGGTTCTAGGCTGGGCTCGAGGCTCGGCTCTGGACTCGGCTCGGCTCTAGGCTGGGCTCAGGGCTCGGATCTGGGTTCGGCTCTGGACTCGGCTCGACTCGGCTCTAGACTGGGCTTGGGGATTGTCTCGGGGCTCGTCTCGAGGCTCGGCTCTGGGCTCTGTGCTCGGCTGGGCTCGGGGCTCGGCTCGAGGCTCGGCTCTAGGCTGGGCTCTGGGCTCGGCTCGGCTCTAGGCTGGGCTCGGAGCTCGGATCTATGTTCGGCTCTGGACTCGGTTCGCCTCGGCTCTAGGCTGGGCTTGGGGATTGTCTCGGGGATCGTCTCGAGGCTCGGCTCTGGACTCTGTGCTCGGCTGGGATCGGGGCTCGGCTCGAGGCTCGGCTCTGGGCTCGGCTCTAGGCTGGGCTCTAGCCTCGGCTCGGCTCTAGGCTCTGCTCGTTGCTCGGATCTGGGCTCGGGTCTGGACTCGGATCTAGGCTGGGCTCGAGGCTCTGCTCTGGGCTTGTCTGCTCTCGGCTCTAGGCTGGGCTCGTGGCTCTGCTCTGGGCTCGTCTCTGGACTCGGTTCTAGGCTGGGCTCGAGGCTCGGCTCTGGACTCGGCTCGGCTCTAGGCTGGGCTCGGGGCTCGGATCTGGGTTCGGTTCTGGACTCGGCTCGCCTCGGCTCTAGGCTGGGCTTGGGGATTGTCTCGGGGCTCAACTCGAGGCTCGGCTCTGGGCTCTGTGCTTGGCTGGGCTCGGGGCTCGTCTCGAGGCTCGGCTCTGGGCTCTGTGCTCGGATGGGCTCGGGGCTCGGCTCGAGGCTCGG
Source organism: Athene noctua (assembly GCF_965140245.1). Lineage (NCBI taxonomy): Eukaryota > Metazoa > Chordata > Aves > Strigiformes > Strigidae > Athene > Athene noctua. Next base: position 25,268,226 of record NC_134046.1, on the reverse strand, counting down.
CTCTGGGCTCGGCTCTAGGCTGGGCTCTGGACTCGGCTCGGCTCTAGGCTGCGCTTGGGGCTCGGATCTGGGTTCGGCTCTGGACTCGGCTCGCCTCAGCTCTAGGCTGGGCTTGGGGATTGTCTCCGGGCTCGTCTCGAGTCTCGGTTCTGAGCTCTGTGCTCGGCTGGGCTCGGTGCTCGTCTCGAGGCTCGGCTCTGGGCTCTGTGCTTGGCTCTGCTCGGGTCTCGGCTCGAGGCTCATCTCAATACTCGGCTCTGGGCTCGCCTCTAGACTGGGCTCTGGCTCGGCTCGGCTCTAGCCTGGGCTCGGGGCTCGGATCTGGGTTCGGCTCTGGACTCGGCTCGCCTCGGCTCTAGGCTGGGCTTGGGGATTGTCTCGGGGCTCGTCTCGAGGCTCGGCTCTGGGCTCGGCTCTGGACTGGGCTCGGCTTTGGGATGGTCTCGGGGCTCGGATCTGGGTTCGGCTCTGGACTCGGCTCGCCTCGGCTCTAGGCTGGGCTTGGGGATTGTCTCGGGGCTCATGTCGAGGCTCGGCTCTGGGCTCTGTGTTCGGCTGAGCTCGGGGCTCGGCTCGAGGCTCAGCTCTGAACTCGGCTCTGGACTCGGCTCGGCGCTAGGCTGGGCTCGGGGCTCGGATCTGGTTTCGGCTCTCGACTCGGCTCGCCTCGGCTCCAGGCTGGGCTTGGGGATTGTCTCGGGGCTCGTCTCGAGGCTCGGCTCTGGACTCTGTGCTTGGCTGGGCTCGGGGCTCGGCTCGAGTCTCGGCTCTGGGCTCGGCTCTAGACGCGGCTCTAGCCTCGGCTCGGCTCTAGGCTCTGCTCGTTGCTCGGCTCTGGGCTCGGGTCTGGACTCGGATCTAGGCTGGGTTCGAGGCTCGGCTCTGGGCTTGTCTGCTCTCGGCTCTAGGCTGGGCTCGTGTCTCTGCTCTGGGCTCGTCTCTGGACTCGGTTCTAGGCTGGGCTCGAGGCTCGGCTCTGGACTCGGCTCGGCTCTAGGCTGGGCTCGGGGCTCGGATCTGGGTTCGGCTCTGGACTCGGCTCGACTCGGCTCTAGGCTGGGCTTAGGGATGGTCTCGGGTCTCGTCTCGAGGCTCGGCTCTGGGCTCTGTGCTCGGCTGGGCTCGGGGCTCGGCTCGAGGCTCGGCTCTGGGCTCGGCTCTAGGCTGGGCTCTGGGATCGGCTCGGCTCTAGGCTGGGTTCGGGGCTCGGATCTGGGTTCGGCTCTGGACTCGGCTCGCCTCGGCTCTAGGCTGGGCTTGGGGATTGTCTCGGGGCTCGTCTCGAGGCTCGGCTCTGGGCTCTGTGCTCGGCTGTGCTCGGGGCTCGGCTCGAGTCTCGGCTCTGGGCTCGGCTCTAGGCTGGGCTCTAGCCTCGGCTCGGCTCTAGGCTCTGCTCGTTGCTCGGCTCTGGGCTCGGTTCTGGACTCGGACCTAGGCTGGGCTCGAGGCTCGGCTCTCGGCTTGTCTACTCTCGGCTCTAGGCTGGGCTCGTGGCTCTGCCCTAGGCTCGTCTCTGGACTCGGTTTTTGGCTGGACTCGAAGCTCGGCTCTGGACTCGGCTCGGCTCTAGGCTGGGCTCGGGGCTCGGATCTGGGTTCGGCTCTGGACTCGGCTCCACTCGGCTCTAGGCTGGGCTTGGGGATTGTCTCGGGGCTCGTCTTGAGCATCGGCACTGTGCTCTGTTCTCGGCTGGGCTCGGGGCTCGGCTCGAGGTTCGGCTCTGGGCTCGGCTCTAGGCTGGGATCTAGCCCCGGCTCGGCTCTAGGCTAGGCTCCGAGCTCGGATCAGGGTTCGGCTCTGGACTCGGTTCACCTCGGCTCTAGGCTGGGCTTGGGGATTGTCTCGGGGCTCGTCTCGAGGCTCGGCTCTGGGCTCTGTGCTCGGCTGGGCTCGGGGCTCGGGTCGAGGCTCGGCTCAATACTCGGCTCTGGGCTCGCCTCTAGGCTGGGCTCTGGGCTCGGCCCGGCTCTATGCAGGGCTCGGGGCTCCGATCTGTGTTCGGCTCTCGACTCGGCTCGACTCGGCTCTAGGCTGGGCTTGGGGATTGTCTCGGACTCGTGTCGAGGCTCGGCTCTGGGCTCTGTGTTCGGCTGAGGTCGGGGCTCGGCTCGAGGCTCGGCTCTGGGATCGGCTCTCGACTCGGCTCGGCGCTAGGCTGGGCTTGGGGATTGTCTCGGGGCTCGTGTCGAGGCTCGGCTCTGGGCTCTGTGCTCGGCTGGGCTCGGGGCTCGGCTCGAGGTTCAGCTCTGGGCTCGGCTCTAGGCTGTGCTCTGGGCTCGGCTCGGCTCTAGGCTGGTCTCGGGGCTCGGATCTGGGTTCGGCTCTGGACTCGGCTCGCCTCGGATCTAGGCTGGGCTTGGGGATTGTCTCGGGGCTCGTCTCGAGGCTCGGCTCTGGGCTCTTTGCTCGGCTGGGCTCGGGGCTCGGCTCGAGGCTCGGCTCTGGGCCCGGCTCTGGACTCGGCTCGGCTCTAGGCTGGGCACGGGGCTCGGATCTGGGTTCGGCTCTGGACTCGGCTCGACTCGGCTCTAGGCTGGGCTTGGGATTGTCTCGGGGCTCGTCTCGATGCTCGGCTCTGTGCTCTGTGCTTGGCTGGGCTCGGGGCTCGGCTCGAGGCTCGGCTCAATACTCGGCTCTTGGCTCGGCTCTGGGCTCGGCTCTGGACTCGGCTCGCCTAGGCTCTAGGCTGGGCTTGGGGATTGTATCGGGGCTCGTCTCGAGGCTCGGCTCTGGGCTCTGTGCTCGGCTCGAGGCTCGGCTCTGGGCTCGGATGGGCTCGGCGCTCGTCTCGAGGCTCGGCTCAATACTCGGCTCTGGGCTCGCCTCTAGGCTGGGCTCTGGGCTCGGCTCGGCTCTAGTCTGGGCTCGGGGCTCGGATCTGGGTTCGGCTCTGGACTCGGCTCGCCTCGGCTCTAGGCTGGGCTTGGGATTGTCTCGGGGCTCGTCTCGAGGCTCGGCTCTGGGCTCTGTGCTAGGCTGGGCTCGGGGCTCGGCTCGAGGCTCGGCTCAATACTCGGCTCTGTACTCGGCTCTAGGCTGGGCTCTAGCCTCGGCTCGGCTCTAGGCTGGGCTCGGGGCTCGGATCTGGGTTCTGCTCTGGACTCGGCTCGGCTCTAGGATGCGCTCGGGGCTCGGAACTGGGTTCGGCTCTAGGCTGGACTCGGGGCTCGTATCTGGTTTCGGCTCTGGACTCGGCTCTCCTCGGCTCTAGGCTGGGCTTGGGGATTGTCTCGGGGCTCGTCTCGAGGCTCGGCTCTGGGCTCTGTGCTCGGCTGGGCTCGGGGCTCGGCTCGAGGCTCGGCTCTGGGCTCGGCTCTAGGCTGGGCTCTGGGATCGGCTCGGCACTAGGCTGAGCTCGGGGCTCGGATCTGGGTTCGGCTCTGGACTCGGCTCGCCTCGGCTCTAGGCTGGGCTCGAGGCTCGGCTCAGGGCTTGTCTGCTCTCGGCTTTGAGCTGGGCTCAGGGATCTGCTCTCCTCTTGGCTCGGCTCGAGGCTCACATCGCGCCCGTCTCTGGGCTCGGCTCCGGACTCGGCTCGGCTCTAGGCTGTGCTCGGTGCTCGGATCTGGGTTCGGCTCTGGACTCGGCTCGCTTCGGCTCTAGGCTGGGCATGGGGATTGTCTCGGGGCTCGTCTCGAGGCTCGGCTCTGGGCTCTGTGCTTTGCTGGGCTCGGGGCTCGGCTCGAGGCTCGGCTCTAGGCTCGGCTTGGGGATTGTCTCGGGGCTCGTCTCGAGGCTCGGCTCTGGGCTCTGTCCTTGGCTGGGCTCGGGGCTCGGCTCGAGGCTCGGTTCTGGGCTCTGTGCTCGGCTGCTATTGGGGCTCGTCTCGAGGCTCGTCTCGAGGCTGGGCTCTGGGCTCGGCTCGGCTCCAGGCTGTGCTCGGGGCTCGGATCTGGGTTCGGCTCTGGACTCGGCTCTAGGCTGGGCTTGGGTATTGTCTCGGGGCTTGTCTCGAGGCTCGGCTCTGGGCTCGGCTCTGGACTCGGCTCTAGGCTGTGCTCGAGGCTCGGCTCTGGACTTGTCTGCTCTAGGCTTTGGGCTGGTCTCAATGATCGGCTCTGCTCTTGGCTCGGCTCGAGACTCAGCTCGTGCCAGACTCTAGGCTCGGCTCTGGATTCGGCTCGGCTCTAGGCTCGGCTCGCGGCTCGGATCTGTATTCGGCTCTCGACTTGGCTCTCCTCGGCTCTAGGCTGGGCTTGGGGATTGTCTCGGGGCTCGTCTCGAGGCTCGGCTCTGGGCTCTGTGCTCGGCTGGGCTTGGGCCTCGACTCGAGGCTCGGCTCTGGGCTCGGCTCTGGACTCGGCTCTAGGCTGGGCTCGGAGCTCGGATCTGATTTCGACTCTGGACTCGGCTCCCCTCGGCTCTAGGCTGGGCTTGGGTATTGTCTCGGGGCTCGTCTCGAGGGCCGACTCTGGGCTCTGTGGTCGGCTGGGCTCGGGACTCGGCTCGACGCTCCGCTCTGGGCTCGGATCTAGGCTGGGCTCTGGGCTCGACTCGGCTCTAGGCTGGGCTCGGGGCTCGGATCTGTGTTCGGCTCTGGACTCGGCTCGGCTCGGCTCTAGGCTGGGCTTGGGGATTGTCTCGGGGCTCGTCTCGAGGCTCGGCTCTGTTCTCTGTGCTCGGCTGGACTCGGGGCTCGGCTCGAGTCTCGGCTCTGGGCTCGGATCTGAACTTGGCTCAAGGGTGGGCTCGAGGTTAGCTCTGGGCTTGTCTGCTAACGGCTTTGGGCTGGGCTCAGGGATCGCCTCTGCTCTTGGCTCGGCTCGAGGCTCAGCTGGCGCCCGACTCCCGGCTCGACTTTGGACGCGGCTCGGCTCTAGGCTGGGCTCGGGGCTCGGATCTGGGTTCGGCTCTGGACTCGGCTCGCCTCGGCTCTAGGCTGGGCTTGGGTATTGTCTCGGGGATCGTCTCGAGCCTCGGCTCTGGGCTCTGTGCTCGGCTGGGCTCGGGGCTCGGCTCGAGGCTCGGCTCGAGGCTGGGCTCGTGGCTCGGATCTGGGTTCGGCTCTGGACTCGGCTTGCCTCGGCTCTAGGCTGGGCTTGAGGGTTGTCTCGGGTCTCGTCTCGAGGCTCGGATCTGGGCTCTGTGCTCGGCTGGGCTCGGGGCTCGGCTCGAGTCACGGCTCTGGGCTCTGCTCTGGACTCGGCTCTGGACTCGGCTCTAGGCTGAGCTCGAGGCTCGGATCTGGGCTTGTCTGCTCTCGGCTTTGGGCTTGGCTCAGAGATCGGCTCTGCTCTTGGCTCGGCTCGAGGCTCAGATCGCGCCCGACTCTGTGCTCGGCTCTGGACTCGGCTCCGTTAGGCTCTAAGCTGGGCTCGGGGCTCGGATCTGGCTTCCGTCTGGACTCGGCTCGCCTCGGCTCTAGGCTGGGCTTGGGGATTGTCTCGGGGCTCGTCTTGAGCCTCGGCTCTGGGCTCTGTGCTCGGCTGGGCTCGGGGCTCGGCTCGAGGCTCGGCTCTGGGCTCCGCTCTGGACTCGGCTCTAGGCTGGGCTCGAGGCTCGGCTCTGGGCTTGTCTGCAATCGGCTTTGGGTTGGGCTCAGGGATCGGCTCTGCTCTTGGCTCGGCTCGAGGCTCAGATCGCGCCTGACTCTCGGCTCGGCTCTGGACTCGGCTCGGCTCTAGACTGGGCTGGGGCTCGGATCTGGGTTCGGCTCTGGACTCGGCTCGCCTCGGCTCTCGGCTGGGCTTTGGGATTGTCTCGGGGCTCGTCTCGAGGCTCGGCTCTGGGCTCTGTGCTCGGCTGGGCTCGGGGCTCGGCTCAAGGCTTTGCTCAATACTCGGCTCTGGGTTTCGCCTCTAGGCTGGGCTCTGGGCTCGGTTCGGCTCTAGGCTGGGCTCGGGGCTCGGACCTGGGTTCGGCTCTGGACTCGGCTCGCCTCGGCTCTAGGCTGGGCTTGGGGATTGTCTCGGGGCTCGGCTCGAGGCTCGGCTCTGGGCTCTGTGCTCGGCTGGGCTCGGGGCTCGGCTCGAGGCTCGGCTCTGGGCTCGGCTCTGGGCTCTGTGCTCGGCTGGGCTCGTGGCTCGGCTCGAGGCTCGGCTCTGGGCTCGGCTCTAAGCTGGGCTCTAGCCTCGGAGCGGCTCGCCTTGGCTCTAGGCTGGGCTTGGGGATTGTCTCGGGGCTCGTCTCGAGGCTCGGCTCTGGGCTCTGTGCTTTGCTGGGCTCGGGGCTCGGCTCGAGGCTCGGCTCTAGGCTCGGCTTGGGGATTGTCTCGGGGCTCGTCTCGAGGCTCGGCTCTGGGCTCTGTGCTTGGCTGGGCTTGGGGCTCGGCTCGAGGCTCGGTTCTGTGCTCTGTGCTCGGCTGCTCTTGGGGCTCGTCTCGAGGCTCGTCTCGAGGCTGGGCTCTGGGCTCGGCTTGGCTCCAGGCTGTGCTTGGGGCTCGGATCTGGGTTCGGCTCTGGACTCGGCTCGCCTTGGCTCTAGGCTGGGCTTGGGTATTGTCTCGGGGCTTGTCTCGAGACTCGGCTCTGGGCTCGGCTCTGGACTCGGTTCTAGGCTGGGCTCGAGGCTCGGCTCTGGACTTGTCTGCTCTCGGCTTTGGGCTGGTCTCAATGATCGGCTCTGCTCTTGGCTCGGCTCGAGACTCAGCTCGTGCCAGACTCTAGGCTCGGCTCTGGATTCGGCTCGGCTCTAGGCTGGTCTCGCGGCTCGGATCTGGGTTCGGCTCTGGACTCGGCTCGCCTCGGCTCTAGGCTGGGCTTGGGGATTGTCTCGGGGCTCGTCTCGAGGCTCGGCTCTGGGCTCTGTGCTCGGCTGGGATCGGGGCTCGTCTCGAGGCTCGGCTCTGGGCTTGCTTCTAGGTTGGGCTCTGGTTTCGGCTCGGCTCTAAGCTGGGCTCTGGGCTCGGATCTGGGTTCCGCTCGGCTCGGGGCCGGCTCTGGGCTCGGCTCGGCGTTTGACTTGGCTCGGGGCTGGGCTCTGGGCTCGGCTCGGTCTTCGGCTAGACTCCGCTCTGTGATTGGCTCTGCTCGGCTCTGGGCAGGTCTATTGGCTGAGCTGGGGCCTCGGCTCGATGCTCGGCTCTGAGCTCGACTCGGCTCGGCTCGGGGGTGGATTAGGGTATCGGCTCGAGGCTTGGCTTGGGGCTCGGCTCGAGGTTCGCTTCTGGGCTCGGCTCTGGGCTGATCTAGGGTATCGTCTCTGGGATCTGGGCTCTGCTCGGCGATTGCCGAGGCATGGCTCAGCGCTGGGCTCGGGGCTAGGCTCGAGGCTCGTCTCTGGGCTGGCTCGTCTCGGCTCTGGGCTGGGCTCAGGGATCGGCTCTGGGTTCGGCTCGGCTCAGCTCTGGGCTGGGCTAGGGGATCGGCTCTGGGCTCTGGGTTCGACTCGGCTCGAGGCTTGGCTCGGGCCTCGGCTCAGGGCCGGTCTCTGCACTCGGCTCTGGGCTCGGCTGTGAGCCGGGCTCGGGGCTCGGCTCAAGGCTCGGCTCTGGGCTCGGCTCTGGACTCGGCTCTAGGCTGGGCTCGAAGCTCGGCTCTGGGCTTGTCTATTCTCGGCTTTGGGCTGTGCTCGGGGATCGGCTCTGCTCTTGGCTCGGCTCGAGGCTCGGTTCGGGGCCGGGCTCTGGGCTCGGCTCTGTTCGGATCGGCGCTGGGCTCGGGGATCGGCTCGGCTCTGGACTCGGCTCTTGGCTAGTGGCTCTGTTTGGTCTCGGCTCGGGGTTCGGTTCTGGTCTGGGCTAGGTTATTGGCTCTGGTCTCTGGGCTCGACTCGGCTCGAGGCTTGGGTCGGGGCTCGGCTTGAAGTTCGGCTCTGGGCTCGGTTTGGGGTTCAGCACTGGGCTTGGTGCAGCTCGGCTCTGGACTCGGCTCGGCTCGGGGCTCGGTTCGTGCATCGGCTCTGGGCTCGTCTCATCTCGGCTTTGGGGTGGGCGTGGCTCGGCTAGAGGGACGTTTCGGGGCCGGGCTCTGGGCTTGGCTAGGGGATCGGTTCACTCTCTGGGCTAGGCTAGAGGCTCGGCTCGGGGCTCGGCTCGTTGTTCGGCTCTGGGCTGGGCTAGTGTATCGGCTCTGGGCTCTCAGCTCGGCTCTGCTCGACTCTGATTTGGGCTCGGGTATCGACCCTGAACTCGGCTCGAGGCTTGGGCTCTGGACTCTGGGCTAGGCTCGGCTCGAGGTTTGGCTCGGGGCTCAGCTCATGGCTGGTCTAGGGGATTGGCTCTGGGCTCTGTGCTAGGCACGACTCGAGGTTTTGCTCTGCGCTGGGCTAGGGTATCGGCTCTGGGCTCGGCTCGGCGCTTGGCGAGGCATGGCTTGGGGCTCGGCTCTGGGCTGGCTGGGCTCAGGGATCGGCTCTGGGCTCAGCTCGACTCGGCTCTGGGCTGGGCTCGGGGATCGGCTTGAGGCTCGGCTCTGAGCTGGCTCGGCTTGGCTCTGGGCTGGGCTCAGGGATCGGCTCTGGTCTCGGCTCGGCTCGAGGCTCGGTTCGGGGCCGGGCTCTGGGTTCAGCTCGGCTTGGCTCTGGGCTCGGCTCGAGGCTTGGTTCGGGGCTCTGCTCGTTGTTCGGCTCTGGGCTGGGCTAGTGTATCCGCTCTGGTCTCTGGGGTCGGCTCAGCACTTGAGGAGGCTCGGCTCGAGACTGGGCTCTGGGTTCAGCTCGGCTCGGGGCCGGCTCTGGGCTCGGCTCTGGACTCGGCTCGGCTCGGCTCTAGGCTGGGCTCAGGGCTCGGATCTGGGTTCGGCTCTGGACCCAACTTGCCTCGGCTCTATGCTGCGCTTGTGGCTCGGATCTGGATTCGGCTCTGGAATCGGCTCGCCTAGGCTCTAGGCTGGGCTCGGGGCTCGGATCTGGGTTCGGCTCTGGACTCGGCTCGCCTCGGCTCGGGGCTCGGATCATGCCTCGGCTCTGGGTACTTCTCGTCTCGGCTTTGGGCTGGGCGTGGCTCGGCTCGAGGGACGTTTCGGGGCCGGGCTCTTGGCTTGGCTAGGGGATCGGCTCACGGCTCTGGGCTCGGCTCGAGGCTCGGCTCGGGGCTCGGCTTGTTGTTCGGCTCTGGGCTGGGCTAGTGTATCGGCTCTGGGCTCTGGGGTCGGCTCAGCACTTGGCGAGGCTCGGCTCGAGGCTGGGCTCTCGGTTCGGCTCGGCTCGGGGCCGGCTCTGGGCTCGGCTCTGGACTCGGCTCGCCTCGGCTCTAGGCTGGGCTTGGGGATTGTCTCGGGGCTCGTCTCGAGGCTCGGCTCTGGGCTCTGTGCTCGGCCGGGCTCGGGGCTCGGCTCGAGGCTCGGCTCTGGACTCGGCTCTAGGCTGGGCTCTAGGCTCGGCTCTGGGCTTGTCTCCTCTCGGCTTTGGGCTGGGCTCAGGGATCGGCTCCGCTCTTGGCTCGGCTCGAGGCTCGGCTCGGGGCCTGCTCTGGGCTCGGCTCTGGGCTCGGCTTGGCACTTGACTTGGCTCGGGTCTGGGCTCTGGGCTCGGCTCGGTCTTCAGCTAGACTCCGCTCTGTGATCGGCTCTGCTCGGCTCTGGGCAGGGCTATGGGCTGGGCTGGGGCCTCGGCTCGAGGCTCGGCTCTGAGCTCGACTCGGCTCGGCTCTGGGGTGGATTAGGGTATCTGCTCTGGGGTGTAGGCTCGACTCGAGGCTTGGCTCGGGGCTAGGCTCGAGTCTCTGATCTGGACTCGGCTCTAGGCTGGGCTCTGGTCTCTGCTCGGCTCTAGGCTTGGCTCGGGGCTCAGCTCGAGGCTCGGTTCTGGGCTCGGCTCTGGGCTGATCTAGGGTATCGGCTCTGGGATATGGGCTCTGCTCGGCGCTTGCTGAGGCACGGCTCAGGGCTGGTCTCGGGGATGGGCTCGAAGCTCGGTTCTGGGCTGGCTCGGCTCGGCTGTGGGCAGGGCTCAGGGTTCGGCTATGGGTTCGTCTCGGCTCAGCTCTGGGCTGGTCTCGAGGTTCGGCTCTGGGCTCGGCTCGGCTCTAGGCTGGGCTCTGGCTCGGCTCGAGGTTCGGTCTGGGCTCGGCTCTGGGCTCGGCAGCGAGCCAGGCTCGGGGCTTGGCTCGAGGCTCGGCTCTGGGTTCGGCTCTGGACTCGGCTCTAGGCTGTGCTCGAGGCTCGGCTCTGGGCTTGTGTCCTCTCGGCTTTGGGCTGGGCTCAGGGATCTGCTCCGCTCTTGGCTCGGCTCGAGCCTCGGTTCGGGATCGGGCTCTGGGCTCGGCTCTGCTCGGCTCTGAGTTTGGCTCAGGGATCGACCCTGGACTCGGCTCTAGGCTCGGCTCTGGGCTCGGATAGGGTATCGGCTCTGGGATCTGGGCTCTGCCCGGCACTTGCGAGGTACGGCTCAAGGCTGGGCTCTGGGCTGGGCTCTGGGCTGGCTCGGCTCTGTTCTGCGCTGGGCTCAGGGATCAGCTCGGCTCAGCTCTGGGCTGGGCTAGGGCATCGGTTCTGGGCTCTGGGATCGACTCTGCTCGAGGTTTGGCTCGGACCTTGGCTCGAGGTTCGGTCTGGGCTCGGCTCGGTGCCGGTCTTTGGGCTCGGCACGGCTCAGCTATAAGCCGGGCTCGGGGCTCAGATCGAAGCTCGGCCCTGGACTCGGCTCTAGGTTGGGCTTGAGGTTCGGCTCTGGACTCTGCTCGCCTCTAGGCTGGGCTCGGGTCTCGGCTCGAGGTTCGGTCTGGGCTCGGCTCTAGGCTGGGCTCTGTGCTCGGCTCGGCTCTAGGCTGGGCTCGAGGTTCGGTTCGGGGCCGGGCTCTGGGCTCGGCTCTGTTCGGCTCTGAGTTGGGTTCGGGGATCGACCCTGGACTCGGCTCGGGGCTCGGCTCTGGTTTGGTCTAGGGGATTGGCACTGGGCTCTGGGCTCTGGGCTAGGCTCGGCTCGAGGTTTGGCTCGGGGCTCCGCTCATGGCTGTTATAGGGGATTGGCTCTGGGCTCTGGGCTAGGCTCGGCTCCAGGTTTTCCTCTGGGCTGGGCTAGGGTATCGGCTCTGGGCTCTGGGCTCGGCTCGGCGCTTGGCGAGGCACGGCTCGGGGCTCTACTCTGGGCTGGCTGGGCTCAGAGATCGGCTCTGGGCTCAGCTCGGCTCGGCTCTGGGCTGGGCTCGGGAATCGGCTCGAGGCTCGGCTCTGAGCTGGCTCGGCTCGAGGCTCGGTTCGGGGCCGTGCTCTGGGTTCAGCTCGGCTCGGCTCTGGGCTGGGCTCGGGGATCGGCTCTGGGCTCGGCTCGGCTCAGTGTTCAGCAGGGCTCTTGGCTAGTGGCTCTGTTTGGGCTCGGCTCGGAGATCGGTTATGGTCTGGGCTAGGTTATCGGCTCTGGTCTCTGGGCTCGGCTCGGCTCGAGGCTTGGGTCGGGGCTCGGCTTGAGGTTCGGCTCTGGGCTCGGCTTGAGGTTCGGCACTGGGCTCGGCGCAGCTCGGCTCGGGGCTCGGCTCGTGCCTCAGCTCTGGGCTCGTCTCGTCTCGGCTTTGGGCTGGGCGTGGCTCGGCTCGAGGGACGTTTCGGGGCCGGCTCTGGGCTTGCCTAGAGGATCAGCTCACGGCTCTGGGCTCGGCTCTAGGCTGGGCTCTGGGCTCGGATTTGGGTTCGGCTCTGGACTCGGCTCGACTCGGCTCTAGGCTGGGCTTGGGGATTGTCTCGAGGCTCGGCTTGAGGCTCGGCTCTGGGCTCTGTGCTCGGCAGGGCTCAGGGCTCGGCTCGGGGCCGGCTCAGGGCTGGGCTCTGGTCTCGGCTCTGCTCGGCTCTGAGTTGGGCTTGGGGATCGACCATGGACTCGGCTCGGGGCTCGTCTCGAGGCTCGGCTCTGGGCTGGGCTCGTGAATCATCTTGGGGCTCGTCTCCTCTTGGCTTTGGGCTGGGCTCAGGGATCAGCTCTGGTCTTGACTCGGCTCGAGGCTCGTCTCGGGTCTCGGCTCGAGGCTCATTTCTGGGCTGGTCTCTGGACTCGGCTCTGCTCGGCTCTAGTCCGGGCTCGGGTCTCGGATCTGGGCTCGGCTCGGCTCGGCTCTGGGCTTGGCTCGGGGTTCGGCTATGGGCTCGGCTCGGCTCAGTTTTCGGCACGGCTCTTGTCTAGTGGCTCTGTCTGGGCTCGACTCGGGGATTGGCTCTGCGGTCGGCTCGGTGCTTGGCGAGGCTTGGCTCGAGGCCGGGCTCTGTGCTCGGCTCGGATCTAGGCTGGGCTCAGGGCTCGGATCTGGGTTCCGCTCGGCTCGGGGCCGGCTCTGGGCTCAGCTGTGGGCTCGGCTCGGCGCTTGACTTGCCTCGGGGCTGGGCTCTTGTCTCGCATCGGTCTTCGGCTAGACTCCGCTCTGTGATCGGCTCTGCTCGGCTCTGGGCAGGGCTGTGGGCTGGGCTGGGGCCTCGGCTCGAGGTCGGCTCTGAGCTCGACTCGGCTCGGCTCTGGGGTGGATTAGGGATTCGGCTTTGGGGTCTAGGCTCGGCTCGAGGCTCGGCTCGAGGTTCGGTTCGGGGCTCGGCTCTAGGCTGATCTAGGGTATTGGCTCTGGGATCTGTGCTCTGCTTGGCGCTTGCCGGGGCACGGCTCAGGGCTGGGCTCGGGGCTGGGCTTGAGGCTCGGCTCTGGCCTGGCTCCTCTCGGCTCTGGGCTGGTCTCAGGGATCGGCTCTGGGTTCGGCTCGACTCAGCTCTGGCCTGGGCTAGGGTATCCGCTCTGGGATCTCGGCTCGACTCGGCTCGAGACTTGGCTCTGGCCTCATCTCGAGGTTCGGCTCTGGGATGAGCGCGGTCCGGTCTCTGGGCTCGGCTCTGGGCTCGGCTGTGAGCCGGGGTCCGGGTTTTGCTCTGGACTCGGCTCTAGGCTGGGCTGGAGGCTTGGCTCTGGGCTTGTCTTCTCTCAGCTTTAGACTGGGCTCAGGGATCGGCTATGCTCTTGGCTCGGCTCGAGGCTCGGTTCGGGGCCTGGCTCTGGACTCGGCTCGAGCCTCGGCTCTGGGCTGGACTAGGGTATCGGCTCTGGGATCTGGGCTCTGCCCGGCACTTTCCGAGGCACGGCTCAGGCCTGGGCTCTGGGCTGGGCTCGGGGCTGGGCTCGAAGCTCGGCTCTGGGCTGGCTCGTTTCGGTTCTGGGCTGGGCTAGGGCATCGGCTCTGGGCTCTAAGCTCGACTCGGCTCGAGGTTTGGCTCGGACCTCGGCTGGAGGTTCGGCTCTGGGTTCGGCACGGTGCTGGTCTCTGGGCTCGGCTCGGCTCGGCTGTAAGCCGGGCTTTGGGCTCAGCTCGAGGCTCGGCCCTGGACTCAGCTCTAGGCTGGGCTCGAGGCTCGGATCAGGACTCTGCTTGGCTCTAGGTTGGGCTCAGGCCTCGGCTCGAGGTTCGGTCTGGGCTCGGCTCGGGGCCGGTATCTTGGCTCTGCTCGGCTCGGCTGTGAGCCGGGCTCGGGGCTCGGCTCGAGACTCGGCTCTGGACTGGGCTCGAGGCTCGGCTCTGGACTCTGCTCGGCTCTAAGCTGGGCTCGGTGCTCGTCTGAGGCTCGGCTCTGGGCTCTGTGGTCGGCTGGGCTCGGGGCTCGGCTCGAGGCTCGGCTCAATACTCGGCTCTGGGCTCGCCTCTAGACTGGGCTCTGGCTCGGCTCGCCTCTAGGCTGGGCTCGGGGCTCGGATCTGGGTTCGGCTCGGGCCTCGGCTCGCCTCGGCTCTAGGCTGGGCTTGGGGATTGTCTCGGGGCTCGTCTCGAGGCTCGGCTCTGGGCTCTCTGCTCGGCTGGGCTCGGGGCTCGGCTCGAGGCTCGGCTCTGGGCTCGTCTCTAGGCTGGGCTCTGTGCTCGGCTTGGCTCTAGGCTGGGCTCAGGGCTCGGATCTGGGTTCCGCTCTGTTCGGGTCCGGCTCTGGGCTCGGCTCTGGGCTCGGCTCGGCGATTGACTTGGCTTGGGGCTGGGCTCTGGGCTCGCCTCGGAGTTGGGCTCAGGGCTCGACCCTGAACTCGGCTCTGGGCTCGGCTCTGGACTCGTCTCTAGGCTGTGCTCGAGGTTCGTCTCTCGGCTTGTCTGCTCTCGGCTTTGGGCTGGGCTCAGGGATCGGCTTGAGGCTCACCTCGCGCCCGGCTCTGCGCTCAGCTCTGGACTCGGCTCGCCTCGGCTCTAGGCTGGGGTCGGGTTTCGGATCTGGGTTTCGCTCTGGACTCGGCTCGCCTCGGCTCTAGGCTGGAGTCGGGGTTCGGATCTGGGCTCGGCTCTGGACTCGGGTCTAGGCTGGGCTCGAGGCTCCCCTCTGGATTTGTCTGCTCTCGGCTTTGGGCTGGGCTCAGGGATCGGCTCCGCTCTTGGCTCGGCTCGAGGCTCGTTTCCGTGCCGGGCTCTGGGCTCGGCTCTGCTCGGCTCTGAGTTGGGCTCGGGGATCGACCCTGGACTCGGCTAGAGGCTCGGCTCTGGGCTGCTCTCGGGGATTGGCTCTGGGATCTGGGCTAGGCTCTGCTCGAGGCTTGTCTCGGGTCTCGGCTCATGGCTGGTCTAGGGGATTGGCTCAGGGCTCTGGGCTAGGCTCGGCTCGAGGTTTTGCTCTGGGCTGTGCTAGGGTATCGGCTCTGGGCTCTGGGGTTGGCGCGGCACTTGGCGAGGCTCGGCTCGAGCCTGGGCTCTGGGTTCGGCTCGCCTCGGGGGCAGCTCAGGGCTCTGTGCTCGGCTGGGCTCGGGGCTCGGCTCTGGGCTTGTCTGCTCTCGGCTTTAGGCTGGGCTCAGGGATCGGCTCCGCTCTTGGCTAGGCTCTAGGCGCGGCTCGGGGCCGGCTCTAGGCTCGGCTCTGGACTCGGCTCGGCTCGACTCTAGGCTGGGCTCGGGGCTCGGATCTGGGTTCGGCTCTGGTCTCGGCTCGCCTCGGCTCTAGGCTGGGCTTGGGGATTGTCTGGGGGCTTGTCTCGAGGCTTGGCTCTGGGCTCTGTGCTCGGCTGGGCTCGGGGCTCGTCTCGAGGCTCGGCTCTGGGCTCTGTGCTCGTCTTGAGGCTCGGCTGTGGGCTCTGTGCTCGGCTGGGCTCGGGGCTCGGCTCGAGGCTCGGCTCGAGACTCGGCTCTGCTCTAGGCTGGGCTGAGGGCTCGGATCTGGGTTCTGCTCTGGGCTCGGCTCGGCGCTTGACTTGCCTCGGGGCTGGGCTCTGGGCTCGGCTCGGTCTTCAGCTAGTCTCCGCTCTGTGATCGGCTCTGCTCGGCTCTGGGCAGGGCTATGGGCTGGGCTGGGGCCTCGGCTCGAGGCTCAGCTCTGAGCTCGATTCGGCTCGGCTCTGGGGTGGATTAGGGTATCGGCTCTTGGGTCTAGGCTCGGCTCGAGGCTTGGCTCGGGGCTGGGGTCGAGTTTCGGTTCTGGGCTCGGCTCTGGCCTGATGTAGGGTATCGGCTCTGGGATGTGGGCTCTGCTCGGTGCTTGCCGAGGCACGGCTCAGGGCTGGGCTCAGCTCTGGGTTGGCTCATCTCGGCTCTGGGCTGGGCTCAGGGATCGGCTCTGGGTTCGGCTCGGCTCAGCTCTGGGCTGGGCTAGGGGATCGGCTCTGGGCTCGAGTCGGCTCGAGGCTGGGATTCGACTTGGCTCGGGGCTCAGCTCAAGTTTCGGCTCTGGGTAGGGCTAGGGTATAAGCTCTGGGCTCGGCTCGGCTCAGGGTTCGGCACGGCTCTTGCCTAATGGCTCTGTTTGGGCTCGGCTCGGGGTGGTCTCTGGGCTCGGCTCGGCTCGAGGCTCGGCTCTTGTCTCGGCTCAGCTCTGGGCTGGGCTTGGCGATCGGCTCTGGGCTCTGGGCTCCACTGGGCTTTTCTCTGGGCTGGGCTCTGGGATAGGCTCGGGGATCTTCTCGAGGCTCGCTTCTGGGCTCGGCTCACTAGGCTCTGGGCTGTGCAAGGGGATCGGCTCGAGGATCGGTTCTGGGCTCGGCTTGGCTTGGCTCTGGGCTGGGCTAGGGAATCGGTTCTGGGCTCTGGGCTCGGCTCGGCTCTAGACTGGGCTCAGGGATTCGCTCTGGACTTGGCTCGGCTCTGGACTCTTCTCGTCTCGGCTTTGTGCTGGGCTCGGGTATCGGCTCTTGGCTTGGATCAGCTCTAGGCTGGGTACGGGGTTCAGCTCGGGGCTGGGCTCGGCTCAGGGCTGGGCTCTGGGCTCAGCTCTGAACTCGGATCGGCTCGGCTCTCGGCTGGACTCGGGGCTCGGTTCGACGCTCAACTCTTGGCTCGGCTATGGGTTCGGCTCGTATCGGTGCTCCGGCCAGGCTCTGGGCTCGGCTTGGCTCTAGCTCGGCTCAGGGATCAGCTCCATGTCAGTCCGGCTCAGGGCTGGGATCGGGGGTCGGCTCTGGGCTCGGCTCGGGACTCGACTCGGGGCCAGGGCTCTGTGCTCGGCTCAGTGCTGGGCTCGGCTCGGCTCTGGGCTGGGCTCGGCGATCGGCTCTGTGCTCTGTTATGGGTTCTGAGCTCGGCTTGTGTCTCGGAATGTTGCTGGGCTCGGTGCTGCTCCAGTGGCTCGGTTCGGTCTTCGGCTAGACTCGGCTCTGTGTTGGCTTGTCTCGGCTCAGCCCCTGGCTCGGTTCGGCTCTGGGCTCGGCGCGGCTCAGCTCGTGGCGGGGCTCGGGGATAGGCTCGGGGCTCGGCTCGAGCCTATGCTCGAGGCTCGTCTCATCTCGGCTTTGGGCTGGGCTCGTGTATCGGCTCTGGGCTCGGCTTGGCTCGAGGCTCGGTTCGGGGACGGGAGCTGGGCTGGGGTCAGCTCGGCTCTGAGCCGGGCTCGAGGCTCAGCTCTGGGCTCGGCTCTGGACTTGGCTTGGCTCGGCTCGGGTCTCGGGCCAGGCTCTGGGCTCGGCTCAGCGATGGGCTCGGCTCGTATCTGGACTGGGCTCGGGGATCGGCTCTGGGCTCAGCTCGGCTCAGGGTTCGGCACGGCTCTTGGCTAGTGGCTCTGTTTGGGTTCAACTCCAGGATGGGCGAAGTGCTCGGGTATGGGCTCTGGGCTCACTCGGCTCGGCTCAGGGCTCGGCTCGAGGCTTGGCTCAGGGACGGGCGCTGGGCTCATCTTGTCTCGGCTCTGGCCTGGGCTCAGGGATCATCTCTGGGCTCTGGGCTTGGCTCGAGGCTTGGCTCGGGGCCTCTCTGGGCTCGGTTCAGCTCTGATCTGGGTTTAGCTTGACGCTCGTCTCGTGGCTCGGCTCTGGATTCGACTCGGCTCAGGGCCGGGCTCTGGGCTCAGCTCGGCACTTTGCTTGGCTCGGCTCGCGGCTGGGCTAGGGGACAGTCTCCGGGCTCGGCTCGGCTCAGCTCTGAGCTGGGCACAGGGCTCGGCTCTGGACTCGGCTCAGCTCAGCTCTAGGCTCGGCTCGGGTCTTGGATCTGGGTTCGGCTTGGCTCAGGGCGACCTCTGGCCTCAGCTGGCGCTTGACTCGGCTCGGGGCTGGGCTCCGGGCTCGGCTCGGCTTGGCTCTGGGCTGGGTTGGGGGATAGGCTCTGTGCTCGGTTCGGCTCGGAGCTGGGATAGGGGCTCGTCTCGATGTTTGGCTCTGGGCTCGGCGCAGCTCAGCTCTGGGCTGGGCTCGGGGATCGGCTTCTGGCTCGGATCGGTGCTGGGCTCAGTGTTGGTCCAGTAGCTCGGCTCAGTCTTCGGCTAGAGTCGGTGTTGTGCTCGGCTCGGCTCGGCTCTAGGCTGGGCTCAGGGATCGGCTCTGGGCTCGGCTCGGCTCAGGTTTCGGGACGGCTCTTGGCTAGTGGCACTGTTTGGGCTGGGCTCAGGGTGGGCTCTCCTGTCGGCTCGGCTTGAGGCTCGGCTCTGGGCTGGGCTCTTCTCAGCTCAGGGCCAGGCTCTGGGCTCGGCTCTGCGCTTGGTGAGGCAAGGCTCGGGGCTGGGCTCTGGGCACGGCTCTGGGCTCGTCTCACCTCGGCTCTGAGCCGGGCTCGGGGCTCGGCTCTGGGCTCGGCTCGGTTCTGGGTTCGTCTCGGCTTGGGGCCGGCTCTGGACTCGGCTTGGCGCGTGACTCAGCTTGGGGCTGCACTCTGGGCTTGGCTCGGTCTTCGGCTAGACTCGGCTCTGTGCTCTGCTCGGCTCGGTTCTGGGCTAGGCTCTCGTCTTGGCTCAGCTGGGGTCTTGGCTCGTGGATCGGCTAGTCTCGGGTCTGGGGCTGGGCTCGTCTTGGGTCTCTGCTTGGGGTTCGGCCAGTGGCTCGGCTCAGTCTTCGGCAAGTCTCCGCTCTGTGCTCGGCTCGGCTGGGCTCGGGGATTGGCTCTGGGCTCATCTCGGGGCCGGGATCTGGGCTCATCTCAGTGAGATGGGGAGTCTAAAGAATCTTATATTGATGGTGCGAAACTGGGGAACTTGCGCAAAAACAAAGGGAGGCGTATGGGACTGTTTGAAAAGACATACCAGGTGCTGATAATGTTGCTAGGCTACTATCTCCTAGCCCAAAGAGAAGTCTCCTCTGGTCGTTGAAGTTGTGGGTGTCAGCAACAGACTACCCCAAACACCAGAACAAACTGGCCTGGCAATCTGGACAGAAGCCAGAGAACAACTGAGGCTGTGCAGAGTGACAGGGTGAAAAGTTCATCAGCGAGGAAGAAGAGGTACTTCATCTTTACGACCCCTCCCCAGGAATTTACGACCCCTGCCCGGAGCTTGAAGAGCTCCTCATGCAGGTGCAAGGGGAGGAGACCTGATTACCATGAGAAGCGAGGGGGGGCGGGGTAGACTCTGTGTATGTACAGGCGTTCTATGAACATGCACTGTTCTGTAACATATAAGCCGGACGGGAGCTGCAAACGATGCGCATGCTGGTGGTGGAGCGATCCCCCATGCGCCCAGCGCTGAATAAACATACCTACTTTATAACTCCACAGTTAAAGAGTGATTTCTCCGCAAGTCATCTTGGCACCCCAGATGGGACAAACTCTGCTCGGCTGCCATCGACTGCTGACGGGTGGACGTCCTAGGTGCACCCTGAGCTCTTCTCGGAGGAACTCCGCTCCCAGCTGTCCACTGTGGGAGCAGACAAGGACCATCTGGTTCACGGACAGAGGTATGTTTAAGGGTAACGGGCTGCTGGTAAGGCAGAGACGTCTGGCGCATGGCTCAGTCCCAAGGAGGGAGTACACCCATTTGGTTTTGGCTTTGGGAATCCATGGGAAAGGAGTAAGATCTTCTGGGGCAAACTACCGATGACTGGTATATAAGAGGCAGTTTGCATTTTGGGCAGGGTCCTGGTAATTACCGTCACCTGCAGGATCTTGCTTCAGGTCACTGTGTAGTGCACTAATTGTGGATATACTGGCTTTGAACTGACTGCAGATTGTTAACCATTTATGATATATGTTACAAATGGACTTGGTGATTGTTTAAACTCAGTATATTTTGTTGTGGAAAGAGTCGAAAGTGTGATGGGCCCTTTAAGTGTCTGTGTGCCTGTGTGGTGTGAGTGAGATGCTGCCGCTGCTGTGTGTCCGTGTGCCTGCGTGCCTGCAGGGACAGGGTGTGAGTGAGACGCCGCCGCTGCTGCGTGAGTGAGAGGCAGCTGATGCAAGACAAATGAGAAGTTTATGTCTGTTTAAATAATGCACTGTCCTTGTATGTCTTGTGAAAACATTGTATGAACCGGAACTGGGAGTGTGAATCCCTTTTCTGTCAGTTTGGGTTAGATTTGGTCGGATTATTTGTGTAGAAGGAGTGAATGGTCAGCACAGGGAAATGATTTATACCTGCTAGAAGGATTGTACACACTCCTTCTGGGCAACTGGTAGTACCAGACTGGATTCGTGAGAGAATCCCCTGCTTTTTCTCTGTGCTCCTATGCTCCTACCTTTGGTAATTTTCATCAAGCTTGGGTATTAGCAGAGTGCGTTGTTGATATAAGTGGTATTGTGCAATACGAGTGATATTGTCCGATACGAGGAGATCGAGGTGTGCAGAGTATCGGGAACAATTATGGGGAATAAGCAGGGAAGAATCATAAAGAAAAGTCCATTGGATTGCATACTCACGCACTGGAAAGACATAGCTGGGAGGGGAAGCATGGAAAGCAAGAAAATCCTGATTAAATATTGTAATTAGTGGTGGCCACTTTACAAACTAGAAGAAGCTAAATGGCCACTAAATAGGATCTTAGACTATAACACACTTCTGCAGTTAATGTTATTTTTACAGAGGGAAGGGAAGTAGGATGAGATATCTTACGCAGACATGTTCTTTACCCTCCGAAATCACCCGGGGTGGCAGAGGGACTGTGGACTTGTTCCACCACAAGATCCTTTAGTGCTTTCCCTGTGTAAGGAACTTTTTGGACTTTTACTATGTCTCAACATCGCTGTCTCCATGACGACCACCTCCTGACTCAGCATAAAGGAGCACATCTTGAAGAAAACACACAGTCCCCAACGAAAACCACATCCACCCTAGACGAGAACATCAGCAGTCATCTATTGAGCTGCACCTGCGAGCGCGTGAGCTGGGTGGAGGGGAAACCGCGGCGAGACAGATTGGCCCCTCGCCAGCACGACCACCATGGACACCCAGGCATGCGCGCATGGAGGGCCACGGGGTGGCACCTACAACAACGAGCCCCGTGGAAATGGGCGGACAAACTGTGGG
Source organism: Athene noctua (assembly GCF_965140245.1). NCBI lineage: Eukaryota > Metazoa > Chordata > Aves > Strigiformes > Strigidae > Athene > Athene noctua. The sequence continues at coordinate 25,247,761 of NC_134046.1, read as the reverse complement.
GACGGGGACTATAAAAAAGACAGACTGTGTACTCCTTTGTAAGAGGGAAACCAGCTAGAAGATGGGAAACCAACTAGAAGAGGGGAACCAACTCGGAGCCAGGAACGTGGAGCATCATCGGACCAACAGAACATCGCCGGGTCCCCAGTCGTGGTGGTGGTAATTAGTTGCGCCTCTACCGTGTTCTTGCTTAGGGATTCCGACCTTTTCCTCTCTTTTCCTCTCTGTCCTATCGCTCTTATTAGTTGTTATAGAAATAAAGTTCATAAGGTTATACAGCATCTGACCTCGTTTGTGTCTTAATATCGCTCTCGGGATTGTTTAAGAACCCTCCCCAATATCGGATCGGGACACCCTGGAAAAAGATTATAAGGGAGCTACTGGCCAAAGTGAAAAGGCTTATTTTTGCAAACCTTTGAAATATAAACTGGGAAAACAGTTAGGCATACACAAATTTCTGTATATGCCTTACTCCACAAAAGCACTCCTAGGAAGACACTTACTAGAACAATTAGGAGCAACCATTACCTTTAACAATGGAGAGATTACTCTGGAGGTAATTAACTAAGAACTTACACAAATCATGAGCTTGTCCCTAGCTATTATCCCCACAGGAGGAGAAATCAGTGAGGAAATTATCAATCAAGTGTATCCCGGAGTGTGGGCCACTGACACGCCTGGAAGGGCAAAGAATGCCTCGCCCGTAGAGGTAAAATTTAAGGAAGGACAACAACTGGTAAGAATTAAGCAATACCCTTTAAAAAGGAAGATTGGGAAGGGATCCAGCCAGTTATAGAAAAATTTTTACAGATAGGATTAATAAACAGATCTCCACCCAGTGGTGGCAAACCCATACACTTTATAAACAAAATTAACACTTGAGCTAATCTGGTTTAATGTTTTAGACCTCAAGGATGGTTTCTTTTGCCTCTCTCTCCTCAAAGCCAGTCAGAAAATATTTACATTTGAATGGGAAAATCCTAGGAGTGGACGTAAAACCCAGTTGACCTGGATGGTGCTGCCACAAGGATTTAAAAACAGCCCCATTATATTTGTTAACTAATGGCCAAAGACCTTGAAACCCCAACTCCACCTGAAGAGGGAAAGCTGCTGCAGTATGTAGACGACATCCTAATTGCCACCAAGACAAAAGAGGCCTGCGTGACCTAGACGGTAAGCCTTTTAAATTTTCTGGGACTTCAGGGCTACCGGGTATCTCAAAAGAAGGCCCAAGTGGTGCAGAGTGAAGTGATCTATCTGGGCTACGAAATCAGTGCTGGAAAGAGAACCTTAGGACAAGCTTGAAAAGAGGCAATTTGTCAGACTTTGAGGCCACAGACAGTGAAAGAACTGCGAATGTTCCTGGGAATGACTGGGTGGTGCAGACTATGGATTTATAATTATGGATTGCTTGTTAAACCTTTATATGCACTAACTGCCACGCAACAGAAAAATCTCCAATGGAATAAGGAGGCTATACGAGCCTTTGACCTGTTAAAAAGGCTCTGATGTCAGCTCCGGCCTTGGGACTCCCAGATGTAAGTAGCCATTCTTTCTCTTTTCACACGAGAAACAGGGAATTGCATTGGGAATACTGGCATAAGACTTAGGCCTGTATCGTTGGGCAGTCGCCTATTTCTCCAAACAACTAGATACAACCGCTAAAGGTTGGCCTGGATGCCTACGAGCAGTTGCAGCAGTGATCTTAAACGTACAGGAGGCATGAAAATTCACCTTAAGCCAGAAAATGACTGTATTTGTATCTCACACAGTGTCTGCAGTATTGGAAATTAAAGAGGGACATCGGCTTTCGCCCAAAGGTTCTTAAAATATCAGGCAGAATTAGTAGAACAAGATGATGTGGAGATTGTCGTAACTAACATTATTAACCCAGCTTCTTTCCTGAGTGGAAACACAGGAGACCCAGTGCAACATGACTGCCTGGAGACCATCAAGGCAACATACTCAAGCCGCACAGATCTGAAGGATGCCCCTCTGGAAGATGCTGAGAACTGGTTTACAGATGGGAGCACCTATGTCCTGAGCGGCAAAAGGTATGCTGGGTATGCTGTCTCTACCACCCAAGAAATACTGGAATCAGGACCGCTGCCTGTGAATATATCTGCACAAAAGGCAGAGATAATCACTCTGACCCATGCTTTAGAATTAGCCCAAGACAAAACTGTGAACATTTATACAGACTCAGAGTATGCCTTTCGGGTAGTCCACGCTCATGGAGCAATCTAGAAGGAAAGAGGACTATTAAACTCACAAGGGAAACACATCAAACATGGGAAGGAAATTCTGGAACTGCTAGAAGCTGTACAACTTCCAAGAAAAGTGGCAATCATGCATGTTAAGGCACACCAAAAGGTGAACTCATATTTGGAAAAAGGAAATGAACTGGCGGACAGAGAGGCAAAACAAGCAGCCAGAAGAGAGGTAAAAATGGAGGGAGCTTTAGTTCCTGATGGGCAAGTCATCCCAGAAGGTAAGCCTACTTATACTAAAGAGGATCAAAAGTTAATTACAGACCTGGAAGGATCATATAATGAAGAAGGTTGGGCCATCACTCCCCAAGGGAAGGCAGTAATTCCCTCTTGTTTAGCGAGACACCTGGTACGAGAAGAACACAGGAAAGGGCACTGGGGAGAGGAGGCACTATACTGATACTTGGTCAAGAGTATTAGAGCTAGAAATTTGTATACCATAGTAAGACAAGTGACTCAACAGTGTGACCTTTACCTCCATACTAATCCTAAGAATACCCTCACTCTAGAAGTAGGCCAAATTGGAAAAGGAAATGGACCGGGACAACAATGGCAAATTGATTTTTCAGAACTTCCAAAAAAAGGGGGGTATCAATATTTACTGGTATTAATGGATACCTTTTCAGGTTGGCCAGAAGCATTGCCCACTAGGTCTGCCAAAGCCCGGGAAGTAACAAGAATATTAGTACAAGAAATAATTCCACGCTTTGGGGTCCCAGCGACTATATCCTCAGATAGAGGACCACACTTTATCTCGAAAGTAGTTCAGCAAATCAGTCGCCGTCTGGGTATAGACTGGCAACTTCACACTCCTTATCGTCCCCAATCTAGTGGCCAAGTAGAAAAGATGAACCATTTGATTAAGCAGCAAATAGTGAAACTCGGGCAGGAATCAAACCTGACCTGGCCCCAGATTCTCCCTCTGGCACTTTTGCGCATACGAGCAAAACCGAGGGCCAGGGAAGGGTTGAGCCCTTTTGAGATGTTATATAGCAGACCTTACGTGGTACAGAAGGAAACGTCGATGCAAGTTGGCGAGGAAACTATAACTTCATACATGATAGCATTAAGTAAACAACTCAATAGAACTGGGAAACATATATTTGGAACTCGGGTTAGATGGGCCTGGACATAACATTCAGCCTGGAGACTATGTGTATGTTAAGTCTCTTACAGAAAAGACATTGGAACCACAAAGGAAAGGGCTGTTTCAAGTGCTACTCAGAATGTTTACAGTCATCAAGATTAAGGAATACTCAGCCTGGATTCATCACACCCATTTAAAGAGGGCCCACTAATCCCCATAGAAGGTTACACAAACTCAGCCGGGAGGACTACACTTCTCATGATAAGTCTAATAATCTCCTTTCCCCAAATACCTGGTCAAAGGTTCGCTGAATGGCCATGGTCCCAGGCGTACATTAGGTATACTGAAAGCATGAGTATAACCAATACTAACTCAGCCTTAACTTTAACTACTGTAGTGATGCAGGGAACAGAAGTGTATACAAAAACCGAATGGAGAGACGTCAATGGAGTACCGCAATTATGGGGAACGGTAGGGCAAGAGATTAGAGTAGGGTGTCAAGTAATAGATAAAATCACCTATTGGTCAGTGCGTCAAATTACAGTGTCTGAGATCAAGATATCAAATCCTAAATATATCATGTCAAGTATTGGCCATATTTGTGATCTGAAAGATCTAGAATGCTGGTATAATTTTACTTTGACTCAACCTGCTGTTTCTGTGACATGTCTCTGGGCCAAGGATAAACTAGGGCTATCCTTTAAATTTAAATGGTGACTACCCTAGTTACAACCACAACTGAAAGCACAGTAACCATGACAACCACACCAATTGCTGTAAATCTTACACCCAACATATACGAGGTCGGCCTGTACGTGATCAGACACACAGACCAACAGCAAGTGCTGATCAATCCAAAATGGTCTCTAAAAAAGGTAGAATTATAGATGCAAGTTAACATCTCTAATATAGACCCACGTTGTTCCCCCTTCTTGCGAAACTCAAAGGAAGGATGGACAACTTGGCTAAGGAAAAAGGGAAATACCTACCGGAAAAGACCACAGAGAGACCTAACTGGAGTGTTAGGAACAGGATTAGGAGTGTTGAATTCAATAGATTCAGAAGTAATAATGAACAAATTAACAGCTACTACAAGGGATATATCAAAATTACAACAGCCATTGAGGTCTTCACTATCAGCATTAGGGGTACATCAATAGGAAGAAACAAAAAATCACACACTTACTGCTGAAA